>NW_024884475.1:25329747-25823150 GCF_019232065.1 Centrocercus urophasianus | reverse complement strand
AGAACAATATATATTCTGTGTTTTGGTTGGTCATTTGTAGTACTTTACTGAAGAAAGTGTAGCAAGAACATGTGCATAGATGCCCATAAAGATCTCAGGCTGAAAACATAAAGACTTTTTCAGTAGTCTTCTTACCTCCAAAACTTGGTAAGCTTTAAAAAGGGGTTTGTATTCACCGAATCACAGAATGGCCTGGGTTGGAAGGGACCTCAAGGATCATGAGTCTCCAGCTCCCCTGCCACATGCAGGGCCACCAACTTCCCCATTTGATACTAGACAAGGCTGCCAAGGGCCCCGTCCAATCTGGCCTTGAACATCTCCAGGGACAGGGAATCCACAACTTCTCTGGGCAGCCTGTTCTAGCACCTCACCACTCTCTCTGGAAAGAATTTCTCCTTGACACCCAACCTAAATCTTCCCTCCCTTAACTTGAAGCCATTTCCCCTTGTCCTGCTGTTATCAACCCTTTCAAAGAGTTGATTCCCCTCCTGTCTGTAGGCTCTCTTTAGGTATTGAAAGGCTGCAGTGAAGTCACCCTGCAGCCTTCTTTTCTCCAGGCTGGACAAGTCCAGCTCCCTCAGTCTGTCCTTATAGGGAAAGTGCTCCTGTCGCCTGATCATCTTCATGGCTGTCCTCTGGACCCTCTCCAAAAGCTCCCTGTTCTTCTTGTACTGGGGGCTCCAGACCTGGTCACAGTACTCCAGATGGGGCTTCACAAGAGCAGAGTAGAGGGGGAAGAGCAGAGTAGAGGGGGGGTAATCCCTAGGTGGAGACTAATGAAAACCCTTGATCTAACTCATGTGTTTCTAAATTAGTCTTCAGTATCTGATAAGACCATGACTGGTATTTTCTTTGAAAGTTCAATTAAAATTCAAGATCACTATTAATTCTATCTGCACAAATTTGGTATTTATTCATGTTATATTCCAGATACTGAAATTTTTCAGAGAGGAATAGTCTTGCTATTTGTATTTTAAGTTTTTAACAACAAAGAATTAGGTTATTCCGGCTGAAATGAGGTTAATTATGTAGCTGACTCTAATCCCATTAATTGAAACTCAGAGCTGTCATGACTCTGTGGGAACAGAGCCTTTCAAATCATTCTTAATGTCAAAGACCTTACGTTAAATCCTAGATTTCCATATGTGCCTTCTTAAAAAATGTAAATTTAAGTTTTGACCTTTAAAAATATATTTCCATTTCATTTATGAATTTTATGTCCAGTTAGCCAAGCTCTGCTTCATTATCTGATTCATTATCATCAAGCAAGCAGTTTGTAGTTTGTAGCAGTTTGTACAAGAGTACGGAAGTATACCTGTAGGAGAGTACATTTTCTCATATAAACTATGGTGTAAATATTCATTGTACTTAAAGAAGTATTTTATTTTGGCTTGTGCATGTAATCTTTTCTAGTATTTGACTAAAAATATACTTGGTTTGAAAAACTTGTCATTATCCTTGTAAAAATACCATTGATTTAGAAGGACTTTAATATTTCCCTTTAATTTCATTCCTTACACAAACACTGTTGAAGTGCATCTCTGACTAAGGAAAAATCTCCTGGCTTTCCCTACAGATGTCACCTGAAGACACATTCATTCCATAGCAGTGCTTTCAGAAAGCTACCAACATGTGCCATTAGAGCTGAGCTCATTCAATCCATGAAAAAGCATGCAGTGGGTATCTGTTTTCTTTTTCTGTGGTTTATTCTGCACAAGGAATATCTGCATTTAACCATAAACACGCTGGCCCATAAACACACACTACTATGTGAGTACTGAGATCTAGGGTTAGAGGGTACCCTATCTAACCCTATTTCAGGTGTTCACCTGAAGTTTCAATATGACAAATTTGTCATCTGAATAACAGGCCACTTTCCACCGGATGGAATATTATGTAAAGGGGTAGAAGGTCATCAAGAAGTTGTGAAACTTACTGAACAAAGCAAGCTTACTTTCAGGGTCAGTTCTTCCTAAGGGTAGAATGAACTGTTATACTGATACATGCTTTCTATAGTACTATTTCCTGTTTGTTTAGCATATTATATCTTTCTCTTTCAATTTTAATTTTGATAACTTGAATGTTTAAATACTTCCTGTGTTGAAGATTTGTGCCATAGCTGATAAGTGCATCCCTCTGTTTCCCTTTTGCCCCTTTTTTCCCCCCTTGATTTTGTAGTCATGTATTTTGTTTTGTGGAGCTTGGTATAAGAAAACACAGCACTCTTCATTGTAAGTTCAGTATTTTGAAACTTTAACACTTCCACCTTTTTCTTGTTGTGTTCATGCTTCAAATACTTTAGGCTGTTATCGTTACTCTCCCTTGCGTTACAAGCTGTCATTTGGCTAAGCAGAACATGTTTTAATCTTTCTTCATAAATCAAATTCTCCAGCCCCTTAATCATTTATGTTGCTGTTATCTGAATTCCTTCAAAGCTTGTTGATATCTTTGTGGTACTGGGAATGCTAAAACTACACGCTGCATTTGTGAAGGGATTCATTTGCACCAAATGGAATATATCTGCTTGTTCATTATGAACATATTGAGAAAGTAAATTGTTGTTATTTCTATTAATAAATGAACAAAAAAAAAAAAATCAGTATTATGATTAAAATATCAGGAATAGTAAAGAAGAAATGTTACATGGCTTGCTATTCTTCCTTAGACAGCCCACAGCGCCAATGCAGTAACTTAAACCTAAGTGAGGATTTTCCATGTGATGCTGCAGAGTGTAGATATGCCTTGTCTGAAACCAGATGCCAGCAGGAACAACAAAGTGTATGCAGAAGCAAATTTATCTGATTAGCTGTGAAGTAAATTAAGGAAAGTTGGAAAGAAATCCAACTCCTAGAATAGCAAACCAGACTGTGTCATTAAAACCTCATTTAATAGTGGCGTTAACCTCATGGACTAAGTAGGAAACATTCATATCTAATAAGAATATTAGCTGCAGTTTTATATTTCCTCTGTAAGTGTTTGAGGTATACTGTGTACATTCATCATTCACAAAAGCTTTGTTATGGATAACAAAATGTATCTTTCTGTCAATATGATGACTGCTTTAATCTTCAGGATAACTATGTTTGACACTACCCACAAAGCTTTAACTTGTGTCTGTGATACATTAAGCTTACAAAAGGTGAAGTGAAACATTAGATTCTTTATCTCTGAAAGATTAGGCATTAGAACTTGCAATCAGCAATTACTGCAAGGCATCAGTTGAAATAACAAACCCCAGAAGAAAAATGTCCACCAAAGTAACATGCAACACTTCATTTTGGTATAGATATAGAAGTATCTATTCATTTTTTTAAAATAATAATAGAATTGCAGCCAATGCCCTGAAAAGAAAATCTACAGTAAAAAAAGACCCCAAGAATGTGTGATCTGTTCGGAGCAAAGAGGACAACCGTTTAAAATAGCCTGTTCACATCCACCAGAGCAGTTCATATCCAGCAGAGCAGAGAGAGAAAAGCTCTCATCAGCTATGTAGCAGCAGAATTTTAATTGTGAAATGGAGTCATGCAAGTAGAACTACGGTAGCTAACATATACATTTGCCCTCTCCTTCCATTGCCTCTCTCTCTGTCTTCCTGCTTCCTTTTCACAAATCTGTGTATACCAATCCCAGCACAACTTTCTCAGGCTGTATTAAATTTGATGAGAGATGATTTTCCACCCTGCAGTGAGATGAAACATTGGTGGTGGTAAAAGCCCAGAAGAGATGAGTTCTCTTGCTTGTAACCCTGTGGAGGGCTGGCAGCAGCCCAGGACTGTGCTTGCAAAGAGTTCCCAGGCTGTACGTATCCCAGGTGAGAAAAATATCTTCTGCTTTGTTGGCAGCCAGCATCCAATGCTGCTGAGCACTGTGAAATAGTTTCTCAGTGGCTTGTCAATTGTTATGCCTAATAGACTTTCAGATAGAAGGAAAAAGGTCTACCTCTGCAAAAGAGCAAATTCCTGTACCAAATCATAATATGATAGTTATTGGGAAACTAGCATATTTTTCTTTCACTTTCCTCTAAGAACTGGATTTAAAATAAACACACAAAGTATGTCAAAGAACTTATGTCACAAACAAAGCATGGCATAGAAGTAGCTGAACTCAGAAGTCTGAGGAACTGAGACTGTGTCAAAAATAAATCTCCTATCTTGCATAAAAATTTGAGCAAAATGACCATTCCCAAACTGTGCAAACTCAATGCTCAAGTAGTGAAATCTCAAAATCTACTGAGAGTCTGCATAGTGCATATCAGAAAGCTTAGATTCAGTTGGGATCCTACTTCCTTACTTCCTAAGTTCTCTGATCTTTCTCCCATTTTCTCTATCCTAGAAGCCGTAAATGTTCAAGCAGGGTTACATTCTGCCTGTCTCCACATGATAAACAGCTTCTGCAGAGATCGTGTTTCACAGTGCAGCAGTGGCAGCAGCAGGAATGAGAAGTGAGAACAGCTCAGTGTCTTTCCATCACTTAACAAAACATGTTACACAGGGCAGCACTACGGAAGAAGTCTTACCTGAGTCCCCTAAAACTCACTAAGTCTTCTCAAGAATGAGACTTTTCCATCTTACCCTGAAAGCACTGGGACTTTTTCTTTGGTTTAAAGTTTCTTGCATCTCTGATCACTCTGCTTGGGATGATCTCCACCTGCAGCCTGAAACACCTCCCCACTTACCCCCTGGCTGAGATGAATCTGGCTCACATAACACTCCCTGTGCTATGTACCCAGACACCAGCCAGCTGCTGCTGCTACAGAACTTTAAACTTATTGAACTGTGTTTTACAAGATAATTGGCTTTATTCACAATCAGTATTTGTGTTGGTAACTGCAGACCAGCTGATTGATTTTTATTGCTTTTACATCTTTTTTATATTGTATTATTTTGTGCAAGGGATCTCTAAACAGGAAATCATTTAACCCAGGAAGCTCACTAACTTCATTTGACGCAGTAGATGTGAACAGAGAAGAGAAACAAAAACATAAGATCAGCAATAAAAACAGCTAATTGTGAAGGAAGACTACAGAGACCAATTATAATAGCGAATAGCAATAAGGATTTGTTTGGGAAGTATTGAGCTATCTGGGCTCTTATTTTTTTTTTTTTTTTTTTTTTTCTTTTTGTGGAATCCATGATTTGCTATTATTACTGCATTATCAGTATTATCAGTGTTATGCCTACTGATACATTTTCATTTTCAAGGGAAAGAAAGAAGTACCTTAGCTCATGTATCTTGTTCCGTGAGACTTTATCATCCTGTTCTAAACCCGCTATGGGACCACTCAAGCTGTAATGCGTTACTCAGCTGGCAAAAAGATATCGTGGTATGGCCCATTTGCATTTCAGATCACTGTGATGGAGGAAGAAACAATGCTATTTGATACTATTTTGCTTTGGTAAGGTGTAACAGATGGCTAATGCTGAAAACTTGTCCTTGTTCACAGCCTATTGACATCTGCTATTCCATACTGGCACCTTAGTCAGGTAACTGGAGGTGTTTGAACACCCCTATAGAATAATACTTCCATGAATCTCCCAGGGCAGATGCCTCACATATGGCTAAATACAATGAGGTTTTAATACTTCCTTTCTGATCTGAATCTTAAACTGTGGCACAGTAGTCATTAAATGTACCATTTTATCTCAATAATATACAGTATTTAAAAAAACAGTTGGTACCAGGAACAGGGCTGGATTTTCTGATAACATAAGGGTAGGTTATAACTAGTTACATTTTAAAAAATGATATTAATATGGAACTATGTACAATGTATATGTGTATTTTCTTTCATGCTATTCAGTAATTTCATATTATTTTGTATTTATTGCTGTGGTTAGAAAGGTTTTCTGTTTTCCTGCATTGGAATATTTACTATTTTTGGAGCATACAGTAATAGTGAAATCACAGTCCAGAAATGGCCGGATAAGCGTACACTTTGAAGTGCAGAAGAGTTCAATTAAGCTCATAGGATTGTTTGTAAAGCAGGGCCCTAATCACACTGTTAAGTTCATTGTATAATTTCAATCCAAAAGTAATTCCTTATATTTGTTTCCATGGAAACTACAACAAAAATCACAATAAGACTGTTTAATAGAACAGCACTTTTAAATAGTGTTTATTTGGGATCGTGTTCAATTTGAAACTCATAGAAGTATAATGGAAGACTTAAGCTGCTCTACCAAGTTTTCATAGAACTACCAGTACGTACTTGTAGGACAACAAAAGATAATTATGGTGGATATTTTGACAAGATCTCAGTGTTTCAACAAAATAAGTCTAATTGTTTAGACACTGAAAAATCCATGATGGCAAGACTGATGATAGTCGTGGTCAGCATCATGGACTGTTGCTGGTGTAGGTGGATTTGGGGCATTTCCTTCCCAACTATTCAAACATACCTGTTGTTCAAAAATACAGGCCTGGACCATGGTATGAGGGTACAAAACCTGTATGGCTTACAAAAGCAGTGCATACAGATGACTGCCACCTGGAGAAGAGCAAGTTGTCTAAGGGCTTCCTCATGACTCTGCTGCCCTGGAGAAGCAAGTAGTGTGTGGTCCTGTCCAGGGAGGCAGCTCAGGAAACTAACAGTTGTATGGTTTATTATCTTGTCTCCAGACGACATCCATTTAGCTCTTAGGCTGCTCAAAGGTTAACTACAGGGTGTTGACACACGGCACAGAGCATTGTTCTGAGAGCCAAATATCTTGGTTGCACGTGCAATATGAGAGCGAGCTGTATTCTCCCATTGTCAGAACCTTTGCAGTAAGCACCACCCAAACGTTTGCTTTTATCCCAGGTACAGCTCTAAGTGAGCTCAGGGCACTCCCACCTGTCACATCCAGTGCAGCAATGCTCCCACTGGTAGGAAACACTCACCCACCTCAACAAGGAGTGGAGGGAGCAACACAGAGCAGAGCAGCCATTAATAGGAACCAGAGGTCATGATGGACCAAATGATGGACCAAATGATGGAGAGGGGCACTGCCAGGACCGGGATGGGGAGGACACTGTACTAATCATGCCAGGACAGGATTTAGAAGGCAAAAGAGAAAAACAGCAGTGAGAAGTATCTTGTGTGGGTGCTTGGAAAGGAGGAAAAGAAATGTAGAAGGTGCAAAGAAGAGAACATCATGCTCAAATCAGCAGAAAAATCAAATGTGTTGAGTAGAAAGGCATACAGTCTGTTCAACTCTTTCTTCCTTCAGCAACTAAATTTCATTTTAACTTTCATTTGTAACATGCAGTGTCTCTTGATGCAAGAAAGAATCCTAGAGTTTTCCATCAGCACCAAGTAGAAAGCTGAAGCATGGGAGGACAGAAGAATGTTCTCCACTATAATCCCTAAATTCATTTCCTTGCTGTCTTTCTTTCTTCTCCCTTTCTGTCCTTTCTTCGTGTCCAGAGGCCTGGGCTTCCATAACATGCTGATTTTCGCTCCTAGCATAATGATGAAAATACTTCTGACGTTTTAATGTTTCATTTCATTAAAATTTCTGTTTGGAAATACTGTAGTATTGCATACCTCCCCCCTCCTACCAATGATGGGGGGAGGAAATTAGGATGACAGGCTTCCACATGTGTCCTGTTGCCTTGTCTGCTCCCTAAGAAGGCATGGGGAAAGCTGAGCACAGACACGCTGCACATGAGACAGATAAGTTGCCCAGCAGTTTCCATCCTTACAAAAAGATGTCTATATGCTAAATGAAACTTCTAAATATTTTTGCCTTCTCTGATGGAAGAAAAAAATCTAAAGAAAAAAATAAGGGAAACTGAGCAAAGATGTGTCTTCGTCATATGGAGCATTTTACTGAGATTTATCGAACTTCTCTTGAAACTTTTCTGTTTCAAGAAAATATATTTTATTTGCATATCTTTCTGTAGAAATTTTTCTAAATCTTTACAGTCTGCTCTGATGGGTAACTGCTGCTTGTACAAAGATCTAATGTATATCAGATCTCCTAGATATTGTATATGTTGCAGTACTAGATTTTCTTTTGAAAAGCAATATATATAAAAGCCCAAATTCAGAGGGCTTCTTTCCCAGTTTGGTCTCCTAGATAGCATTTGGAAACATCTGCTGAGAAATAAAACAATGACACGTGCCCAGCAGGAGTTTTTATTAGACCCAAAGTTTGGATTCTTGATCACTCTTTTGTTTTGTGATATTTTCAGAGAGTTATGGCTTTATATTTTTGATTCTGTAGCATGGGAAAAGCTGGTTTCATGGTTCAGTTCAGGGAAGCTGTACAGACCACCCAAGAAAGATGGTCTGAATTTGCCATATCATTTGTTACAGGCAGTACTGAAGTTACAGAAAGGCTCAAACTGGTAACATGCTTAAAAAATGGCATGACTCTGGCTATGCGTATTTTGGAAGCATACATCCTTCCAGACTCAAGAGGCCAGAATTTCATAGATGAGCCAGAGATAAACGTAAGGATCTGCCCATACATAAACACATAGAAGGAGAAGTTGATACGCTCTGAACAAATCTGAGGAGTGTAAGGCTTGCACAACTGCTTACTTCCTAGAAACTGGATGTTGCCAAAACTCAAAGATGAGGTCACCATCCCAGTTCACCCGCCAGTAGCTGATGCATCTTCATCTGCTCTTTGCCCTATGAAGGAGAAAGGATTTTTAATACTATTTTTGCAGACTAAAGTAATGTCAGAGCCACTAAAAGAGCAAAGACAGAGAAGTATGTTTGGCAAGCTAAGATCCTCCAGATTGAACTGTTAAGTTGTAAGATATTTTGGCCTCAGTTGTGCCTTGTGGCCTCAGTTGGTTTGTGGATGATGTGTTTAAGAACAATGAACATCATTTTACAACTTAGATCCAGCCTCAAGAACAAAATTAGAGAGGCACAACTTTGTCTTAATTATGAAAACCATTTCCAAAGAGATTCCTGAAAAGTGGAAGCAGCCTGGTGGCTGCAGTCTAGAGGCAGACTGGGCTGAGTGAGAAGAGGATGCTCTACTGTAAGCAGTGGTGCAGCCATACTGGCTGGAGAGCCAGAAAGCAGGTAGGATTCTGTCTGTATAAATATTTGCCTCTGAAATTCTACAGAAGCTATTCTCAGGCACACATGCTTCTCTGCTTATGTGTTGTGCCATCTTCCTCCACCAGGCCTTTGTCCCCCTAACACTGGCTAACACATTCCTCTCTTGTCAGCAACAGATCACTCTCCTTCAGATTCCCTTCATATTATTCTCAATCCAGCACATATCTTTTCTGGCCCATCCAGTTTACCTTTTGACTGTTAATATTTCTTTATATTTTACATTTTATTTCATCAAGTAAAAAGTAATTCAGTAGGATAGTTGGAGTACTGACTGTACTATGATCACCACAAGCACTACTCAATTAAAAAAATCTGTGACTGCTGTTGGTCTTGAATTTCCAGACAAAAAGGTAGAGCTGTATCATACATTTTACATAGATGCTAGTTGTGGGATTAGAACCTTGCTTATTTCTACATGTATTTTGTTGTTGTACTTGTGTACAGGTAACTGAATTTTGGATGTGACATGCAGCAGGGTGCATAAGACATTTCTCAGCTAAAGGAGGATATTTGTTTTCCAGATATTCCCCTGTACTTTCTGGAATATAGCAGCCAGACTTCTAGCCATTTCCTCTGAATACTTTTTCTTTGCCACTCTGTCAGCTTCACCATTAAAACCTTTCTTCTTTCATGTCATTCCCAGTGCTTCAGTTTAACTGCTTGGATTAAGAGTTTTCATCGTAAATTAATCTAATACCTTCATGTTGACCTTCATCAGAGATTCACTAGCCAAGATCTGTACACGCATACTTGGCACCAGTGACATCCTCTCTCAGTTCAGGCTGTTAGCATAAGATCACAAGAGTAATGGGATAAGCTTTTCCTCCGAAACAGGCCTAAGTTTATTACAGGCATGTGATTTGGGCAGGTATCTCCCTACAAACAGCTGAATTTGTGAGGAGAGAGGGAATATTTCTGAGCTGAAGGGAAAAATATCTCTAGATAGGCAGTTATTATTTGAACAGAATCTGGCATTGAGCAGTTTCAGTAGCTTTTCTCCAAAGACAGAGTCACATTTGGGAATGCAGTCTGGAAGGTCTTGTTGGATAACAGCACAGCAGCGGGAGCAGCTTGTCAGCTTTCCTCTACATGTACATGTTTTCCAGTGTAGAACTAAGACTCCCTGCCCTCATGGCCATTCTGCCACCAACTGCTGGTACCCAAGAGTATATAGTTTTGTGGATTTCATTTCAGCATCTTTCGATATCAAGAGGTCCAGACCAAAACTGAGTGCATTGTTCCACGAGGGGTGTTCCTTAAATAATGCGACAATACAGACTGAGATGCAGCTCTACTTTGATGCATCCTTCTAACAGGATTTAAAAGTTGTTTTAGGCTTTCATATTGTACAGCAATCTCTCAGCTTATTTTATGACCATATTGAATGTCATGCATCTCAAATTTCCTTCTTTGACTGTACAAATATCGTTTCAGCTATCTTCCCTGCTGTATCTGTCAATCTTTTCTAAAATGAATGGCCTTTTATTTTCTACCTGTACCTTTAGCCTATTTATATCTAATTGTTTTCAGGTATATGGTTCATTAAGAATTTTCTGACATATAATTAAATTCCTAGGTTATCCATGTGAAGTAGCAACAAACTTCTCAGATTCCCTTAGTCATCTTCCTCTGACTTGTTACAGTTTATTTTCACTGCTCTTTTCCCTTTTTTGGGGTTATTTTGACATTTTTCCAGTCCATTTAGGACTGTTATCCAAGGTTAACTGTATGAGTTTCAATAGGGCCAAGTGTCAGGTCCTGTGTTTTGGTCACAACAACCCCAGGCAACCCTGCACACTTGGGAAAGAATGGCTGGAAAGCTGCCTGATAGAAAGGGACCTTGGCGTATGGATGGACAGTCAGCTGAATATGAGCCAGCAGTGTGTGCAGGTGGCCAAGAAGGTCAATGGCATCCTGGCTTGTATCAGGAATGGTGTGGTGAGAAGGACTCGGGAAGTCATCCTGCCCCTGTACTCAGCACTGGTGAGGCCTCACCTCAAGTACTGTGTTCATTTTTGGGCACCTCAGTACAGAAAGGACACTGAGGTGCCGGAGCAGGCCCAAAGAAGGGCAACAAGGCTTGTGAGGGGCTTGGAGAATGTGCCCTATAGGGAGAGACTAAGGGGACTGGGGCTGTGTAGTCTGGGGAAAAGGAGGCTGTGGGGAGACCTTATTGCTCTCCTCCAATTTCTGAAAAGTGCTTACGACGAGAGCAGGGTTGTTCTTTTCTCACTGGTGATAGGTGACAGGACAAGGGGAAATTGCCTTAAGTTATGCCAGGGTAAGTTTAGTTTGGATATCAGGAAAAACTTCTTTACAGAAAGAGTTGTTAAGCACTGGAATAGGCTCCCCAGAGAGGTAGCTTAGTCACCATCCCTGGATGTGCTTAAAAACTGGTTGTGGTTTTCAAGGAGATGATTTAGTGGAGGATTGTTAGGGTAGTTTGGTTAGGTCGTGGTTGGACTCAATGATCTTTCAGGTCTTTTTTATTTCATTGGACTGGTTGTACAGACAATTTTAAATATTTTGAGCTACAACATGCTGACGTATGTAATAGAACCCACAAAAGTTCTCAAAGAATTAAACCCTAATCTGCAATATACATAGGTTGCTCTGAAAGTAATGCCTCTTATTTATTTCCATGGAATCTGCAACAGATACAAAGAGCACAGTAGCACTGTTTGATGGAGTGAATTCTCAGCTACAAAACTATTTTTCAGCATAGTCACTACCATTAGCTATACATTTTCACCAGCAATGAAAAAGAGTCTGCATGACATGCTCTTAAAAATCTGCATCAGTGGAGCTGACCCACTGTTTTGTAAATGCTATGATGGCATCATTGCTAGGAAAATGTTGCTCACACAGACTATCTTTAGTCGGCCTGAACAGATTGAAGTCAGAAAGCACCAAATCTGGACTATACATTGGGTGTAGTACGGCATTCCAGACAAGATTCATAATGTATTGCAAGATCTTCAAACTGATATGGGGCTAGGCATTATCATGTTGCAAGATAAAAGTTGTCTTCTCTGGCCTCACTCTGGCAGTTTGAGCTTTCAGTTTAGTCAGCATTGCAGAGGTGATTGTTTGACCCCGTTTAGAAGGATAACACCACTCCTATCCCAAAAGACATCACTTTCCCTGCTGTGTCTTGAACTTTTTCTTTGATGGGGAATTCACATGTCACCAATTCATGGACTGCCAGTTTGACTCCATCTCATAGCAGTGACAACACATCTAATCCCCAGTAATGATGTAATCCAGGAAACTATCACCTTCAGACTCACATTGGTTCTTTCAGCTCCTGTGTGAACAATCCTGGGACCCACTTGGCACAAACCGTGTGATATTCCAACATTGACACCATCGTTTCCAGTGCACTGACTCAATGTTAAACTCCATACACAGTTCTCTGGTTGTAATCCACTGATTCTTGCAGATGAGCTGATTGAGACACTTCATTTCATTGTTTGACAGATGTGCATGGCTATCCAG
The DNA here is from genome assembly GCF_019232065.1 of Centrocercus urophasianus. Lineage (NCBI taxonomy): Eukaryota > Metazoa > Chordata > Aves > Galliformes > Phasianidae > Centrocercus > Centrocercus urophasianus. The sequence continues at coordinate 25,810,588 of NW_024884475.1, read as the reverse complement.
AATGTGGCGTGTCTTTCACACCGTCGCCACTGATGGAACACACCACCTCTCTGTGCTCACATTCACTGTTTGGTCTCCGTGAATGTTCAACAAGCATCAGTGAATGTCAATGAGTGACAGTTTTTCCCCACAAAGAAATTCAATTGCACACCTTTGCTTCACACACAATATCATGACAGATGCTATTGTGTCAGGCTGTCTCTCTGCTTCCATCTGTCATACAGCAACAAAATGTAATGAAATATCGGAGGGAAAGCTCAACCTCTATAGCCATACCACCAGCATCCACATCTGTGCTATAAAATAGGAGGCAGTACTTTCAGAGCAGCTCTTCAGTGGGCTTATCTACTAAAATGAATACTCTTGAAGGTGTTTTTATTGGCATTTTAATCTGGATCAGGAGTATGTTTTGACAAGAGTCTTCCAACACTTCCCTTTGGTTCATATCTCCAAGCAGTCTCAGAGCATGGGGAGCTTAGCTGCATTTATTTGAAGCTGAGTCAGAAGATGTAACCTGCTAATTCACCAGTGAGCTCTTAATGAGGATTCACTCATTCCATGAGACACAGGGAGACTTTTTTCAAAGTAACCCCCCTTGAGATGTGTCAGAAACTGGGTACCATTTTTTTTAACTGTATAAATTCACTCTTTGTGGGATGCATTGCTGCTTATGTAGATGAAGAAGGGCTTCTTAGCAGGCTTTTAGTTGCTCCTCATTGCCTTCTGTTGTCCTCTGACAGTGGTATTCAACTGAAATACAGCTATACCTATTGAGTTTCAGATTTAGATCATGCTTTTCTTCCAGTTTATTGCAACCTCATTTAAAAATGAACCAAGTACTCTTCCGAGCTAGTCACTAACAGAAACAATGACAGGTGTCACCTGAGCATGTTGTCTTTGCTTTCTAAGTTTCTAAGTTGGCAGATTACATTGTGGCCATAATATCTTTATTTGCTTATGCAAGCATTGTCACTTACTGTACAAGGAAATTTTGCCAGAATAGAAAATATAAAATAAAAATGTATTTCAAGAGTGTATAATTTCTCCAGATAGTTGGCTGCTTCTTTCCCCATCAGGCCTCAAAAAGTAGGAGGGGTATAATGGAGAAAGTAAGTGCAAACTCTGGAGATCCCTTGACGCCATTAGTTTTGTTCAAAGATGTGCTTATGATATTAGTATTGGCAGATACTCTGCAAAGATGAAAGACAAAGGTCTAGATGGGAAGAAACTGTGATCTGCACTAAGCAGCTGATAAGAGGGTTCTTAGTTACAGTTTCAGATCATGTACATTCTTTACACTTGCAAAATAAGATCATGATTTGTCTTAGAGGAAATGAGGACTAGCAAAAACACAGGTAACTAAGAAGGCACAAAAAAGCTGCAATAAGTAAGAAAATGTGAAATAAATTACCTATTACAGAATTAAAAGAAAAAAACATTTTTGTTATTAAGAATGAGTTGATAGGGAATGTAAATCCACAGGCTGGAACTCGCTATTCTGAACTTTAATCAGTGTTTGCCAACCTTGTGAGAAGTTAATCAATCAGTTTAATGAAAACATAACCCTTCACAAGAAAATAATGGTATCCAACTTTAAGCTGCAGTTGCTGCTGTAAAAATAAAGGACTTCACCTTGAATTAATGGGAAGACAACTTTATTCTACAGTCCTTTCTCTCATTGATGTCAAATGGAATTAGGTTTTCAGGGTGGGATCTCTCACCTCTTCACACGTTAGGACAGGCATCTCATACATATTAGGAAGGAAAAAAGAATCTCGTCTACCCTCTTTTTCCTACCCTCTTTTTCCTTTCTTCTTCTCTCAGGGAAGTCACAGGACAGTAATCAATTAAAAAGGTCAAAATAGGCAAGGGCAAATGGCTTTTTATGGTGACTATTCATCTGATCTACATTCATAATCTTACAAACAGAATCTCATCCTTGACAGAGATGCAGATGCCCAGTTCCCTTTTTTTGCCTTCCTACTTTTCCTCCGGATTTTGCATTTCTATCCCTTCATTACTGCATAAAGTACTACATAATGAGAATCAGGCCCAATTTTGTGCCACAAATAGGGTGATATGCTGGAAAAATGTGATTAAAATATAAAATGCGAGAACCACAGATATTTAACATAACTATAGCTCTTTCCTATAATTTACCTTTTTCCTGTCAAAACACGAAAGATTACCTGAAATATCAGTTAAGCAGAGAAATATTATCCTAATAAATGAGCACGCAAGTATGTGTCCAGTAAGTTATTTGATTAAACAGGAAGCTAGAATCCTATAGATATCCACAAATAAAGCTCCAAATCTAAATGACTGTATCGTTAGCTCATTTGTAAACTGTTCCAGATGTAAGATTTTGGCAGCTTTCCAGTAGGCTGGCTGCAGTCTAAGCTTTCCTGCATCCGCAGTGAGAACTGCAATGCCTGACTCTTCAAGGGAAAGCTGCGTAGGGCTGACAAAAAATTCCATGAAGTAACCTGCCTGCCTGCTGGAGAGAAATTCAGACAGAGCCCAGAGCAAAGGATGCCCTTTCTCCTGGGGCCAAGCTGCAGCTGTTCACCCGCAGATGAGTGATCGATCTGCATTATGAATCACCCTGCAAAAGCCCCTCTGAGAAGATCGTTCAGTGATCATATCAGGGACTCCACTGCTAGAGCCTTGGATGTTATCTGGAAAAACACGCGAGACAGACGTCTGGCAGGTGAGAAGGGCATTGAAATAAGCATGCTTTAAGATTCACAAGGGACTGTAATCAATAATGGTAATTAGCTGTATCATTTGCATAATGAATTGGTGTCGCTTCTAAGTATTTCTTCAGTGTTTTGCTTCTGTGTCATGTTACTTCGGTGTTACGCCTACAGCAGGAGCTGTTTGCACTGTTCTAATGAGGCAAGATAAAGAGCAGCTAAAAGAAAAGAATATGGGTCTACCGTTGCGGTCCCCAGACCTGAAGAATGCCGAAGCATTTTATTTTGCTGCTAAGTCAGAGCCAGCACTCTGAGGCTGTGCTGTACCTCAGCGCGTTCCATTCCAGAGCCAAGCAGTGTGTCAGTCAGAGTAGCGGGGCCATGCACTGAGCCATGGCTGGTATTTCCTCTGGCAGGGCTGCTAGTGCTGCAAGCTCCAAGTGAGCCTCAGATATGCCAGAGACAGGCTGCTGAGACAGAAAATTAAGCACCAACTACATGGTTACAGTTCACATTTTTATTTTGACCCAAAAGCCCGAGGCAAACCACAGCGGAGGGCTGGAGGAGAGGCTATTTTAACTCATTTCATTTTCCTTTGCTGTTGTTGCCTGTCTGTTAGATCGAGTGCTTCTCATTTACTCTGCTGGAGCTGTTACTTTTATTATCGTGGCTTTGGAAGGATTCAGAGCAGGGCAGTGGAGCTGCACAATGGGTGTGACCTGCCAGAGGGACTGCTGTGGTTTGTTTGTGTACTTACAGCGGGGGAGGAGGGAGAAGATATGTGAGCAGTGATAGGATCAGGATGAGATGACTGAGAGCAGATTTTGTGGCTCACAAATGTGAACTCAACTTTTACGTCATCCTCTTGCACTTCATGTTTAGGAGGAATGAGAGCAGCTAGGTATGTCACAGGCGCTGGTGATAGTGTGCTGATTACAGCACCGGTTACAGGAGGTAGTTTGAGTTAGTGACCATAAACAATAAACAGAAACAGTGTCAGAAACATGCTTTGAAACAGTGGAATTTGCTCTGCGGTGTGCTAGTAGCAAGACGCTTTTTGTTCCCGATCAGGGAAAATGACTTTTCTGGACTGAGTACCTCAGCTTTGCTGTTCTGACAGTAAGGCCTTGTGATCTTACAGTAAGACCTCATGGACATGTGTCAGAGATGAGGACAACACATTTACTTCAGTGCTCATAGTTCATCACCACGGTGCCAGTGCTTTGAAAGTGCCAGATGTTAACCTCTTCCATGACAAACTGGACTGAGCAGATGTTTTGTATCTCAGAGGTGTGTTAAAGTTAAAAAATGGAGACCTTAAAATGGGGCTCTTTGGTAGTTCAAAGACTGCATGACATGGAGCAACAGTCATAGCACACGCTCTGATATTTGGGATGTTGCTGAACCTTCAATGGAAGGAGCAGTGAGAAGAAAGTCTTTGTAAGAAGGCATGGATGTTGCAGAAATCTGTAAAAGGGAAGCTGGTGGGGCCACTTGAGCCCTTGTTCGATCTGTGCGTTGCCTGGTCAGCCGGACACTTGTTTGCCCTGGTATGAGCTTCCATTCCACCTGCTTGAGATATTTATATGGGTGCTTTGAAATAAACTTTTAAAATTTATAGTTAAGCTCAGGGTGGCATTGACATCAACGGATTCCCCATGCCTCTGGCCTGTGTCCATAGAGGAGAGCTATTACCAGCAACTGTCTTCTGCAAAGTTGTTTTCCTTTCGCTGGCTCACATACAAAAGCATACAGTGATATGTAACTTATACCCACTATACATGACCCATATATGGAAATACATAGGTTTTATCATGGTATAAAAAGTCCTTGATAAACATATATATTTAACCTTCTGTATTTGGGGGATAGACAACGGCTAATTATATTTCTTGAGACTGTCACATTCCTAGAAATGAGGAGTGAACATGAACCCTTTAGCCTCTTTAACTGTGCTGATAAGGGTTGGCATGTTTTTATTCTGCTTGGCAGATGGTTATAAGCCATAACAGTTTTTATCAAACAAGGCTTAGATGTTAGAGGACTCTTAGAGTAGTGACAGTTCCATTTTCCAGACTCTGCCAGTGATGTAGGGTTGTCAGGCCCTTTGTATATTTGGGCTGCTGTTAGTCAGAAAGTCAGAAAATCATGCTGAACACCAAATAAGCAGCACAGTAGGCAATTAGAGTGCAGATATCAGGGTGTATTCCTGAAAGTACTTCATAAACAACAGATTCAGGAAGAGAAACAAAACAGCAATAAACCATGTTGCTGTTCTGTTTACTCTCCAGAATATCAGCAGTTTAAACTGCTGACAACCGAAAAATGGCAAAGTGTCATGACTCTGAATTAAGAAATCCACTTAGATCAGCAATTTGTGTTATCAGGACACACCTTTAAATAAAGAACTCGATATGAGCAGAAGAAATGAGAAAATGTGAAGTATGCATTCTTTGTAGAGTATTCAAGTAAAAGTAATTCAGAAAGTGTTTTGCCTTTAAAGACAATCTGGTAGTCTGCACAGAAGGATAGCAAATAATGCAATATAATCTGATATAATCATCAAACAGGCGGTTTGATGATCTATATAGAGGCATCTAGCCTGCATAAGTACTCTGGGAAAACATCATCAAAATTTTTCTAATATGTCTTTTGCATTAGATCACGTAGTCTGAACAACAAAATGAAAGATTATTCTTGGACAAAAAGTATTCAAAAGGCTATTGATGTTGCATGAAACCAGAAGACTGTAGCTGAAGACCTTGGTTTTGAGCTGGTGTGGTAAAGGAATGCAAATGAACAGGGACTGTCTTCTCTGGTCTCTCTGCATGCTGTCCCACCATGGCCATGGTGGAGTAATACAGTGCAACACCCTCACATTGGTTCTGAACCATCATATAAAGGCTGAGAAGCTGCATGTTCCACTCTTCGTGTGGCAAAATGGCCCCTGGCTCAGCAACACATGGCCAACCAAGAACACTTGTATAAATGTAAGGTGTTGTAGTGGAGTAGCATGCAAAATGCCTCTCCTGATCAGCAGTGAGTTGCAGTTCAGTGTGGTCATATCATGGTCAGGCTTTTAGTGGCAGCTCATGGTTTCCTACTCAGTGTCTTTTGTTCTTTCTCTTAGTTCGCGCAAACAAGTATCTAGACACATTTTTACAGTCATGTCTGGTGATCTTAAAATGTGGAAAATGAATATTAAATAAATCACTAAACACAATGGAAGCATTTCAATTGCGTGGACATCAAAAATGCCAAATAGAGTTGGGGTATAATTTGGGGCAAAGGAATGAGCAACAATGAATAAGAGGACAAAATGAGACTCAAGTTGCTAGGCTCTCCAAATGAATGATACAAAAATCATAGCGTTTCCTGTTACTATATGTGTGAGAAATAGAAACATGTCCTTGGGAATTCCAAATGCAGCTTATTCCACTTACTGATGTCAGAGCACATTCTCAGCAAGGAAGAGAAGCACACTGGTTCATTTAATAGACAGACCTCCCAGTACAGACCAGGGCTGGATGTACAAGAAGGAAAGCAGCATTGGGTGAGCTCCCCCGGAGCTCTCATCTCAAAATCACACATAGCTTCAAAATGCTGTAGCCAGACTTCTCCTGGTTCCTCCACTGTTGGCTGAATTATCTGCATGATAGATTGTAGGTCAGCTGGTATAGCATTTCTCTGCTCTTTACTAAGACCTATTATGTCTATCACATGACACGATACTGGGTTTTTCTGCATTTTCACCGGCATTTTTTAGCAATCACAATCAGCTGCTGAGTACAACTGATTATTTCTATACTTTTCTTGATGAGAAAGCTAAATTGTCTTCTGAAACATCTAACGTTACAGACAAAAATAATGTATTGATAGTCTAGCTTCATGTTTTAGTCTAGTTTTGTGAATTATTGCCAGTTTTGCTGTATTAGTTTAGTCAATCAAAGTCGTCCCCCCCTCAAAATCACTTATTCGACATTTTAAAAAGTAAGCCTGCAACTTTTCTATTTGAAATTATTTATTTAGCTATTTACCATTTATGCTTTTTATGTCATTCTTTTCTTAAAGTTCAATGAAAGCTCACAATATGTCATTAACCTCAGAATTAATTTTTTTAACTATTCCTTCTCTTGAATATTTTCATTTTAGACAAAGTAAATATGAAGTGAGGTTTTGTCATTCTTCTTTTTCTTTGTTTTGTTTTGTGTTAAATGCCAGAAGAATGAAAAATCAATCATTTGCAAAAGTCTGTTACAGACTGCTTCTCATTATGCCCTACTTTAACAGAGTTTCAATCATCTGGAAGGATTATATATGTCCTTTCAAATTCTTGCTTAAGATATAGAAATAAAGAGAATTCTGGGACTGCAGAAAAGTAATTCCATTAAATTATGTTCCATTTAAATTCCTCTCAGAAGGCAATCAGACAGCTTTCATCTAAGCTTCATGCTCCTAATAAAGACTGGTTTACTTTCGAATCTACTTATGAAGATCTTGTTGGCAGGCTCCTTAGAGCAGACCTTTTATTTTTTAATTTATGATAATTGCTTAGCATTATATCATCATATAGTTTTTCCTGTTACTGGCCATGGCATTCTTTGCACATCTTGTTTACTTTCATTGGGATCACCTAAAACACTATCTTCTGTTTCTCTCGATTGCATAATTTGTTCTTCATTAAGAGTATTTCTGTACTTACTGCTTTCATTTATACTTTCATGTTAACTATGATACTTTAAAATATGCCCTTTACTGGGTTGCAAAATCTATGAGAATAAAAATTCCTCATTCTTAAACAACTCCCAGCTATGGCTTATACTTCCAGGCTTATATACATATTTATATACACATGTTCACAGCTATATAGAAATAGATATATAGATGTACAGGTGTATATAGGATGTAAAGGAAATAAATAAAGGAGAGTTCATCTGAGGGAAGCTATTAAAGCCCCAGACTGAAGAAAAATTTCATGTATCCATAGAATTGATACTCATAGAGGAGACAAATTACTGCCTTAAGTGTTTGTTTTCTTCTAATGAATGGAGAAACTGATTTACAATGTGTGTAGGTGAAATAAATTTGTAGAAGATTTATACACTGCAAAACCTGAGACCACTTGATATATAGCCTTAGATAAGATATTTTGGCTATTTGAACATTTTTAGGAAAAGACTGATGCCTAATCTGGAGATAACTACCTGTAGGTCTGATGTTTCTTTCAGGCTATTATACAAATATTCAAAACAGCCACTCACCATGAAATAGGCTATGATTGAATACTGATGTGATTTCTTGTAAATAAGCTGTAATTTACAGAAAGTAAACATACAGCAGTTATAACAAGTCATTTGTATAGTAAAGCAGGCATAACATATTCAGTGCAAAACAGCAATCATTTATTCTGATTAAATGGTTAAATAATTTTTATCATGGTAAAATTTCCTCATTTTGATTGTACTCAAAAGCTTTGTTGTTATTTGTGGAATTATTTAACAAGCTTATAGTATAAGCAACTTTCCGAGAAAATATCAATTCCATTGAGGTGATTTAAGATTCTTTACATCTTTCAAATGAAGACATGGATATATAATCTGAAATACTAACCTTCATACATAGCATACATTTGTCTATTGTTTTGTATTTTTAATGGACATTTCCTTATGGCAGCACTCAGTTACAATAGTGGTGGACAGGGAAATCAGAAAGATTTTTTTTTACTTCCACATTTCATTTCCATTAGTGACACTTAAAACATTTATTTCATGGAGTTCCACTGTCATTTCTGGAATCAGAATGCAACAATGGCACTATTTTGTCCAAGTTTACAATTAGAAGTATACAGTACCCTAAGCTTATTGTAAAAGTGGTTCCTACAAAATCCTCATGCATTCAAGTTGCAACAGCTGGAGGGGATTGTGGAAATACAGCCTTTCTCAACATTCTGTTTTTCCACAGTCATCTTAGCCATTTGTAGGACTGCTGTGAACAGCCAGCAACTCTGTATCCTGTCCTGTGCCTGAGATGTTAGGGATGTGTAAGGGAGGAATTCAGTCCCAGGATACTTCAGCAATTAGAAGTTTTTAGAAATAACCTTACTACTTTCTCAGGAGCTCCAAGTGGTTTCTCTATAAGCACTGACCAAGGAACAGGGAAAACAGCCTTAGCAGCCCACAAAACATGTCTGAGAGGAACTGAGCAGCAATATTTCTCTGTAAGCAGAGGAGTACCCAAATGTGGAAAATGTCAGCAGTTTGCTTGAACATGAGGGGAAATCAAAAAGCAATACACCTGGCAGCCACCTGTTAGGTGACCAAGCTCATCATTTATACCTTTCAGCGTGCAAGGCTTGCATGAGGTATAGATTGTCAGACAGGGATTAAAAATGAGTGAGAAAGATGAAAATTATGACCTGCTCTCTCAGGGTCCAGTTCCATAATTCATCATTGTGGATAGTTTAAGCTCTTCTGTTAAACGTTGTGTGCTGTGTGACGAGCACTGTGTCCCTGCTAGAAGTATCTTCTGGTGACAGATGACCAAGCAACCGCCTGCTCTCCAACTCCCAGAAGTGGAGGCTTCTGAGTCCCAGACACAGCACCCCAAACTCTATCGTATTTCAGCACAAAGCAGACGTTTCACACATCTGAAAGATCATTATACTTTAAACGTTCCTTAAAAACTGCTGAAAGTGCTGAACTGCTTTGCATCTGACTGTTTGGAAGAGCCTTGCTCAAAAAATATTTCAACTGCTCCAGTTCTGTTAGCATCTGGACATCTTTCTGACGTCAGAGGGGGATGATGAGATCCAGATGCTATGACTTACTGATGTTTTCATTAACTTCTTAGCAGCTTTGTCTTTGTTTTGTTTACCAACTGCAACTTCTTGACTCCAACTCACATATGTGAGCGTTACTGGGGGGAGAGCAGGGAGAAGAGCTAGAAAGGAGGGGAGCAGCCAGAGAAATGAAATTAGTGCTTGGCAGAGACCCAAGGTAACTGATTTCTCTTATTACCATGTGCTGTTCCAGGATATGCAGCCTGTGGGAAGGTCAGCCCCAGGCATTAGGAAACATTTTGCCGAGTTGCTATTTTCAGTAAAAAATGAGCTATATGATTTGCTAATTATGTTCCATTTTAGCAGTAAACATATTAAGCTAAAGACAACAGGAAATAAGAACGTAAGATAATATTAACAACAAGCTCCTGAACTTTACATTTACAATCATGCCTAGACCTAATTGCCATGTAGAGAATATTTATTACTCTTAAGGAATGCCACTATTGCAGTAGACACAGGGGGGAGCCCAGTTACAGTGTAGGTTGCATAGTAGAAAATAGCTGAATACTTCTTTTAAGGAAATGTTGGCAATAAACAAAGTACAAAAAAAAAGTACACATCCAGCCATCTGTATAGCATCTCTATGGCAATAAATGTTTTATATGTTTGCTAATTTTATATGATAGAATTCCATCTTTAAGAATTTCAACAATTTTCAGTTGAAAGTTTCCGACTGAAAACAATCTTCTTTCTGGCAGAACAGTTTCCCTGATAGTTCACATCTCATTAAGAGGCTGAGTCAGATTTTTAAGCCTGTGTCTCAACATGCATTTTGCATTTTATGTAGCTGCATGGTTCAAGTCTGGTGGAAGGGGTGAAAGGGAGAGACATATCAAAGTACATTGGTTGACACTATTATGCATTGAACTTTGCAGCATGTTCAGCAGTGTGTGAGAAAATGAGATCAAGAAAGTCCCGTTTTGAAGGAATTATAACTGTAAAATGAGCAGTGCTAGGGCTCAGCTGGAGGAGATAAATTCAGAACCTATACAAAAGTATTTACTATTTGCATTACACATGCCATGGTTACTCAGATCAGCACAGGCAGAGAACTTGCCAGACCTCAAGTTCCTCCAGCAGTACCCAAGTTATTTTGACCTGGGCTCTGGTAGGAATAGCGGACGGACAAAATGGGCCAAATTCTCCTTACGCAGCAAACATCTCCTAGAGGCTGCTTGTTGTTGCCAGTATCTCCAGAGTGTGAAAAGTTAATTTACCAAGTATAGCTTATTTTTGAATTATGGCTGTGTTTGAGCATGCTCAGTGTGCACATATTTGTGTCAGTCTTACACAAAGGCTTCTAGTAAAAATAATGGGAGAGGAATGTTTAGGCAGATTCTGCTTCCAAATGTTAAATCAAACATTCAAGAAGGAATGAACAAAGAAAGTAATGGAAAGCAGCTAGCCAGTCAGTTAGTTAGAAAAAAATACTAGTGTAGCACTGTTTGGAAGTAAGATCTGAGAAGGAATTTGCAATGTAATGTGTTACAAAGTTGTCACCAAATGTGCATAGAGGCTGCAAGATACGACTTTTCTGAGTTCATCCTACTTCCCCACTCCTTAACTTTGACTTTAGTGGCATCTCATGTTCTCCGGCATGATAATCGAATAGAGCCCATTCACAGTTGAAGCTTTTGAATAGAAATGTAATATAAACTAGAGCATTTTATATTTTGTAGTTTCTGACAGGAAGGGATGAGAGTTTTGCACATTCCTTTGAGGGAACTTACCCAGTGAAAATGTATAGAGACTAAGGAAAGTCTACATTCTGTGTTTCTCCTGTGTTTTCACTTTTTAAAGTCTCTATCGGGTACCTAGGCAGCTTCATTTGGCAGAGGTAAGAGAACCAACACCATACTCCATATGTTTAGCTTAAGTTATCTCTTTCATTCAGAGAGTGCTTCAAAAGCCTTCTAGTCTGTATCTGAGAAGCTCATGTCAAAACGTCACAGCACCCTTTCACAGTTTGTGACATATTATTCTTGCTACTTGATGCTCTGAAGCTGAACATTGGCAGCCACCCTAAGAAGGCAAAGTACCTGCCACCCAAGCTGAAGTAACAACCAGCCTGCCTTGGTAAGCCACAGACAAGAAGGGTTTGGCACATACCATTGCATGTTGCTGCCAATCACAGCAGAAAATCTGCAGGCATTGAATCAACTCTGGTCTGTAGGATGGAGGAAAGTGGAAATTTCTGTAATCCAGTGTATACTTTGTATAACATTAAATGTAGGATATACTCCTGTTGGCTTTTACTTGCTTCATTAATCTGATATTCTTCAGGGCAACTGAATCCTTGATATTTGTAAAAGAGAGTTTCACTTTGAAAGGCTAGGTCAAGGAGTTTTGCTCCAGTCATCATTTTTACTTGACATGTTTTCTTATACGCACCTGTGCCATGCAGTGCTATTTGCACATCTTTGCAGTCATTGTTCAGAGGGGACAGAGACATGAGTGTGAAATATTTACAAATGAAGCCTCGCCTCAGTCTTTGTTTACTCTGAATATCTATAATTTGTCAAACATTTTGCCCCTCAGACATGCACACAGCTTCCTGGTACATTGTGTTTGCCGTGATATAACAGCTCAAGCCATGCCTCCTTCTGTTCATCCTGAATTTTTTCATTAAAAGATGATAAATTAAAGCTTCAAACATGTGAGATTCATCTGCCACAATGTTGCTGCTGATCAGTAGTTCAGTAAATATTTCTGGTTTCTGTTGAGCACCAGAGTTGCACCCCAGTGAGTCCTGGCATACATCAGCATGTACTAAAGTGATTAGGTAGCATGATGTTTTTCAGCACAAATAAAAACATCTTTTTTTCCTGAGCACGGTGACAGGGAGTGGTTTATTTTATCCTCAACTAAGTTGTTGAAGAGTAATCAGTAAGTTGAAAAAAAAAAAATTAAAAAAAATGAAGAATTTTAAGTGATCTTGTGGAAAGGAATAGAGGACAGACTCAACTGAAAGTATTCTGGTTCCAGTAAAGAAGCCTCTGACAGAGATTCTGATGCAGTTGCAGATGTCAGGCAGAACACTATTTTATCTCCTGCTGCTTTTGACCAGTAAAGCAGTAATTGAGATTCGTTTTTATTATAATCAACTGTAGCCTTTTGCATTTTAAATGTCCTAAAAACTCACTAAATGACTTGCACATTTTTTGATAAATCTGTATATTTGATTTTTATTTATAGAGTTCAGATGTTTGTTTTCTGAATCTTCATACACCAGTAATGACTTCTTTAATGTGATTTTTTCAAGTATTTTGAAGATAAAATTTTCTGTGGTCAGCTGGGACCCTCAAGCAAGCACTCAGCTATTTCAAGCAGGACTGCACAAATATTTATCATTGGCATCAGCACAAGTATTATGGAAACACAGACTCTTTGGCTTATTTCCCATTCATGGCAGTTTAAAGAGAACTTGAAGTCACTTTCCAATTTGATTTCTTTGAATGTACTTGGTAAAATTTGTTCCATTTCTTATTGCCATATTTTGTCATCTATGCGCTTTAAACACTTGGTCTGACATAGTAAAACATTAAATATCTTCTCTCTCTCATTACAAAAGTAAATGTCTTCAGTACCTGTAAGAAATTTAGAAGTGTCACAAAGTATACGCATGGTTCTGTTTCATGATGTTTTAACCTTATTGAGGCTAACCATGGATGATATAATCATCTGAAGATCTTTTTTTCTTTGACAAACAGATAGGCAAAACAGCTGAAATGGTGGACAGCCAGTGAAACTGAGAAAAAAAGAGAGATTAGAAATTAACCATCTTGACTTTTTTCCTTTAATAGTAGATATTGTTAACTTGAAATTAGCATAGAAAATGTTCTAATTATTTTGTAACATCTACTGGACATGAAGTAATACAGTTAGATGATCTCAAATGGAAATAGTTTTTAATTGCAGCAAATTTAAATAGCCCATGTCCTACTAGAAGCAAAGAATTTTGCTGATGTGAATGCAGTAATAACTTCACTAAGGAAAGAATGTTGTCCAGCATAATATGAACAAGACAGGCATTTTCATGAGATTTTAGAGGTCGATAAAAAGATAGTCCACATTTCTCAGTCTGTGCAACAACTACAAATAGAAATAATTCAACAAGCCTACATAAGAAGCTTGTAACTTGTATCCTTGCACTGAACTGTCACTGTGAAGTTTATGGGTGACCATAAAATCAAATTCTTTTCCTGGTATCCCATCATCTGAATTCCTATATTGTTCTCACTATCATTCCATCAGATCTGTGTGTTTAAAAACAGAAATAACAACAATCTCCTTTCATCATTTGTTCCTTGGACTGTAAAAAGTAAAAATGATTAACAAGAAGCTTTAATTCTCTTTTCATAAGTTTGTAGTCTTCTTCCATATTTTAATTAGTACTATTTATAATACCTATTTATCTTATATTTTAATGTCACCAGGGTTAGCATCCTTAGACAGCCCATTTGAAAGTTGAAACTGGTAGTTTCTGATCCCTGAGCCCATGACTGCTTTTAATAAGACCTACTGAAGCTGTTAGGAATTAAAGGTCATTAAAGCTTTGTGTATATTTGGGCTATTTGGCAAAATTAGCTTGCCATGGTGGCCTGATGGGTAATGATGATCACATCTGGTTCCATTTCTTTGGAGCTACCACAGCAAGATGTAATTTCAAACATGAGGTTTCAGTATCCACCACCTGGGGAAATCTCCACAGGGATTTAACTCTTCTCTGCCCCTTGCATTTAAGATCATTCACTCCATTGCTCCTTTTGTCCTCAGTGCTTCACACCATTTCATTCCTATCATTTTTGTTTTCTGCCAGCAGTCTATTCACAATATTTGGCACAAATTTATTCAAGACAAGGACTGGCAATAGCCATGTGTTCATGCAGTGCCTGGAACAGGTGCTGAGCACCCTCTAATGCGTCTTTAATGCAGTGACAGTGCTGTGGATGAGGACTTATTTGAGGAAAGAGGATTCACAGCAATGAGTGAAGATCACTTTTTTCCTAAATAGGAGAAATATTTTACACTGTACAATGTGTTATAAGCAAGACATAGGAATTATCAGCAGGAAAATCTATATTGAAAAAAAGTATTTTTAAGCAAATTATCTTTGTAAAAATGCTAGCAACAATGGTATTTAATGTGTTGTATTTCCATGGGTATACTGTACTCTTATACTTCTCTACTATTTATTTTTCTCTTACCTTTTTACTGGTCACAGTTCATTGAATTAAAAAGTCTTGGATAGGAACAAAGGGAAGGAGGGATATCTGTCTAACTGCCGATGGGAATATGCCAGAGTTTCCACTGATATTTTCCTGTATTTTCAAAGCAGATTAGGATAGAATGTGTATCTGCTGATTTCATCTTAAATGCTTAGTAAGAAGCATGGAGTACCATAATAATATATTATTCAGGAAAATAGGAAAGCAAGCAAACAAACAAATGAAAAATAACCAGGAATTATTTCATGAGACCAGAACAAATTTACTTCAGTTCTTGAAGAACAGCCTACATTTTACACCCAATAAGTGAGTATTTTTATCTTCTGTTTCAATTCTTTCTGCATTTGTAAATCACCATCAGAGCTGGTTTTTGGCTTCCCCCATGCATTAGGCAACAGAAACAATGTGTCCATGTGGATTTGTTGTCATTCTCTGTGCATTTGTGTGAACACTGGCATATAATTAATTTAAAAGCAGAATGAAAACACACTTTAGAGCACTTGCTATTGAAGCAGAAAGCAAGAAGTCTTGTGAACACTCCTACAGAAATCCCATAAAACTGTATTTGCAAATTTCAGGTTGTTAATTGCCATCAGCTGTCTCTTACTGTGCATTAAAAGTCCTCTGACAGAATGAAAAACTGCTGGGTTGTGGCACAACCTTGATGCTTTAGTGGGAAGGTGCCCCAGCACAGCTTTGTGAAGGAAGCCAGATGAATAACATAAGACCAAGAACTCTCTCAGAAGAAGGATAAAGGAAATAAAATTCCTACACTGAAACTGGTTCTCATCTGCCTGAGTAAGATAAACTCTTGCATTTAACCAAAACTTTTCAAAACAATTCTCATGAAGTGTTTGCAACCTCTCAAAAAACTATGGTCTTAGAGAGATAGAAGTAATCCTGTAAACCTTACTTCTGACTAAACTAAAGCAGTGTTCTGAAACTAATTTTTATCCAGAAGGTATTCCCACTTTTTTTTCCCTCTCTTTTCAGTGTTAATTTTGTTTACAAGATGCATTTTTTCTATCCAAAGGCCTGATACATTATATCAAGGCAGCGATTTTATGGATATAGGACAATGAGTGCCTGAAAGTGCAGAATTATAGTAGGCAGAAAATATGATTTAAAACAGCTTTTTCATAAACAAGACAAAAATTTCAATCATATTAGAATTTTCTTCAAAAATAAGGAGATGTTAGTATAATTCACAATTGAATTGAGGGTGAGAACACCAAGTATCCTAATATATTGTATTGGGTGTTGAAGAGAGTCTTACTCCAAAATATTTTTCATTTTCTCTCACACGCAGTCTGGCACACGCCATAGCCTGTACTGAACAAACTGAAATTTTCAGCAAAGAGAGCATCATTCATTTTAGTGGAGTTGCACCAAATATTCATAAGTAGAGATCCGATAACATTAGGAAATACATGAGAAGTTCTCCTCGTCTCTGTTTCAGAATAAAAAATAGGAAGTTCTTTCATGTTTGAAGCTCCATGTGTTTTTCTGCTGCTGTTCCAGTACTCTGTGTATGTGCACAGAAAAAGCAATCTCAACTTTGATATGCAACTGTCCATGAAAAGGCAGAGAAGAAAAATCTCTGCAGCCAGCAGTTTTGACCTCCTAAAGCTAACATCAAACTGACCTTTCCAGAAAAGCAGGATCTTCTTTCTTCCTGCTTTTCAGTAACATGCATGTGCAGTAATGTTGTCCCAGGAAAGTTCTTCCAGCTCCCAGTGAAGGCACACAGTATCTGAGCATGGTCTCGGATGGGGGTAGAGGAAATTTTCTTAACACCTCTCTCTAACTCAGTCCTTAGTCAGTGGCAGTTCACAAGCTGATTCTGAGAAATTTTTCATTTTATATCTACATATATATGTGTGAGTACATGATAATACAAGGTTTCTGACATTATTCTCACTTGCAGTTGAGTCTTTTAACAGTGCCTTGGTAAGATTCAGCTCATTTGAAGTCCCTTTAACTTCAGTGTAATGGTATAAACAGCAGTAAAACTCCACGCTGCTCTAGAAACCTCCTTGCCCAAGGTGGTATCAAGTTCTGCAGTGGTAACAGTGGGTGGGGACATGCTGCTAACCACCACACTTTGGACAGGGTGTCTGCTTTCAAGAAGAGAGTGCAACTGCAAAGCCTGCCCTAGCGAAGCTAGCAGCAAGCACCGCAACAAACTTAGCTCTGATTTTTTGGCCTACATCTTTTTGAAGGTGGGGTTTTCCAGGTTACCCCACAAACTCAACATGAGCAGAACACTGAATATCTTAGACCCAAACGTGTACACTTACGTTCTAATGGGTATGAGTAAAGATGAGAAATTAAGGATGGGAAACAACCTTACATAAAAAGGTGGAGCAGCATTAAAGATCAGGTCTGAATTCTGTTATGTAGCAATACAACAAACTTCCTGGAGATTCAAGATCAGTTTTTTGAGTTATATATCCTCTTTGCCATTTGTGAATTAATTTGAACTGAAGGCATGCTTTAGACATTTCTGCTGTGTTAGAGAAATTATAGCAAATTGAAATGTCACTGCAGGTAAAGAAATGCACAAACTGTATACGTATTTAACAGACAGCTACATGGGAATATAGAGAGAAATTAAAGGGAGAAACTGAAAATTGCATGCACAGGTATGCAAGGCACTTTAACAAAGTGATAAAGTGTGGCATTTATTGGAGGACAATGAAGAGCTCACTTTTTAAATTCTTAACAGTAACAATTACCAATTAAAAATAACAATTAACGGTTCTGAATTAACAATAAAACTGAGAATCTAAATACAGTATTTCAGCTGTAGCTAACAAATTAGGCAAACAGAAATGCAAATTAATTTTATTCTACTTGTTTTTGGTGCACCTGTTCATAGATTCTTACCAGATGCTACAGTAAATAACACACATGAGAAACTGGCCTTTAAAACTCTACAAGCATCTTTCTGGATTTTAAAATTATCGGGAGTTAGGCACTTTTTCTCCAAAAATCATTTTTTATGGACTGTCACAATTATGAGACACTATGTGCAAACAGTATAGTTTTTGAATTGTATAACCAGATGAGCTAAATACATACTACACTGATCTCGTAAGTGTAGTAGGAGTATATAGGCACCTCCTGACTTCTTTAACCATGTTTTCTGATTTTTTGTGATTATTTAAATGTATACCAGAAATCATTCTCACTTAGGTACAATTATGCTTAGTTTTCTGTAGAGTGGTTCTGATGAACCTGGACTCATTCTGAAGAATTCTTTCTTTCTTATTTCACCTGAGTTCATTCCTTACAGATAAACAAATATCAGCTCATCAAACAACTCATTACCTTTGTTCCTTCTCACCATTCACAGGCTTTAAATACCACTGGCATTCATAACAGCTATTTACAAATGTGCTGTACTTATAGCATTAAGCGACATGAGTGCTTTACGGCTCTATTTACAAGATATCAAAGTGGTTTCTTACAGAGCAGTCCTATTTCCCTCCTGCTCTGGGCACATGAAATCAGTGAACCTAATAAAGTAGAAAAGCCTCATTAATGGAAGCAACTGTCCTTTGTGAGTGAGCAGCAGAAAGCAGCAGATCAAAGGTGCCCTGTTTCCTTGAGCAGTGTCTGCACATCTGTTTTCTTTATATCGAATGTGCGATTAAACTTTCTGGATAACAACAACAAAGCTTTTTGCTACTATTATTTTTCTCATACACACTGACTTCAGTTTCAACCTTTATCTAAAAACATTTAAAGGTTTTTTTAATATGCAGTTACCAGTCTGATTGATATAAACTGTGTTTAAGTTTAACCAGGATGTTGAGAGATGGAATGCTCCTTATCTGTCTATACTAGATGTAAATAAAAAGATCAGATAGCACCGTGCTAGGGTTAACTTTTCTTCAAAATAACACCAAAAGCTGGTGTGTTTCACAACTATGCCCAACTGCAAACAAGACCAGGAGTGGATCTGCTATTACAACAGTAGCTTTTCTCTTACTTTTAAAAAAGAAAACTAAATTATAAAGAAGGTCATAATTTTTGTGCAGTTAAAAATAAATAAATAAAATCGTCATTTTGTGAGATCATCGTTAGCTGGGACAAAATCATTGATTTCTGCTGTCTGGAGTCAAGACATCCAATTTAAATACTGATTTTTTTTTTCAAAAAATAGTGTTCTTTAAAAAAAAAAAACACAAAACAAACAAACAAACAAAAAAAAAAACAAAAAAACTTTTAAAAAGTGCTTTTTTTCCTAGGTTTTTGTTTGTTTGTTTGTTTGTTTTCAGATAGGAAAAACATTATGGTACTGAATTAAAACTAATGTGCCTATCTAGCATGATTCCTACTCTTGTATGTATATTTTTCTGCATTGTATTTTGCAATGTATTTTTTTTCCCTTTAAAAGTGGTATTTTGGTCTTTACTCGAGATAACTCTTATGTTAATACATTACTTGCATTAAGATGGCTTCTGTGCATGTGCACCCAGATGCAAGGAGAAAGAAGTTTTGAAAAGCTAAGAAATCAGAGTCTTGTGTATCTGCCTAGATAGATACAGCAGTCCCGTGGGTATCAATAGGAAGGAACAAGAGCGGGCAGATGTTTCAAGCACAGGAGGAATCTTTGCCTCAGCACTTACTGCCCATATGCCATTAACACGGACTGACACAAGGTAGTAGGCTGATTAGTAAGCAAGATACCAGAAGATATTTTGTGGGCAAATCTCTTAGTAATGAAAGTGGCTGCACGCCTGTGACTGAGCAGCCCATCAGAACTGCAAGACCACTTCTGTTTGTAATGAGCAGTGATGGGAAATGAGAGAGTAGCTCAGATTGCAATGCATCAAGCATAACTGTGCCTGAGAGGACAATAACAAGAGTCCTTTGAACTCTTTCCTCACCTCCCATCTGGTATGCAGAACTGAGGCAATAAAGTAAATGCAGTGAAAAGTGCTACAGATTTTTACGTAGCACTGCACATATGTTCCTGATGTTGGTATCACCCAGTGCCCACTGCAGTCCAACTGGTGGATTCAGCAGTATGTATAGGATGGCAAAATGCTGCCCATCTCTGAGTCAGCACTGCTCCAGGAACTCACAGACAGGTTTTGCAGTGTATTTATTTCTGAATAATTGCAGCACTCACAAAAAAAAAAAAAAAGAAAAAAAAGAAAAAAAAGAAAAAAAAAGACACTTATTTATGAGAATACAGGAGAAATCTCCATATCTTGAGAAAAATAAATCTCTATGTAAAACACATCAAGAAACCTTTCTTTCTACTCAGGAAGGAAAACAGATAATTTTAATTCTAGTGTTTCTATTTGTAACCTAATATATTTCTTCAGCTAAAGAGGACAAGCAGTGACTTTAAATAGGTCTCCTTGTTTCCTCTTGTCCATATCATTCCCTAAAGTGTTCTCCACCCTATCCTTGTTTGAAAGATATCCTTATTCCTTCTTATTTATGAAGGTCAGGTCATCCAATTCAGTTACAAAGTCACAAGACAAGCTAAGGGCTTTAGACCAATAGCAAATGTTACATATTGTATGCCATTAGTACAACTTGGGAACAGTCTAGAAACAGCATAAACACTTATTAAAATGTTCAAGGGAAATAGATGCATGAAGAATGCTCATTTCTTTATTTTGCTCTTTTTTGTTCATATATATGCATTGTTTCACACATTCAAGGAAGTTACAATCATTCAATTAGTGCTGACTTTGGTTAGCAGAATGATTGTGTATACATCAAGTTGAATTTTCCTTCCAGAAAGAAGACAGAAATAACAGCCAAAGACCTTCCTAAAGGAAAACTGTAACTCTTACAGTATTTATTCTTCACAATACAATTCAAGAATTGAAACTACAAGCATGAAAGCTTACATTTTGCAAGCAGTGACTCTAACTGCAGCTCATTTTATGTCTGTCTTTTAATGAGTACAGAAGGGGTTGGACTATGTGCATCTGAATACAGAATCTAAGGTAATTCCTTACAAGCACAAAACTTGTCCTACAAATAAATTTCAGCATGCCCTACACGTAAGCGCTGATCACAAACAGTGAAATTAAATTTGTTGGCAGAATCAGGCCAGAAACAGAAGGCATGAGATGAAGTCAGTTGGTCATGTATATGTTGAAACTATGTAATTAACAATCTGTTTCACCCAAGCTGTTTCTTTTCAGATATATAATGAATACTTCATTAAATCCATAATCTACAATCTGTAATCTACGATTTTTTTCAAAAATGATCATTCTTATTTAAACTTATAAAATGGCACTAATGGACATTTTGTCCTTAGAGTAACAAATAGGAAGACATTCTTGTCATGAGCTTTTGATATCATCGTTTTTTATGCAATTTAGTCTCCATGACACATTAGCAGTGTGTGCTGGAGAGCAATGTAATCAGAAATTAGAAACAAAAAGGGTGAAATCAGACTGACCTTTGGCAAGTCACAACTCCTCTATTAGATGCAGTCTGTAATGTATAAATACTATCTTATCTCTTGTTATTCCAAATAAAAAGAAAGCCACATGTTCATGATAGAGTATGACTTTTCAAATGCCACCAAGTTGATTTTTCCTAAAACCATACTGCAGAGCCACTTATGCAAAAAGATGTGTGCATGTGCAAGATGTCTGGGGTAGAACTTGAATATTACTCTAAAGAGTTTGCGTTCCAGTGTTTGTACTTGTGGCACAGCTTGGTAACTCCTGTTTTGGAGATTTCCTTTCTTCTTATGTTACTGATATAGTTGCAAAACAAGAATCAAATCTAAGGAGAATCCTAAGCCATGTACTTATGAATTTGGTGATTGCATGTGTGTTTTGAGAGAGTCGAGAAAAAGTGTCAGTTTAGCAGTCCATCACCTGTGGTCCTCTTTCCACTTGATTCATTGTGCTTATCCCTTAAGATAAAGGATAATTCTTACAGATTTTTGCTGAGGACATAAACCAAACATTGAGAATATGCAGTGGTTATGGCAGAGAAGAATTTGATTAAGTTTCATTTAATAGACTTTCAGACATTATGTAACTTCTTACCCACACTGTCACACTAACATCCAGAGCTATTACACCTACACTAAATGGATGTGAATAGCTAGACCTTTAAAAGTTCAAGCAATGAGTAAATTGTGTCAAGCATTTATGACTTGCTAAAGTGTATGTTGGTGGTTATAAACAGAGCGTACTCGTCAGTGCTTTCTGCTAGGCATTTCAATGACTCTTGAGAACATGAAAAGTGTTGGTGACTTAACTGAGCCGTGGGAATTCAGAATTATTGATTGGATTTTGGAGAGATAAAATAGGATTGTACATATGGAATGCATAACAAATAAAAGGCTTTATTCATTGTTTCTTGAAACATAATTAATTTTTTTAGTAGATGAAAATTATTGCCAGTACATAGTATAGAGTGGATATGTATAAATGATAAATCATCTGTTGATTTTTGCCTTTGTTTTCATTTGCAAAATAGTCATGACCAAATAATGATTTTCTGAAACATAATTATTTCTAGAAGGTTTTTAACAGAGATGTCCTCCAGGTTTCTTGGTCTCATAACTTGTGAATAAGTAATTTGTTTCCAACAAGAAACAAGTGATTAACTATTGTGCTGGCCTTCCTATGAAAGCATGTGGCTGTTCCAGTGCTCTAGCCCTCACTCACTCTGAGTGAGGGGACTTCTCTGGGGAATATTATTCCCAGATAGTTTTGTTCAGCATTATTTTATATCTGTCTGTCCAGTATGGTTTAACTACAACCCATTCTCATGAAAGGAAGCTCTGTAAGCCAACTTCTGCTCCTGCACCTCTGCCAGCCTTGACAGCACCTGACAGGACTGATTTTCAATACTGATTTTTTTTTTCCCTTTCTCTAATGAAAGTTTGTGTGAAACCCTGTTGCATTGAAGGAAGTGGGAATTTTGCCAGGACTTCATCCTATCTGCTTTCTGAGACTCCCCATGAAAATGTGCTATGTCACATGACATTCTTAGCAGAGTGTTGGGTCGGGTATATCCTGCAGAAAGACATCTCTTGTAAACAAGATTTAGCAATCTTGGAGGGAATTTCCTGCTGTTGGTCAGATTGTTTTGAACACCATTGACCTTGCTGCAGACTGCTATTCTAAGAGCAACTATTCATCTGTGTCCTAGGATCAGTTGCTTTGATGACAGTAACTGCTGGGGGGTGGATAAGGAAATCTAGAGACACTCGTTCCAGTTGTGAGGCCTGCTGATAACCAGCCCAGACTGTGCTCTGGCTAGTCTATACCAATTTAAACACCATTTGGAAGGAAATAGCTTCGCTGAGGAAGGAAGAAAATGAATGCGGAAAACAAACCAAAAGAATTCCAAGTTTAGAATTAACCTAGACCACATCATGATACCATCACACTACCAATGTCGCACAACAAAACACATCAAGCACCTCTCAGCTTACTCTAAAAATATATTTCTAAAATGCACGGGCATTTGCAACATTCTCAGACTCCCTTCATTAAGCAGTCCTTATTAAGCAGATGAATCTGCACCATTTGTTTCTACTTTGCAAAGAATGTCACATTCCTCAACAAGAAAAAAAAAATTCCATACCTCTGGGATTGTAAATGACTGTTTCATGGACAGTTTTTTCCAAACACAAGGAAGAGATCTAGGCACAAACACCAAAGCATGGGGAGCAAAACTGATTTAATTAGTTAGCTTCTTATTTTCTAAGAAAAAAACACTTCTGCATTTTAAATCTTTCCTGTATAAAAACATGATATTTTTATAAAAATTGTGCTTTAGTAGATTTAAACAATTTCTGAAAGTAACATTTTCCTGGGTCTTTGTGAATGGCCAGTCTTCACCCTTCCCAATACGTTTGTAATGTAACGTAGTTTTCATGTATCAAAGAATTCATAGTCTTCAGAGCCTGCAGCCATGCCTAATCAGATAATGGAAATTCAAGATAAAGCAGTGAAAATAAAAGAAAATTTCTTCTTGATCATACTGCATGAAGAGCATCTTCTTAGAAGGTTTGATTTCTTCAGACAATCTCAACATTTTATGGGAGTTCTTTCCATTTTCTGTCCATTGTACTATATAATAAAGAACAGGCTATGACTACAGAAAGAACAAACGTAGTCTGAAATATTCTGAAATGGTCAAAAAAATTTTAAAAATTACAGATTTTGCATGAGTATCAACCTTTTAACTACAGTAAATATTCAATATCTTTATTTGTTACAGAAACTACAAGTGCCTGACATAATTTTCAATATTTTGGATTCTTATGAAAAGAACAACTCAAAAAAAGGTCTTTTCAAAGTGATTTATCAAACGCTTTGGAAAGGTTTTTAAAGGACAGAATGAATGCTCAAGGTGAACTGACATGAAAACAGCCTATGCCATTGTGCCCTTAGTATTTCAGCTAAGAGTCAAACATACTCCAGTTTTGGTTAGAAAAGTGAGAACCAGGTTTAAATCTATATCATAGATGTCCCAGATAGTAAACAGTCAGGAAAAAGCTAGTCTGAAGAACTCCTTTTCGATGTGGTAGAGATCTTTACCTTGGGACAGCAGAATATCCAGTGATGAACATGAGTAAGCTTTCCACAGCAGCACACCATCTGCTAAAGGAGAGTGCATAATTACTGTCTAAACAAGTTACTGGAATGTAGGCTTGATACAGAAATCACTGGATAAGGTTTTGGTCTGTATTTCATAAAAGGTCTGACTACAGAGGCTAATTAGTCCCTTTATAATTCCTGATTCTTGATTTCTTTTTTTTTTTTTTTTTTTTTTTTTTCAAAGAAAGCTGCATTCTCCTTCTGTAGATAGAACAGGTGCCTCGTGGTGGTTTTCTAGAGACTATTGCTTGGAAAATCTGAATGTTTTCCAGAGTTTTTAATATATTTCTCTGAAAACAAGCTGATCCTAATCATAACATATACTGATCATGTGTTTAGCTGTCATACCATTGTTTTCTGTAGTGTAGGCTGAGGTTTGCTTAATGTGAAATAAATGCCAGCACACTCCTCTGCTGTAACTATATGAATCATAAAATGGAATCACAGAATCATAGAAACAACAAGGTTGGAAAAGACCTTCAAGATCATCTAGTCCAACCGTCCACATAGCACCACTATCTTCCACTAAACCATGTCCTTCAGTACAACATCTGAATGTTCCTTGAACACCCCCAGAGCTGATGACTCCATTACCTCTCTGGACAGCCCATTCCAGTACCTGACCACTCTCTGGGAGAAGTATTTCCTAATATCTAAACTTAATCTCCCCTGGTGCAACTTGAAGCCATTTCCTCTAGTCCTATTGCTAGTTACATGGGAGAAAAGGTCAACCCCACTCACCACAACCTCTCTTTAGGTAGTTGTAAAGAACAATAATGTCACCACTGATCTTCCTCTTCTCCAGACTAAACAATCCCAGCTCTTTTAGCCACTCCTCGTGAGGAGGAGATCCTCTTTCCACCACACTCTTGTTTTGACCAGATCTCACCCTACCTACACCATCATAGGACATACAAAATATAATTTTATTTTTCACAATGCTTTATGAGAAGAATTAATGGCCTTACCTGTGCTTTAGGGGAATTTCTTTATGTCAGGTTGCTGAACATTTAAGCTGTTTTGAAACATCTTCTGTTTGTATTCTTCATGCGTGGGACTGAAAAAACAGAAGACACTCACTGCAGTTTATTCTGTGACATTTCTGCCCTGATACAGAGCTCCCTATTAGGCTTACAGTGTAATCAGCTATCACCTTCCCTCATGTTTCTGCATTTCATCACTCAACTTCCTTTTGGTCTTGCTGACACTCTCCGGCACACCTTCCTTGCAGTCACTTGAATGTCAGTTAGCAGCTGCATTCTCTCACACACCCAGCCTCACTGATCAGCTTGAGAAGTACTAGTAGACACCACTGTCTGTCCTTTTTTCTATTATTACTTCAAGCCTTTCTGCATATTTGGAAGACATTTAATAACATAATCAATTGGAAGTTGATCAGAAAACTCATACCTACCTACAGTGTTCATACTGAATTGCTCATAAATTAAATAGCCTATTTAAAGAATGCAGGATGCCTTTCCTGTATCATTGCTATGGGGAGAAAAAAGTGAAGAATATTGAAACTTCAAAAAATCTGTACAATGGTACTGAGAGATGTTTCTGATTTTGGAGGTGCCTAGAAATGGCCAGTGCACAGCTGCAAATCTGAACATTTACTATATTTGATAATTTTTGTACAAATAGAAGAAATAAGAGGTTGTAAGTTTCAGCGTAATATTACATCTCACACATCTTTAGGCTGTTCAATCAGTTAACTTACAAAGCTGGTACTCTCAGTGCCCCTTACCCAGTGGAGAGGCGGAGACACTCCTCCAAAGGCTCATCTGTTTTCCCTTTATGAGGTTTGCCCCCTAGAATGTGGAGATGTCTCTCTTCATTTGCATCCAACATCTCTGAGTTACCAAATGCCTGTTCTCAAACCCACCCACTCTTCCTGTTGCAACTATGGCTGTCTTATTTATCTGTTTTCCTCAGTGATGTGCAATTTCTGGTCTCAAGAACTCTTTTCTTAATATATATTTTTATCTTTACTATCATGCTACTACTAATTCTCTGTTGAGTTGTACCTCATAATTCCAGGAAGAATTAGAACACTTCACACCAAACGTTACTAAAAATTCTATCAGATTGTCAAATGTGTGCTCAAAAATAATCCAGCAAATGCAGCTGTGCATTTTCCCCCATTTATTACTCCTGCTACTCTTGTTTTGTTTCACGTAACCAGATTTTGACTTTTCCTTTAAAATATTTCCTTTAGTAAGTACCAACTACTTCAGCCCACTGGTCAGAATACTCAGTCTTGCCTAATGTTTCCTCAGACTTCCCTTCCTAACAGCCTGCCTGGGTATTTGTATACTCCTCTCTTCAGCACAGATTAGAAATTGTTATTTCTGCTGAATGAACTTTGATGATAAGGCCAGATCTGGCAGCTGAAAATGGCACACCAGTTCACCTATGTTGTTGTGTAGGTAAGTCACTATCCTCCTGACCTGCAGCCAAGGCATTTCCTGGTCCCTTCTGCGGGTGAGAGAAGATACTAGTAGAAGCAGCTGGTATGAAATCAGGCTGCTTAATCTTGAAAGATGTTGACTGAAACAAAGAGGCTTATATTTATGTATTTTAAGACAGAGGCTTTCACATTATCAACAGATACTTATTTTGTTAGACCTACAATAAATACTGTAATGATGGTGGGCATTCCTGTAAGATACAGTATTCTATGCTTTATTTGAGTATGGCTCTTTTGAGAAACCTATTAGATTACAAAATTACAGGTTTTTGAGGGAATGGCACAATTTAATGACTACTTTTGTATGAGGACATAAAATGAACTAGAAAAGAATAGATATGCAGATTAATTAAAAATATTAATCAAGCATGTTTAAGCAAAAGGGGAGCACAACGACAATCTCTTGAATTACATCCTACTATTTTCTAATGCCACTGTCATACGGAGATAGCTTTTGTAACAAAAGGAGTGGAGATGTTAGATAAGGAGAGGAGAGAAAGAAGAATCTTACATCTCTATGTCCATCAAGAAACTTTTCATGACAGAAAGAGGAAAAATGTGTTTCTAAAACAGCATAAAATCTAAGTGTGGAGGGGTTAAGTAGATCGCTTTACCAGTGAACAGATATGCAGAAGTTGTTAAAGATCTTAGCTGATAAACATAATCCAGGGCAGTTTTACTGTTGCAAATTCACATGCTTTCTTGGCTAATATTAGCTGGAGGAGCAGGAAAGTGAAGAAATGGCCTATAACTCACCCCAAAGTCGACGTGTTGTGCTTCTTTAGAATCATTGACTTGGAAGATTAGTAAGAGTGGTAAATCAAGTCTGCATCCTTCCCATCCCTGCCTTTGTGCTGCTGCAGTGTTTGTGCTGCCAAGTGCTGAGCTGGAGCAGGAAAATGAGTTCACTGAAAAATGGTGCAGGTTTTTGGAGACAGAGTTGATTTGGTTTTTTGTTTATTTGTTTGTTAGCAGATTAGTTTTCAGCCCTGGTGATTCCTGATCCAAGTCATTGTGTGGCCTTGTGAACTTCTGTGGAAGAACAAAGGCAGGAATGGGAGTACATAGGTGGGGATGGAAAGCAGAGGAAGGAGGCAACATTTTGGTCCCAGATCTCATTTATATCAGCTTTAAATGGCCAAGAAACTACATCCGTCTCTACACAGGTAGGAAAAAAATGCTCAGGACATGAACACCACTGAGATGTTAAAGCATCTGGTCAGAAGTACAAAGGAAATATCTCCTCCCTTCCCTGGCTTACTGCTGCCAGTGGGTCAGGATCAGTATTTGTTATAACGAGGGAGCTCCATGTCATTTTCTGTTCTCCATGCCATTTTCTTCATTCTAATTGTTGTCTGTGTAAATACATTGCTTAGCACCTCTGTTATGCAAAGTAAAGTTTACACTGCAAGCTGATCCACAATTACTCTGCCTCACAGTTAAAATATTTGAAGTATATGTTGGTAGTTCTATTGCAAAGCTCTTCACAATGGATTTTGTAGTGTAATATAAGACCTTCTGTCAGGCAGCTATAAGCCCGGTCAGATGAACCGAGGATTTTTTTTATATGGTCTATGCTTAAAAATGTTCTTTCTTAAATAAGCAAAACAAATAACTCCTTTCCCTTTGAGACTCCTCATAAGCCATTTTAAAGATAATTTGCCAGGCAAAAAGGATGATGTAATTAGATACAAAACAAAGTACTAATAATTACAATCCCCACCTCCCAAAAGTAGCCATTAATCAGTTGTCTAGCACGCAAGCATTCTGTGCTTATATTAGAGAAACTATTGCCAAAGATGTTCTTCCAAGGCACACCAAGCAGCAGAGGGAACTTTTGATTCAGTAAACACACACAAACAAATGTACTTGATATGCCAAGACAGGAGGCAGAAGTATTTGGGACATGGTGGCAGTGCCATGAAACAATAGCATAGATTGTATTGCTGGCACTGCTGGCATACCACTGGCCAGCACTTCAAAAGTGTCCAAATGACCAAAGAAATGGATGCAAACAGACAACGGTTTGAAATGTCCATAGAGGACTTTGAAGTTATTATTAACAATGCATCCCATAGCCTGAGGCATACAAAAAGTATGTCTGCACACTAAACTGCTGAACGGAACAGGATTTGTTTATCAGCCTCTCCATCAGGCCACAGAGACTGCCTCTGAAATGATTTATTCTTCTCTGCTCCTGCAGCTCAGCGTGCCACAGGCATGTTCTGAGGGACAGACTCAGCTAGCAGAGGGTCAGTTCACCAACGCAATAGCAAGTCCTGTCTGAGCTGTCTTCCACACTAGTGAGAAAAGAACCCAGAAACAAACTCCTGAGTTGGTGTTCCCCTCCTTGCAGCACTGGTTTGAGGTTTGGTGTCCAAATACTGCTTCCCTCTAAGCACTGCCTTTCTGGCTGTAGTAGAGAAGCCAGAAGAGATCATCTGCACCGATCATCTGAGCAGCGCAGGGTTTCCACTAATTATTGTAACACCAGTGCAAACCATTTCCCTTCTGCAGGCTTCTGGTTTCCTGACTGACTTTCACAGTTTTACTGCTGGCATGCAAGCCCAAATCATGCCTCCATCATTTGTCCGTATGGTCTGTCTGTCTCTTCCTGGTGGTGGGACAAAAGGCTTTCTGGGGCATGAATGGCTGCTTTGTTTCCCTGCTCTGAAGAGGTCTGACCAGAATTCTGTCCAGGTTTGTAGCCCTCAAAACCATAGTTGACTGTTTTTGAAGTTTTGTCCCACATCTTCGGTTCTCTGTGAAAAAATGACTTCAGCTTTGTGGCTAGGAAGAGTCAAGCATGAAATAAGAAAATGACCATAAAGATGATGATTGAGGATCTCATTCAAAGGGAACATATCCCACTTTAAAGCTCAGTGAATAAAGCAATGAATATAAAAAACAGGATTTATTCCAGAAACTGCAGTATGAAATACTAGTTAATGGCAATCTCTGCTTTCATATGCATCTTGAATATGTATTGGCCTGTTGCACTATGGAAAGACATTCTATTAATTATCTTGGATATTTTTGGCTAAAAGATACGACCAAGCCACAGAGTTGCACTGCAGACTTCTGGAAAATGAGAGTTAGCTTCATTTAGTTTGCAGAGTTTGTCTTTTTATTCTTAAAGGCTTATTTAGTTAGATAAAAACTAAACCATGATTTTTGTTAGCAAAGTCTAACTCCACTTATTTCTCATCTATTTGTACACGTTTCCAAGAGAAGTGAATAGGAAATGTTTCAGCTTTTATTTTTGATTCCAATAAGAAATGTTTATTGATTACATAAACAATTTGCCTGTTTTCATCTGTGCTGCTACACTGAGTTCTGAAATACGTGAAAAGATTAGCCAAAATAAAATGTCAGCATTTGGTTTCATTCACTGGATACTAGAAAACATTTAGGATTTAAATTGATTTCACATGGGAATGTCAGCTGTGTGCTCTGGCTAGGAATGAAGCTCTGACTCAGAGGGGTAAAAAAGATATGATAATCAAAATTTCTCAAATTCGTTTCTTGTAAGTATGGGAGTGACACTGTGGTGGAAATTGTCCTGTATCAATGCAGTATTTTGTTTTACCCCCAGATAACTGCTAAAAAGTAGCACATGCTATTGTGAAATCTTTCTCCCCACACTGTTCTTCTCATGCCTGACCTAAAATCATCCCACAACGATTTTTTCAGAGTTTCCCACAACCTTGAAGACTTTGAAGACTATAATTTTTAACCATCAAAGCAAATCAGCAAGGGAATGGCTTTTGAATGAAGCAAAGTAAGAGTCTGGGGAGAAATATATACTTTACACTAAAACAGAATATCTTTATTCACTTTGAATTAGGAAATATTTTTTCTTCTGGTGTAGACTTTTTTAACAATGCTAGTAAGCCTTCTTTTTAGTCATCAGTCCTAAGGAGAAAGCAGAACAGGAGACAGCAGTGATGTTACTCCAGAGTAGCCAAGCAGTTATGGTATTAATCCAAGATAATTCAGACAAGCGTACTGTTTCTTGCACTGTACCGCATATATAAAGCAGCTCAGGACACATTGCTCACAACTCTCTGTCACCTCTGTTCCAGTTGCACTTCACTGGACTCACAACCTATTGGATAGCACACAGATGGGTGATGGCACTTCACAGCTCACAGGCTTTTACATGTTTAATGCAAGCTTAGTCTTCGTATGGGAAATCTCTAGTGGGAAAACTCTAGCTCAATCAGTGTTAATCCTGAAAGGCATGGGTTCAAACCCCTGCAGGTGGCAGAGAGGAAGGTATGAATAAGCAAGCTGATACACGGTCAGGCCACATCCATTGTAAGTGCAGATGGTTGCAGATGAGTATAGCTGAGTTGCAGTTTCTTAATGCACCTCAGCAAAATATGGATTAAATATCTCTCCTGAAATGTGGAGGACTAAAACTCAGCTCCTTTTTTTTTTTTTTTTTTTTTTTTTTAAACTCTGTAACTTCAGGGGGTCTGTGACTTTTGTTTGCAGGGAGTCTGCATAGCAGCTGTAACTTCTGTGCTGTAACTTCACTATTTTATGTTAAGGCTGGTTATTTTTCTTTCAAAATGGATATTGAGCAAGTAGCAATCTCTAGGTTTGTTCTGTGTCTCATGAACAGACAAACCTAAAATAAAGCTCCACCTAGAGCTTGGTCATTTACTTACTGGCTTATTCCCCAGTTTCCAATCTGTTGCTCCCACACTTAGCTCCTTATAAAGCCTCTGTTCCTTTGAGTGGCATTACTTTCATTGTTGGCTTAAGTGTGGCTCTAACTTCACTAAATGACTAACTGGCACAGGGATTCTTCACATGAATGTGCTGTGTGGATCCTCTCAAAGGGTATCCAAGTCAGGGCAAACCCTCAAGGGCCAAGTCACAAAAAGATGTTGTTGTCCTTCCTTCCCCACCCTTTTCCTTTTTTTTTTGCCAGTTCTAAGCATCCATAAAATATCTGCTACACACTTCTGTGATGCAGAGGGAATAATTATCAGCCCTGGGCCAAGTCACGTACAGAAGCAATAGAGGAGTATTTTCACTGAGCAGGAATGTTATTTATCTCTATGCTACTTACGTTTAACTGTGTTTAAAAAGAAAAAAAAAAAAACCTCTTCACCAAAACAAACCTCCAAACACAGATGTTCACTAAATATCCAAACATGAACAAAAGATATTCAGAGAAATTTGAGGGAAAATACTAAGAATCTAAATCCCCAAATCCTTATGAAGATTTTATTCAGTCACAACTCTCTCTTAATTAACTGAGGTTAAGTAATGAGTAAAGCTTTCAGAATTTAACTATTTACATAACTGCATTTTTCTAAAAATCAAACTTTATAAATTCTTGTACTTCTCTATAGAATTATACCAGAAAAGACACAAAATATAAACCATCTCCTAAAAGCAGTGATATTAAAGCCAAGATCTTTTCACAAACTTGAAGTTCGCAGCCACAAGGCATAAATGTGCCAGATTGCAGTACGTGAGTCACTTGCTTTGTCAGATCATCCAGTCTATTAGTGGACTTGTATCTTTTATCCTGAGGAGGGAGGAGATCAAGTATTTTGACTGCTTTCAGCTTTTTGTGTTTTGTGGGCAAATGTGTTATAATGAAAACCTGAAATACAGAATGAATTAGATTTCAATCATGGCTGCGAATTAATATCTGTGCTGTCAGATTCCATTCTAAGAGTTTGGCACGCACATTGCAACATCTACCTACTGCCAGAACAGGCACTAATTGGCTGAAAAGGCATGAATCAGTAAACTGAATTACTGCCAAACTCATCAAAAAGATGGTATTTGCAGGGCATTTTGAACAAACATGCATAGCTATTGTCTCTGCTTTTCCTCTCCTGTCAACAAATACAGAAATTCAGATACCAAAGCTCTCTAGAAATTTCACAATCAGTAAAAAAAAAAAATTAAAAAAGGACAACGTGGTTTTAATTATTGTTCTCTTCATGCATCACCCTAGAACATCATCTGATCTTTCAAAAAGTTCCTTATCATTATGAATTAAAATGCTGACATTCTGTGAATCAATAATAGCATTTCTTACACGTGTGATAATGGGAACATAGTGATATGCTCTGGCAAGTGTATTCTATAAATCTGGTACAAGATAATCAAATAATGACTAGACTAAAATTCTCTGTAGTCAAGTTTCATAGGTAATTTTATCATTGATGCTAATACTAATTTTGCAGTTGAGTGTTGGGGGCGCACTGTATTAACCACTTTAGCAATGTAAAAAAGTTGAAGTTATGGAATAATCTATATGCTGTGATTAGGAACAATGTACACTGTGCAAAAACAAAGACCTGTTTAGTTAAACATATTATTGTAGCAGGTTTTGTATTTTATGTTTTATTTGTGTGAACTAGATCCTTATTGCCTATCATGCACAGGACAGCTGTTTAGATCAATAATTTTTAGGCTGCATTCTTCAGATGTGCAGGGCTTTTTGTTTTTAACTGCAGCATTTCTGTGTTTTGGCTTTCCAATGTGCAACATATGATCTTTGTTAAAACCCTGCTGTGGAATGCTGACATACATACAGGATTATTTTCCCTGCCAGGAGTTCATATAGATTTATATGAACTTTTATAAAATGCAGACTCAACTTTTATTTTCCATTCAGAAAGAGACATAGCTGTCATGTTGGTGACAAATAGCTTTTAATTTTAAACTTTTGGATAAAAGGAATAGACATCTCTCCTGACCACACTGTGGCAGGATATAACTACATCCTACGAGTTGAGAACCACATACACTATCAGTTACCTACTGAATGTAACGTTTTGCCAACTGCTACAGGATAGAACTATTCCTAAATTAAGCTTAACCAAAAAAAAAAAAAAAAAAAAAAAAGCCATGGAATCTGCTTTCTCCTACAGTTAGGATTGGTACAATAGGAAAGAAGAAAAAAAAATTCTGCAAAGACTGGAAATAAGTTGTAAGTCTTCTTGCCAGGGGCTAGTACCAAACACTTTCTTCTGAAGTCCAGGCTTGAATAGTGTCAGTGGAAACAGTTCTCTGGATAAAGGGATGGAATCACTTTTTCAAGCCATGTATTGACTGCAGGGCCAGACAACAATCCTTGCAGAGAGCAGTCTTTGTGGCAGCTTATACCCTGCCCAAATGAACTGACACAATTTCTCTGGTAATCTCCTCAAATATTACCCTTGCTGTAGAGTTTGCACCTGTGGAGTACAATATTTCCTTCTTCTTTCTTCTTTTTAAACCCCTGCTTGCTCACTTTGCTTAGACAATGCAGTGGCAAGCCAACTACAGCACAGCACTAGGGCATGGAAGCACACATGGAAAACATGTGTGAGCCATCTGTGGGGCGTTCGACTCCCCGACATCTGCTAACCACATTCCTGGGTTGTATGGCCAGATCATTTCCTGAGGTCCACCAGTCAGCTGTGCTGCCTTTCCTTGCAGAAAGAAGGGACAGCAAATGCTGCTGGTCGTTTTGGAGCTGGGAGGCAGCAGGAGATATTTATTCCCTTCACATCACATCAGAGGGAAACACTGTCTTTGGTAGTTGGTGTTGTTTTCTATTTTGTCGTCTGAAATCCACTTTGATGTGGTGGCAATGACCATACCAGGAGAGTCTCTGGTTGGGTGGTTCTTGGGGGCCCCCAGGAAGAGAGGACAGCTGGCCATCAGCCTTGCAACTTTTAATGGAAGAAGCCTTTGTTGGGATCTTTTCTCCCCACCACATCTTTCTATATTTTTAAGATGAAAACCTACTTACCTGCCCACCCTCACCTCTATTATTTCTTTTGCTGGTGAAGAAAATCAAAGATTTTCTGACTCAGAAAGTCAATCATTATAAATAATTCTTTTTTTTTTTTTTAATGATGTTGGCATTCTGTCAGCTCACAGCAGCTGAGATGTGAATCTCAAGATAAATTGAGATAATGAATGAGATGTGAAACTCAAGATAAATTCAAATGTTTACACAGTCGTTTCCAAGGCTGAGATTTTAAAATACAAAATTATGAATTCTGAATATGTTAAAAATCAAGTGGGAGGGAGTTAGTCCTCTGTTGTCTAGAAAAGATTTATCTGTAGAAGTCGTAAATACTATTTTTCTTGTGTGACGTTATAGATTCTTCCTTCCTGATGAATAAATACAGTGATGTTAAGGAAAATGAAATTTAATTCCACTGTCACCATATCTACCTTAGGGGAACCATTCAAGCACAAGACTGAAAAGAGAAAAGTTATCTTCAGTCTTTGAATAGATGAACTTTGCCTTCATTACAGTGTTGTGTTCCCAATCATAGTTAAAAAGTTGAATTTCCATAACATAATGCAAATCATCATAGTAGCTAAAATATCTCAGAATGAAAGTACATTAAGCAAATGATCTACCAGATGTCAAGTAAAATGTCCCACTTTTCACTGAGGCTGATAAATGAGCTAATATCTGAATTATTTCATGTGGTAAACAGTATAGAATCCACAAAGCATAACTAATAGCGCTTTGAAGTCTTCTTAATTTTCTGAAATGCCATTTAGAGCAGTTATTTTACTTGCAAAATATTGTATCAATAATGGAATAGGACCTTTGAATCATTACACCTTTTTTGTAATAAAATATTTTATTGCTTCTGAGAACTGAGCTGAGTACCTGCAATGAGAGGAAAGTATTTCTCTGAACTTACTGGGTAAAAAGTCAAAGGAAAGGAGTTTGAGCTCTACCCTATCTAAACTTATCTGCAAAATATACTCAGATGTAATTTGAAAGACAGAGACAAATAGTGTATTTAACCTTAAGAGCTGCTTGGGTTTTCCCTAATCTTGACCTGCCACATAGCTGAAAGTGGAAACCTTTGAAATGTTTTTACAAAAATATTTACTTTTTATTAAAATTAGGAATGAAGAAGATTAACAAGGCTTTTCCTCTCCCTTTCTTTTTAACCTTGCAAACAGTTTAGTCATGAACCTCTGCAGGTCAGCATGTTCTGTTGTATTTATCTGATAGTGACAGAACAAACTTCAAATATCTCAAGGGCTCAGCTTAATCTCATGATCATAGAGCAGCCTTTTTTTCTAAAGATATCTAATTAATAGACCACTCATTCAGCAATGAGCTTTGCATCATATTAGTTTCCGTGGCAGTTTTTTTCGTGACAATTACACATTTAAAAAAAAAAAAAAAAAGAGGGGAAATGTACACAATGAGCAAACATCCTGGAGTCATTTGCTGCTTAAAGTCTAAATGTAAGGTATGTTGTCCCTCTGCTTCTCTTGCTGATTTATTGACTGGACTTGTGAGCTCTTTATTTTGAATTGAGCTATGGGGAAAAGTACAGAACACCCAATCTAGCAGTCTCAACCGTACAGATCTCTCTTTGGTCCCAGTCTTGTTGGTCATTACATTCATTGTAGATTTGATATCAAAGTCCAGGAATGACCAGTAGAATGAAATCCTCCAAAATTGTGATTATCTTGATAAAGAATGAGTTAGTATCCAGGCATTATGCAACTGGATGAAAGATTAAGGGCAAGGGTTTTAGAGTTAGTACAAATTAGTGATTACAAATTAGTAAGACTGATTCTTACTTGAGAATTCTTTACATAGAATGTAGTGATTCTTTGTGGTGAGTACTTTTCTAACAAGTCAGCACCTATATAATACACTTAACTACTTGCAAAATTTAAAAGCCCTAGAATTAATAAAGAAAAAAACAGAGAGAGGGAGGAAAACTAACTTTTCTTTAAAGGAAACAAAATCTATCAGAGGCAGAATAAAATAAAAATTTCTCATTAGTCGTGGTTCATCTTAGTATACAATAAACTCAACACAAATTAGTGACAAATTGAATATTTTTGGAGTTTTCATTTCTTTTTCAGAGCCCTACTATCATTTTCATAAGCCTCTCAGCTGCAGCATAAACTTTTCTGCACACATTAGGCCTAGTTTACGAGTACAATGTCCTGTTTCTAATCATCCATAACATCCTATAAACCTCACTCAGTTAGCATTAGCTGCTGATGATAGCGCATAATGTATGATGACATCTCTGTGCTTCTCATACACGTAAGAGTCATGTTGTCTTCTGGAAGTAACAAGAAGCGGCTGACTCAGAAATGGTGAAGGCAAGGGAGGTTTGATACCTGGGAAAATCTTTGATGCTGTGGAGGAAAATTTGAAATTTCTAAACAGCCTCACTACACTTATTTTATTTAACAGCATTTTCTGTTTTAATTCCTACTGATACATAATGATATAATTATTTGTGAAACAAAGAAAACTCTGTGAGGCTTACTTTCCCTCTGAAAAACATTGATTCTCTGCTCAGTGAAGAACATGCTTGTGATTCACTTGGAAGCACTATTAATTTGGCCCGGATTTCTCCTAGGAATTTCTCCTATTTCTCCTTAACCTGAAGATTCCCTGCACCAGTAGTCTGAGAAGGAATGCATTTTCTGATGCTATTTTGCTAGTGTTCATTTTGTTGATGCGGCTGTTAAATTACAGAGGACAACTTACACTGCAAATCAGCAGTGGAAATGCTTGTTTTAAGCTTGTTAACTCATTCCCACAGTCTTGACAAAAGCCCAAACCAGCTGCTAATCAGTATTAAATAAAGAAAAGATGAGTGGTTGAGATTTGTGTTCAGTTTATTTGTTAGCTTATGATGTGGCTTGAAAGTCTGCGATGAAATTTTGAAAGGTTTTGTCCCAATTACATGGATTTTAATGCTAGATATATTCCTTTCAAATAATAATAGCAATCATGAAATGTTCTCACGCTTATTTTACATGCTACTTATACAAAATATAATATATGAAACCAGTTAATCTGGCTGCAAAAA
The DNA here is from genome assembly GCF_019232065.1 of Centrocercus urophasianus. NCBI lineage: Eukaryota > Metazoa > Chordata > Aves > Galliformes > Phasianidae > Centrocercus > Centrocercus urophasianus. The sequence goes on along the minus strand of NW_024884475.1, from coordinate 25,772,892 downwards.
TGAGTAGGAATTTTGTGGTATGTCATTGCAGCAAAAGCACCATTAAGATTTAGTCAACCTGTTATTTGGACAGAAGGTTGTGATTGCAAATGGAAATACTAGGCATATAATTTTTTAATCCAATTCTCTAAAGGAATGAAGCTAATGACTTAATATTGTCCCTTAATTTATTCATCTGTGTCCTTTCCTCCCAGCTTTAACAGAACTTGATTATGGGGCAGACATTTCTGAAATACTAAAGGAGACTCTTTTATCCTTACAAAAAAAAAAAAAAAAGAAAAAAAGAAGAAAACAGTTTTATAGAGTAGTCTCCAACAAGTATCCACAAATGAAAAATCTATAGCATGAGTTGAGCAGCAGCCTTGGCTTCACCACTGGCCAAAATGGGTGCTGTCTATTCCCTGGGTGGTTAGGAGCAAACTGAGGTAAATGGAAGTAGAGAGGAAGCAGATGTTCAGTGGATTTGTGTTAGTTGACATGAAATACATAGTTCTCTAAAGATGCCTATTGCCACAGCTCGCAACTAGTTTGCTCTAGTTGCATTTGTATATCAAGGACAGGTCTTTATATGCAGGTACATTAGTGTTGGTATCGAGCTTGAGGATTGGTTAAACAAAAGAACAAAATGCTTTCAAAGTTGAGGTTGCAGAAACTGGTGCTCCTTTATATCCCATCCTTTCCTTTTCTCCCTCTTTATTGTATACATGCATGCAATTTCTTTACTGATGTCTCCCTACAGGATTAGAAGGGCTAAATGAGGAATTTGGCTAAGTACTCTAGGCTGAGTTAGGAATTCTGGACCTCTTCCTTGGCCAGTCTGGGAGCAACACTGCCAAAGATTTTTTCCACTGTCAGGTTCACATGATATCTCTGAATTATCTGTTTGCATTCACCATGCACATTCATTCAGGTATCCGGTCAGGTTTAAGGCCAGCACTTGGATGAAAGGCTTCCAGAGCATACATGAACTATTCTACAAGGAGTATGTGGGTTTAGTGCATAATGAACCAAAGACAAGACAAGATCTTAGGGAAGTTTTAAGTAAGATATGAAGAAAATCTTGACTCAGTGATTAGGAGGCATACAACTATATTTTAACTTGTAGGATATTAAGCTCACAACTTACATTCATTTTGTACGTCCATTGTTTTCTATATTTAAGAAGACAGTGTTTGACTTTTATTTTCAGACTTCTCTCTATATTAGCCTTCTACTCTTTGTTGTGGCATCTATTGAAAATTATAGTCTATTTTGTCAGGTTATTTACAAACATTAAGAAATGTTTCCTGTTCCAAAGAGCTTATGCCGGGCAAGACAATGAAAAAGAGAAATGATGCAATGCCATGACTCTCTCAAAGTTACACATTATTACTGGGGTGAGATAGAAAGGGAAGCCAACATCACAGTACTGTGGACATTGCTGTCATTTAGTCTCTCTTTTTTTCAATTCATCCTCCTACTCAGTTTTTCTCCCTTCCTCATTTTCTCTCAATCTTTTGCTGTGTCCAAAAACAGTAATAAAGGAATTATTGGCTTCCCTCTGAATCCAACTTCTCTTCTGGGAATTTTCATTCTCCCTTTGGTACTTCATGATTACATAGTTTGAAATGCCTGAGCTTGCTACTTTAAAGCTTACTTAAGAATGCCCACATGAGTCACAGTTACTACAGTGACTTCAATTTAAACATATCTATGCTGGCATGTAAGATATTTAAATATTGTTCTAGATAAAACCATCCCTATAGTACCAGGGAATCCATATTCCTCAATGATATATTGAATTCAAGCCTAACTGATAGTATGCTAGAGGACTTCCACAGTGCAGTTTTCTGGGGGTATTTTGTATGATGACATATCAGATATGTAATAGTCTTAGAGAATTAGAAATCTTTATCAGCTTGTTTAAAATGTTTCATAGGAAATAGCATGGCCAATACTGCCTTTGAATAAACCCCATAGAAGCTGTGGGAAGTTTCTCTGGAAATCTAAAGCAAAGTTAGACTTCTATTTTTAAAGAGCTGCACCCTATTATTTTGGATAAGTAAGTGATCCTTTTCTGTACCTGTGATATCAGTTTGCTCTATTTTTAAATTATTTATGTTTTGTAGCGTTAAATAGTAGATGGCATTCATGAAGAGAGTTGCACTAAGAGAGTTGTGGTCAATGGCTCAATGTCCAAGTAGAGACCAGTGATAAGTAGCATTCCTCAGGGATTGGTGCTAGGACCAATGTTATATAACCTCTTTGTAGGTGACATGGAGAGTGGAATTGAGTGCATCCTCAGCAAGTTTGCAGATGACATCAAGCTGAGTGGTGCAGCTGACATGCTAGAGGGAAGGGATGCTATCCAGAGGGACCTAAACAGGCTAGAGAGGTGGGCCCATGCCAATCTCATGAAATTCAAGAAGACTAAATGCAAGGTCCTGCATCTGGGTCAGGGCAATCCCAAAGATAAATATAGGTTGGGTGGAGAACGGTTTGAAAGCAGCCCCGTGGACAAGAATTTGGGATTGTTGACTGATGAAAATCTCAACATGAGCCAGCAATTTGCACTTGCAGCCCAGAAGACCAATCATATCCTGGATTGCATCAAGAGAAGCGTGGCTAGCAGGTCGAGGAAAGTGATTCTGCTTCTCTACTCTGCTGTCACGAGACAACACCTATGTCTAGTTCTGGGTTTCCCTGCACAGGAAGGACACTGAGCTGTTGGAGTAGGTCCAGAGGAGGGCCACAAAGAGGATCAGAGGTCTAGACTACCTATCCAGAGGGGACAAGCTGAAAGAGTTGGGGATTTTCAGCCTAGAGAAGAGAAGGCTCCGGGAGGACGTTACAGTGGCCTTTCAGTACCTGAAGGGGACCTACAGGAAAGGAGGGATTTCTTATGAGGACATCTCGTGACAGGATGAGGGACAATGTCTTTGAACAGGAAGAGGGTAGATTTAGATAGAATTTCATTTTGGGAAGAAATTCTTTACTGTGAGGATGGTGAGACATTGGAACAGGTTACCCAGAGAGGTTGTAGATGCACCCTCTTTTGATGCATTCAAGGCCAGACTGGCTGGAGCTTTCAGCAACCTAGTCTAGAAGGAGCTGTCCCTGCCTATAGCAGGGGCGCTAGAACTAGATGATCTTAAAGGTCCCTTCCAACTCAAACCATTCTACGACTCTATGAAAATCTCCAAATTCTCTATTGGCTTTGCAATGTGGAGAACTCCATCAGCATATTGGTCTAGTTCCTGTTGTGACCAAATAAGTGGGAGGACACACAGCAGGAAGATATGCAGATTCCTTGAGCAGTTTCCTTCAGGCACTGGGCAAAGCTTATTTGGCTCTCTTTGAATGAGGAGAAAGTTGGAAAATCTTGGAAAAAGTATGCCAATAAACTAAAGTTTATTTTGGTTGGCTGTGAAAGCCCATGGAGCTCACCAATTCCAAACCAGCCTGCAAGTGAAATATCTGCTGGTAAAAACTAGATCATAGCTCTGCAGTGGGCTGTGATGATTTGCACATGTATGATGCTCCCCATTCCTAGATACTGCAACAAAGATTTCAGATGAGTTTATATTAACTGTATGCTAATTTTGCTAGTGTTACTGCACCATCCTACTTCTGTAGAGATTGGCAGCAATTTTATTTTTAAGTCAGAAAACCTACACAATGTTGTGGTCATTTTGATTCCTTGTTGTAGAGTAAAAGTAAGTTCCTCAATTAAAACTCTCTTTTTGCTTTGTGTCTATTAAGAAATCATTCCAAAAAATCCCACAAGCTTAGCCCATCAAGCCATTATTCACGTGAGTTCCTTCCTTACCTTTATTGAATTAGTCATGTGAACTCATTCACAGAATATGGCTATAATTAAAGAAATAAAGTTAAGAAAATACTGATAATTTAAAAAAACTATAATTAGAAGTATGTTTCTTGCCTCTCAAAGTAGAAGAGTTTATTTGTATTTTAAAAGTAACATTCATTATATTTTTCACAAGAAAGATTAAAGTTTTAGTTAAATCAGTAAGAGTTTTACTTACTTTCTGAACATCTTTTGGGAAAAGAAAAAGGTTTAGGTCATGAAAATTCCTCTAATATCTTGCATTAAAAGTGTTAAAACCTGAATTAAAGAACATAATTCAGATCAAGTTCTAGCACACAAGCCAAAGATGACATCGCTAGCTGCTGGCTGCACCAGATTCTCAGAAGCAGGTGTGTTGATTCAGTCTCTGAGAAGCATGAGGAGAAATGTTGGCCTCACTCCAGCCCTGTAACACAGGGTGAAACAGCTCCATGGCTGTCCTGGGACTGAGCACTGCTGTCAGGCAGAGCAATCTGCACAGGAAAGCAAAGTGTTGCTTTCACATCACAATCAAGGGAGAGCTGTCTGAAAGCAAGTGGATAATTCATAACCATATGTTTGTATCCCACATTTAGTCGTGTCTAATGCAGCTTTTGTGGGGGGAAGGTTTTTGAGATTGCAAAAGCAGGAACAGTGATTTTTCCTGAGAAAGTCATTGGATGCTTGGCTTGTAACCCCTAACTCATGGAAAAGACATGTCTTTCCCCGTACATTTTGAACACTTTTGCAACTTTTATCCCAGAGTTGCTTGCTTTAGTATATAACATCATGGCGTTTGTAATCTTCCTAGTTGCTTCTTGGTCACCATTTTTTTTCTCCTAAATGATTTACATTATTGGACATTTAGAGGAGTATATTAGGATGCAACATTAATGATTTTACTTTATGATGTATTTCTAAGTAAGTAAATACATACTTTTTATCAATCTGAGGACGTATTGATCCAACTGCAGAGAGTTTGGAGAAAATATATGTGCATCTCTTTCTTCCCTCCCCTTCACCTTTTCTTTAAATCTCCCATCAAAGTTTGGAGGAACCTAAGGGTTTTGCAGAAATATCTCAAAAAGTGTCCAAGCTCTTGACAGCCAGGAAAGGAAGACACCTTTATGGAAAGCTCTTTCCCTACTTCCATATGACTAAATGCAATGGCTATTACTGTCTCTCTCTTAATTTCTGTAAAAAGTAACAGTTCCATCTAACAGAAGTGCTAGTGTTTGGGTTATCCAGTGTCACAGCAATTAAAACCACAGAGGTTAAATGTACACTTCCAGTTCACACAGAAATCATGTGGAAACCACAGAGCTGCTCTCCAGGCTAGTTGAAATTTGTGGAATTATTTCTGCCACTTGGAAAACAAAATCAGAAACTAATGAAAGACACAACACAGTACTGTTCACAGTTCTCTATAGGTAGCAAATGCATTTATTTGTGCAGCAAATAAAACTGTGGCAGAATAAAATTGGGACATAAAACAGCAGATCTCTTATGTTTACAGACCTTAGTAGCTGACATTTTTGTTGCTAGCATCAAAATTGTTAAAGGGAGGCTGGCTCTGCTCAAAAGCCAATATGGAGCACCTCAGTAGAAGCCAGTAGAGTGATGGCAGCCTACATTTGCTCCAAATAGCATAACCTATTTCTGGCAGCCCATAATAATGACTGGTTAGGACTGGGTTTTCTGGGGAGGTTTACATACCCTCCCCATACCTGCTGGGAGGAAATGGCTTTGTGTGGAAATGGCTTTTTGTAGGCATTTGCTCTTCACAGACCTCTAATCTTGATTATAAAAAATCAAAGCATCTGCAAATGTGCCACTGTAATCTCTAGTCATTCATTTTGAGAGCTTTGAATTTCATAATGGAAACTGTACTTTGAAATATAATTTTAACTGCTGAATACCTGTGGTTATTTTTTTCAAGGCATCTATTTGTTTAAGAAATGCTTTCCTACAGAGTTTTCTATTTTTTGTAAAGGTACTTTTTTTTTTTTTTTTAATTTTTTAAGTATTTATTTAACAGGCTGATTCTATGCTGGGCTAACCTTAAGCGCTGGTCCAGGCTCTCCTCTCTTTTGCTCTCTTTTGCTTCAACAACTCATTTTCTAAACTTCACAGGGATATTTGAAATAGGAAATCAAGATATGAAGGAAGATGCTTGGTGTGGTTACTTCATGGCAACACACATTCCAGCTCACAGCTAATTACAGGCAACGCTGACATCTGAGAGCTGGGAATGAACTGGGATGTTAAATCTGCTTATCTGTAGTAAAATCTTTTCCATAAAGTATTATTTTACTTATCAGAGCCAAGGGCAATCTGCAACATCAATGTTAGTAGAATTTTAATGTTATGTTAATAAAAGAAAGTAAAAGATGACACAGCCTTATTAACTTGGCATAGAGATAGACCATAGACCAAAATATTAATCATAAGCATTCTTCAGTTGACCTCCCAAAGGGCCAGTCTCCTCCAGCTACGCTGATTAATCCCCATGGGAATAATAATATCCCATTTCAACAGTGAGAAAAAAATACTTGTCTTGGTTTTAGTTGATGGATGGTCTATTTTTATTTTTTATTTCTTTGAGAGAAATAACATCTCTCTCCATTTTGAGATCAAGCAGCATGGTAACAGGCTGAGTCTGAGAATCTCTGCTGGGCAGGATCACTGGTGATGATCTATGCACTCCTTCTTTCTTTTCATGACACTATTTCCAACATATGGAAAGTTCATTGCTTAATATAATATGGCTAATGTTTGCCTCTTCACTACGTTGTGTCCAAAAGTGACTTAAACACAGTGAAATAATAAGCCCACATTTATTTGTAAGAAAATCAGCCAGCTGCAGCAGATTTTCCAGAGGGTATATTGACAACTTGCATATTCATTTGCAAGCGTCCTCTTTTCAGCTTCTCTAAATTATATGTGTTCATGGAGAAAGCTTGTCTGGAAAATACTGATGGCCTACTTATTTTTCCCAGTAAATAAAAGGAGAGAGTCGTTGGATTTTCTGTAATAATTTGGCTGTAAAAACAGGAGAACTGGGCTCTGCTTTTCTCTGGAGCGCTTGCCAATACATCAGCAAGGAATTGGCTGGCACATCTCTTCAGTAACTCATTTTTATTTCACTTTTTCCAGCATCTGTCTATTTCATAAGATAAGAAAGCAGTGTTGTGGAAAAGGGATATGTGCTGAAGCACTTCCCATCTCAGTTCTTCATTACAACACTTCCTTGTTTTCTCTCTGGAATCTTTATTCCAGAAAAATAAATTCATGTTTGTTTGTCTGTTCTTTCTAAATATTTCAGTTTGGTCTTGTAAAAATAGTAAAACTGAGCATAGGCTACAGCATAATATTAAGGTCAACCTTTTCCATCAGCAATCATGAATTTCTCTTTCTGAGGCAAGTAAAAATAGATGAGCTCGATCCTCTTCCAAATCAATGAGAAATAAAGGGAAGTAAATCTAAATCCCTTACTTCTGGATTTATTAAGATAAATTACAACTATTAACAAGCCCACATGCATTTTGCTTTAGCCACCAGACACCCACAGCAGCATGATTCAGCAACAAAACTGGTTGCAGGGGATTTTTTCTCCTTCCCTAATCCATTGCCATTCAGTTCCTAGCTTTTAGCCATCTCCCTGCCTGTGACAAGAGTTCAGTAGCCCTTCCTCGCTCCCCCCTAATTTCAATTGTACTTGGGAGCGAGTGGAATAGAAACAGAGACAGAACAAGTAGTGCTGCACTGAACAGCTGAATAATAGCAGCATGTATTATATTCACTCTGCCTTTTCTAGCTGTTATGCATATGCCCTCTCCTGCTAAATCCAATTGGAGAACAGACGCAGATGTATTGATTTTCATGGATCAGCTTCCACACAAGCCCAGCTGTGCACCAGTCCCAGGAGAGAGTTCTTAATTTTGTTCTTAAGCAGAAGGCAGCATTTTAAAAAAGCATTTAGCTACATTCCATGAAATGACTTCATGGAAACTGCATGGCCTCAAATATAACCTTGAGCACATACACAGCAGGGAAGAAAAGTATTCTTTCTACAAACCAAGTTTTGGGAGGATGGAGAGTGAAGGTGTATAGGAACTGTTGAGTCAGGGTCTGAACCACTGATTGATCACTGGAGGAAAGGACTGAATCAGCTGTGGGAGCACAGGTGAAGGCAATTCACTCCATTTAAGGGCTGACTGCCCCTGGGGAAGGATCTCTTTCTGGAGATCCCTCCTCTGTGGCCTCTTTCCTGTAAACCTAGATCTTCAGATACAGGTGAGCATTCCTTCCCTGTTTGTTTCTTTTCCTGCTTTCGCCATGATAATCTTTCCAGCTGTAACACCAACTGTAACAGAAGGTTAGAAGGTATGGCTCCAAGACTATTAATGCCAGGCTTAGTAAATCAGTCAGCTGTGCAGCATCTCTCCCTCGGTCTGCAGCCTTTTGGCCGCAGTGTTATTACTGGAGCACTTAGCCAGCTGCATGGCTCACAGAACTCACAAGCAATGTTAGAGGCCCCTCTGTGGGAACTGTAGGTTGTCAATAAACCTGCTTGGGAAAGTGTGAGTTAGTCACTCTTCCTCTGACAAAGGAGAAGTCAAGAAAGAAAGAAAGAGAAAATTTTCTAAGCAGATGGCAAGCATGGCCATTCCAGAATCTGAAGGTAGAGTGGAAGCGTTAACGAAGAAACTCCTCTCTATCTGAGCTTACCCTACATGTGTCTGTGGTACACCTAACAATAACAAGTGAAAACGGACACTGCTTGTAACCTCCCTAGTGGCTTTTTCTTCTACAAGCTGCCTGAATGTTTTTGGTGCAGGCATCAGCCCCAAGAAAGTACTGTGCAGGCGATGTGTGTGACTGATCTCACGAATGCCCCTCACAAGCAGTCTCCACAGGCAGTGCAGCTGAGATTGAAAGCCTCTGCTCATGCTACAGGAAGTGCTATGTGAGCTTCCTAACATCCTATGAACACCCATCTAAAAACCCGTGTTGTTTCCATCATGTCTTTAGCCTGCAGAGTTTCTGCAGTTCTTGCTCTGATTCGCGTATTTGTTTCATCACCATGTTAGGCTGTTACTTTCATTTGTTTCTCTGTGCTTCTTGATGCTTTTTTTTTGTATGAGTTCAGGTCCAAGAAAAAATAATTATTTGTGATTTCACTGAAGTTTATGCAATTTCTTCACTGATTAATTCTCATGAGTCTGGCTCTGCCAAATCTTGGAGCACTGAAGGAAATAAAAGTAGTTCTCTCTGGAAACCTTACAGAAAATCAAGTCATACATAGACTTCTTGAACAAAATAACAGCTGCAAAAAGCAAATGACTCTGGCTGCAAAATATTACCATTGCAAAATTATGAAGAAATAGTGATTTAATAGTGTTCAATTATATCCCATTAGGAGGAAAAAAAAATCTGCTATGCAGCATTTCAAGTATAATTGCCTCAATAAGGATTTTTTCTGAGCATCAAAATGTTAATTGTACATTCATACACCTGTGCTGAAGTACCAACTTATCTATGCTTAGTCCTTCAAAAAGGTGCATTATAATGTGCAAAGGAGATCGTCATTTAAAACAGATTAAATTGTTTTGTTGTCCCACTCTTGCAAAAATGAATTTTCCTAATATTTGATACTGCTGAAGTTGTGACAAAAAAATCTGCTTTTGCAGCCTGTGTTTCTCTCAACTGATATCAGTAAACAGTACATCACAGGAAGTTTTTTTGTGACTTCAAATGATTTTTTTAAGCAGATTTCAAATGAAGTCCCTCCTATTCAATTGCCATCTCAAGAAATATTATGAACAGGGTAAATTTGAAATCTGTATGTCTCAGACAATCCTTCTTTTATTTCCAAACAAGCTTTTACATGGAAGTACTCAAGCAGGTATAAATAAAAGCATCTTCCAGCTGTAGTCAGAATAATTGTGTGAAATTAGCTGAGATAAAAACTTCATCCCAAATATGAAGACAGTAGCAAATACGAGGGGTGAAATACTAGTTAGAGAAAGGGAAAGAAAAAATAAAGGAAATTTTCTGTTGATTTCAAACTGAACCAGGATGGCTCTGGAAAAGATGAAGAACTTTTGTCTCTCTCACTTGATCAGTGGTACCAACTACTCTAATTATGTAACTAGCCTGGTTTTGTAGTTTGAGCAAACTGAGTTCTAGGAATCAGATTTTTGGATAGTTAGCCTAATCTAAATGGACCTATAAACCATTTGGAAGTTTACTCATCACTAAATGCCAGAAAATATGAAAGTGAACTATCTTAGAGTTCTTTCTGTTCCTGACACATGGAGTTCTGGGGACTCACTGTCTTATTGCATAATGTTGGACACTAGGAACAAAACATCTGTTAGCAGTGCATGCAAGCTGCAGATAACTATAGTATTAGAATGACAAAGAAATAAGCATCCTTCAATACTTAATTACTTTGGTAAGGTGATACAGCATGGTATACCTACACTGGCAAGATTACATCCTGCAGCAAGACCTTCAAATAACATAACTGCAGAAGTTATTTTCAGATAATAAGACTATGAATAAGGTGATAACTGATCAGGCAAAAGTAAACTACATGGGATGCATACCTGAGTACATACCATACACCAAATACAAAATCAAATGCAATATGTGCTGAGGCTTTTTGTTATTTTTCCTTCTGTGACAGCTGAATGAAAAAAGGTATGAACCAGGTATGTCTTGGAGTTATAGGTCCCTGTGAGTGGTGCCTAAAGGTAAATTCCAAGACAGGGAAAATGGTTTCCAGGTTTTGTTCACGGTTTTCTCAGCCAGTTCAGAATGTAGCTGTGGAAATGCCTATTCTCTCCATTTTGCTTCAGTTTCTCTTACTGTGAAGTGAAAGCCTACGCATTAACATTACTTGGAGACCAAATACATAAAATAGTTACCCAAACTACTATGTAGGAAAAATATATCTTGCAAAGCTGTACATAATGAACACGTTCCTTTTATTTGTATTTTTTTATGAAATGGAAGAATCTTCTGAAACGTATCTGTAGTTGTAGCTAAACCCCCAAAGGGAGTTATCTGAGAACAATTTCAAGTACCAAAACAAAACAGATAGTTGGCAGTCAAAGCACACCCTCCCATAAAGTACACTTTTGGTCCAAAGTAGGCAATTCCATTTCAACTGTAAGGCTCTCATCACAGACAAGTGCTTCATTTCTCACAGCTGTAAGAAACACCCAGATATTTCAGGCACACTGGGGAGTGATAACATCACGTTCTTTGCTGATCACTATAAGTTTACTTCTGTTGATGTCTGTTTCCTATCTTCACTTGTACTGACCCGATTTCTAGTGTTATTCAGGATTATTGCCTTTTAAATGTGAGAGAGAATCCCAAACAAGGGAAGATCATCCACATGGTTTGGAATTTGTGTGCTACTTTTCATTTCTTCCATCATCACTACATTATGCATTAACTCTTGGTATTGTGAAAAATCAAATTTTTACAATAAGCTGGTTAATTCTGTCTTGGAATTGTCTGTAGAATCAACAATGAATAAAATAGAGGTGAAAGTTAGTTAATTAAATTTATCTGGAGCTGATTGTATTCTAGCTGCAGATGCTATCAATTATTTGTAACCACTCCTAGACAGTTTCATAACTGAAGCTTTTACATGTACAGATGCAATACTTCACCAGCTCTGCCTCTTATTTTCCTCTGGCATCACTCAGTTCAATCATAAAAGCACACAGCAGTCCTATTCCCTGAAGTGTCTATCTTCTCTCCCATTGTTAGCAGCTTCATATCCTCATAAAGAAAAGTTGAAAAACCTGCAGCTGCACAAACAAAATAAAAGAAATTAACAAACCAGAAGATAGTAAAAACTGGTAAAAATAAACTAAAAAACTAAAAGCTAAAACCAAAGCCCTGGGATAAAAAAAATCAGGAAAAAAATGCCAGCAATTATGCCAAACCATAGCATGAGAGCAAAAAGGCTCCCATTCACCACTTTATCATGGATCAGAGCTCTGTTCTGGAAATAATCAGAAGATGCAAATTATCAGATGCAAAAAAAGTTTATTATCACCATTATCAGATGGTGCAAAAAAGTTGATTTGAAGATGAAATGTCTATGTTCAAATGCAAAATAAACATATTGTACTCAAGGCAACAATAGCTAATGGATGGAGCATAGGCTAGGCCTTTGGAAAATGCATAGCAGTTGTTCTTCTGGTGGATGGCCTCTGGCAGCCCTTTGGATATTCTGCTTGCTGCTGCTATGAGGGCTATGATAGCACATGCACATTTTTAACTTATTTTTCTTCTGTCTTGTTAGGAGGCAAGAAGGAGGCAGTCACAATGTGTCACTTGCCTGACCTGAATATAGCCAATATGAAAAGTACCCTAAATGCAAAAGCGTTTATGGGTGACAAATTTGTGGAAACTAGATATAGGAAAGACTTCTGATGTTTTCCTTTCCATTCTCTCAGTGGCACAGGGCCATCTCTCTTGCTCACTTACAACTAACTTACCAGGTACCTTACACAAGAAGTTCCACTTTTTCCGTGGTTTTATTCACGCTTAAGTGACTATCCCTGTCAGGAAGTCAAAGTGAACTCAAATTGAACCAAATGTTTTCTTAGGACTCAAAATAGTTCATTTGTTTTGTTTTTCTTTAATTTCCATGCATCTCTGACTTGCTGATATCTTCCAGGAGCAGAAGTTCCAAATTTACTTCTGAAAATACTCTTTTCCTGGTCCACCAAAAGCAGAAGCTACAGGAAATTGCATGAGAAATGTCCACGTAGGTATCACCGTGATTTCTAGGCCAGAAAATGAGAAGAAACTTCATATAAGATTTCAGAAAATTGAGTTGTTTCTTAGATCCTTCTCAATCTTATGTGTGAAAATGATGCTCTAAATAGTTTTGTGTGTTTTGCTGTTAAATATAACAAAGGGTTACTTTGACATTTTTATGTTCTGTTTTAATTAACTGAAGCAAAATCTGTTCTTCTGAGTGATTCATTTATCCTATCAACCTTTCTATTTTTGTAAGATTAAATCAGGAAGTTCTCATTAAGCTTCCTTTCCTGGAATTCCAGTTGAACATTATTACCCTCTGTTTAGACTGCATCACTTATTCAGCTGATAAGAGCGGAATATATTCCATTGGAGATACAAGAATTCTGCAATTAGATCACTTAAGGAGAATTCTGTGTTTTCAAATAAATGATTATACCTTTACATTCTTCAGGAAGTTACTAAGAATTACATTTTTCAAATCTACAGGCAAAAAAAAAAAAAAAAAAAAGCCACTACAAAGATACATCTCAACAAATCAAAAGTAATATCTTGTCCTTGCAGTAGGATGTCTGTTGAAGCTCTAAATCTTGTAATTCTTATTACAATGCCAGCTTCATTGTGATCTTAAGGATACTGAGTTGTCAGACAATAGCATGAAAATATCAAAAGGGGCACTGAGGCACACTTTTGCTGCCCAGATAATCTCTCACGAGAGGACTGCTGCCTGGTTGGGACCTGCATTCAGGACATCAGGAAGTGGCTACCAAGTATGATAAAACTGGAGGACTGCCATCAGCTCCTGCTCTTTCAAGCTGGGTCACAGCTTGAACTAGTTGGAACAGTTGATCTAGCTGGGACTAGATGGTCTTTAAAGTCCTTTCCAACCTAAGCCATTCAGTAATTCTGTGAATGTATGATTCAGTGATTCCCATCTAAAGGAATGGTTTTAAGGAGGATCCAGGGAACTAGAGGCCAGTCAGCCTGACCTTAGTACCACGAAAGGCTATGGGACAGATCATCTTGAATGAGATCATATAGTATACGTAGGCCATCCAGGGCATCAGGCCCAACCAGCATGGGATCATTAAAGGCAGGTCCTGCTTGACCAATCTGATCTCCTTCTATGATCTAGTGACCTTACTGATATATGAGGGAAAGGTTGTTGATGTAGTCTACACTTCAGCAAAGCCTTTGGCACTGTCTCCCACAGCATCTTCCTGGGGCAGCTAGCAGCCTGTGGCTTGGACAGGTACTCTTTGCTGGGTGAAGAACAGGTTGGATGGCTGGTCCCAGGGATTGGTGGTGAATGGAGTTAAATCCAGCTAGCAACTGGTCATGGATGATATTACCCAAGGGCTGGTATTAGGGCCTGTCCCATTTCAATATCTTTGTTCATGACATGAATGAGGGGATTGAGTGCATCCTCAGTAAGTTTGCAGATAACACCAAGGTGGGAGGAAGTGTTGATCTACTTGAGGATATGAAGGCCCTCCAGAGGGATCTAGATAGGGGTTGTAGCAAGGTGGGGGTGGGCCTTTTAAGAAAAGGGTAGCTGTTGCACAGACTGACATGGTCTGTTTCTGATATGGTCACAGATGTATAAACATATATATTTTTGTATGTATTTATTTTTATGTGTTTTCATATTTATAAAATGAAGCAAAATGAATTCTACAGGAAGAAATTACCTCTCATCTCAAAGTCCATCCATACTTAGTTCATTTGCATATTAGTTATAATCTTCTTAAATTGTTTGCAGAGGACAAATAACTCATAACTATGATTCTATATTCATGTTAACTTAGGCCTAAATCTTAAAGAGTTCATAAAATAACTTAGTGTCTAACCCTAATTACTGCAAGCAAAGATCAAAAGACGAGCTTATCAAAAGTGGAGACAGTTTATTTCTATCTTGGAACAAAGGACAAAAGACACAGTGTCTTGTCCTTTCCTTTGAGGTTTCTCTGTCTGCTCCTTTCCACTCCCTTTCCTGATAGGCTACAATTTCTTGCCGGCTGATCTGTTGACTGAAACACAGTAATCAATTCTGGGGAACATGTCAGCTACTTATTTTTATAACAGGAACAATGGAAATAGCATCACATTGTTAATAGAGGTAAAAGTGATTAAAAATACTCCCTTGAGTTTTCCTTTCTAGCTCCCACAGTCACAATGCACTGGATTTGATCCAGAACAAACTATGAGCGTAGAGGCACACATTTTTACAGGAATCAGGGAACTTTGATTCATCTTCAGCCTGTGAAGGAATGCTTGACTTTTAAAACTGCTGCCATGTGAACCAAGAAAAATGAATTAGCCTTTCAATGCATGCATTTATTTTTTAAGATTATAATTTCAAATCTAAAACAAAACACAGATACTCATTTCTAAATTGATCTTATTGTATATATTTGTTTCTTTACACTCTATGTCTTACTACTACAAGGAAATCTGAGACCCTTTATTTGTTAATACTGCAAATAGCAAAACAATATTCACACTGAATTTGTAAGATCACATACAGTTTGCATAGTAGCATGTTCAGAAAATGATACCAGGTAATTAAATTTAGATTGGAATGGAAATCATGCATTTAGATAATATCTTTACAAACATACACTAACTTTGTGCAAAGTTCAGTAATATTTACCCGTTTAAAGAGAGCAGTTCTTAATTTTGAAAATGTTGAAAACAAGTTTGAAGATTCTGTTCACTGTATAACAAAGAGAAACTATTTAGAACACCAATTCCAATTTCACTAGTGTTTTTATTTCTTTAATTAAAAAGAAGAATTTTTCAGATTATCGTATCCAGTATAAGCTTCTTGATATGAGGATGGCTAAGACAAAGATAATACAAATAGGTTAAGCCTATTTCAGTCTTACAACGATCAAATAAACAGTGCTTGGTGTACTCCTTTGAGACAAGCCAGTCATTCAGTGCCAAGTATTATTAGAAATTAATTTTCTTAGCTGACACATGGGCTTTTCATGCAGAGACTATAATGAAAAGCCTTGCTGTTTTGAGAATCTGTACTTTGATTTCTGGCATTGTCAGCCGCATCAGAAATAGTAGGTACAAGTGGGCAGAGGAGGAAGTACCAGTTTTTCATTCTTGGGAAGCTATTCTTAATGGAATAGGTATAAAAGTTTCAAATGGAGTGTGGTTGAGGTCATAAAAATGGTCTGTGAAAGAGTCTGAAATTCCATCATCAAGAAAATAAGACCATGTTCCTGAAAGCATTTATGTACTCAAATTTCTGTGTACCCTTCAACCCTAAAAGAATTGCATACGTTAATTCATAGGAACAAGGGTTACATTCCATTTTATCCTGAAGTAAACAAAACCCTTTCTAATCTAGAAACAAGATCATGCAAGATGAGAAATACTATTTTAAGACAAGTAAGCACCTTAATTGTCTGACCTTTCCATTATGCTCTGCATTATATTATGTAGTAGCTACAAAATGGCTCTCAAATTTCTTTCTAGTGTGCTCCGTGTGACAATTTCCACTAAAACAACTAATTGTTTTATAAAGCAGTTCTTGCAGAGATTCAGCAGGATGCTAGCAGCCCACTCTCTTTCCTGTCTCAATATCTGCTCATATCCAAAGATTCTGAGTACTGGGTATC
Organism: Centrocercus urophasianus; assembly: GCF_019232065.1. NCBI lineage: Eukaryota > Metazoa > Chordata > Aves > Galliformes > Phasianidae > Centrocercus > Centrocercus urophasianus. Next base: position 25,756,635 of record NW_024884475.1, on the reverse strand, counting down.
AACTAGCTCCATGGAACAATTAAATTAATTGTTAAGTTCTTGTTAGCTGTACAAATGCAGACATGAATGACTGAGTCCCAGTTCACTTAGTCTACCACTGACCTCACATCTCTCAGTATTTTCTGGTATTTCTCTTCTAAGTCATATATTTCCAGTTCCCCCTAAGAACTACCAATGTTTTTCTTCTGGTCTGTGTGCTTTTCCTTCTTTCTTTGGAGAACACTGTTTAACCACTCTTGATCTAATGTTCCACCTGTTCTTTACATACACTGGGCAAAGGAAGAGAAGATGAGAAAAAGAAATTAAGGAGGGCATTTCTATCCCTTGTAATTGCTAACGGTAGCACCCAGTTACATGGAAAAGAAAGAAGGAAAAATGAATGGAAGAAACTGAAATAAATACCCAACACAGGTGCTATGAAGATTAGAAGCTCCTATTATTACATGTGCATGGTGCTTTACGTGGCTTACAGGAAAAATAGGTGTTATCAGAAGGAACAGAGGGAGCACCATAGAACCCTGTTAACTAAAAGCCTGCCTTAGTGGGCAGTATCTTCCTTCCTCCGGAGCAAGGTTGCAGCTGAATTATCCTTGCTCTCAATCTGGACAGTAGGTGGGAAGTTTCCCGTGTGGCCCAAATCCAATAATAATGTCAGGTAACTTCCTGAAAAGTGGTGGAAATAGCAGTAAGAGCAACTGAACTCCTCAGATACCTGTCTAAGAACAGCAGTTTTTGGGTTTCACTCAGTTTTTTCATATTGGCAATCACATAAAATTCATGAATTTGTTTCAAAACTAAAGAATAAAAAATGCTCAAAACTTATTGTTTTCAAGGTATAGCCCATATGCGTTTGGAGTACCTGGCTCATAGTTTTCAACATGAGATTCACAATATCAAGATGTTATTTGCACCCTGGGTCAAAGGCTTTTACTTCTAAACTGTTTGCAATTAATCCTAGACGTTTCATCAGCAGAAAAGTTCCACATTCTGACCTGTTGGAACCTAAGTTTTCTGGATGTTTTGTGTTATCTTGTAGGGTTTCTTCTTAGTGCTGTTACTGATTTACATTAAGGAGTTGAGAGGCAAGCGTGTAGATTCTTAGAGCTTAGGTAATTAAGTTTATAAGGTCAATATGACATGCATGACAAGATTCTAATGAGCTACTGGTAAATCAGATGGAAAATTCTGCACATACACCTTTCAAGTCATTGTTTATACTTATTAAAAATCAGACACAAACAGTACTGTTAATCTTGAGATTTAATAGAACTTCTGTATCTGGAAAAAAAGATTTGTCAAAATAAAGATTTGTCACAAAGAACTTCAATAATATTTCCATACTCTAGTGCGGCAGACATGAACTGTAATTCTGCTGAGTGATGTAAAGGTTCTTGTTTCAAAGGAGAGAAAGTCCTGGTTTAAGCATGAAAGGTGCAGTGTCCTTTCACTGTTAATCACTTGCCTCATTGATCGTAGTGCAGGTATGCCCCAGCTGCCTTGACCTCTCTGAAGCTGTGATCAAACAGAAAGCAGGTTAGCTGAATCAGACTGATTTTTTTTCTCGTGTTAATTTGAGAACTTTTTCATGTTAGAAAAGCACATGACCAGAAAGGATTCATGCCCTTGATGGCACCACATCATATAAATAAAGCTGTTCATACATTTAAGTGGGATTCATGAAGAAATAATGAAGTTCTATATCAATTTAAAGCTGACCATAAGGCACACTCGGTTTTATACTATGCATCATATATGTTAATAAAACTTCAGTCAAACTGTCAAAAACAAAAGATTCAAAGAATCCAATTGCATATTGGGTTTGGAAAACATCAGAGCTGTATCTCTTCCCTGTGTGCCAGGTGTCAGATCCCAAGGGGTCACTTCCCATTCACAGGGCAGCTGGACACTTAGTGATGGAAAGAGAAGTTTCTTTCTTTTCTTTAGAGAGCATTTCTTGATGTATTGAAGGTTCTATATGAAGCTGAATAGCTTGCCACAGTATGACTAAGCCTGCAGTCTGGAATAAATTGTGTTTCAAAGAGTTACAAATCAGATTCTTGGCTCTTCCATATTGCTGTGCAAACACGAGTTTTAAAAATGTCCACCTACAGCAGCAGCAGAGAATCTTCTTCATTGCATTTTGAGTTTAAAATAATAGGAAGTTCATTGTTGCTTTAGTGACATAATTGCTGTAAAGTTTAAAAACCAAAACAAAACAGGTGAACTCAAATTGTCAGATGTACTGGGCAAAGAGTGAAAGCATCCCCCAGTCACTACTACCTCTTTTTGCAATTTGAAGACTGATGAAAAAAATACAGCATTTCAGAGTACTAGAGGACTAACTTTTGTTTTGTTTTGTTCTGTTTTAGTAAAAATTAAGCTCTGCAGTATCTTTCTGGTAAAAATCTTCTTTTTTTTTTTTTTTTTTTTTTTTAAGACTTTTTTGGACATTAGATATCTCAAATTTGTTCTTCGTAGGGTTTGATATAAAGAGATTGCTCTCTCAGGAACAAACTGATTTACCATGTCTCTTCATAAAATGATATGAAGGCAAAACTAAAACCTCAAAAATAAGCAAGCTAAAAAATGTAGCCCTTCGTACCTTGATATTGCTGAAATTTTAAAGCAAACTAACTGCCTTCCATGTTTCTTTTTCTTGTGGTCATGTAACAGAATGTGTCTTTACTTTTTTGAAATATGCAACCTCCTATTAGCCTGTCACTTTTATGCATCATATAATGTGCACAAATAATATCATATTCTCAGTCTCTGTAACACATCAGCATAGAAAGAGAAATATAGCATGGAGAGGGAAGAAGCATTTTTCAGCTGACCTGGCCATCCATTTAGAGTTCATAATGCTAAATTTTTGAGTGAAGAATGAGCACCCAATTCTACTCCTCCTCCTAATCCCTGCCAGGTCTCCAATCTGTTGATGAAGGCCAAACAGCCACTTCTTTCTGTCTGACCCTCTCCCCTTGCTATTGCTGGCTCTTATTCAAGTCAGGATCACATTCATCTGGGTAATATACACCTAATAAATCTTGTCCAACTCAGTTTGTTCTTACTGGCAAGACAGCTAGCTTCCCCCTCCACTTCTCTCGTCTTTCCTCAGATATCATTATGGGTGTTGACACTCCAGTGAGTTACTTAAGGTGCCCTTAAATAACTGGCTGCATGTGTGCATCCACCTCACTCCCAGTAAAACTCAAGGTAATTGCTGCTGTAAGCTGTTTTTCAGTTACAATAAGCAAGAACTTGAGTGCATGCAGTAAAAGAAGCCATCAAACTGGCAATCTGCAAGACAATTTTTATTAAGCACAGTATCAGCATAATAATTTCATACAGCAGTTTCCACAGTGCAACTCAAGGACTTTGTAAAAGAAGTATGCATTATTCTCCCAATTTGTCTACAGGAAAACTTAAGTATGAGAAAGCAAATGGAGAGATCAAGCTTGCCCCAGAAGTTGAAACAGGACAAGACTACAGTCTAGCATGCTCTCACAAGCAGGACTGAGAAGGATTATGATCTGCCCTGACTTACACCAGGCACGAGGTTGTTTATTGGTCTTTGTAACATGTTTTTTCTCTCTTCCCTGTCTCAGTAGCTTCACATTGCATTAACAATAGCCACTCTCTAGGCTATAGTATCAACCCAGTACCTCCCCTGATGAACACCGAGGAGCAATTAGGCATCACAGTGTATGTGTTCCAGTTGCCATAGTTATCGTGCTTTATTGAGTCATGGGTTTAAAATGATTTCCTGACTCCTGGAGATTCCCCCAGGCTAAAACAGCAGCAGTCTTTCACATAATGGGTCAACTGGTCCAGGTGGATGCATGTGACTATTTCCTCCAAAGGAAATAAGTTTAATTAATATTAAGTTCATTTAGCTAAAAAGCCTTGGATAATGTTTTTAGTTACTGTGTGGAAGGAAGGAAGGAAGGAAGGAAGGAAGGAAGGAAGGAAGGAAGGAAGGAAGGAAGGAAGGAAGGAAGGAAGGGAGGGAGGGAGGGGAGAAAAAAAAGAAAAAACAAAAAAAGAAAAAATTCATTCCTTTTGCTCCTTGCAGCCCCTGTTGGGCACTGAGTGGCTGACATGACCTGTTCAGGGGGTTCTGCTGAAAAGTCAAACATCTCATTTGTATTGTAACAACACAGCTGCTTCATAAACAAATTTTTTAAAAAAATTGACATATTTAAGGCAATGGTCTTTCTGTTTTCATCTAATTTTAGTGGGAAGCTTGCATCATCCATCTTGTTTTCATGGAGGGTGCTGTTATCTCTGTGAAAGTTTACCTTTTTTCTTCATCAGACTGGATGTCACGCATGAACATAGAATGAAGTAGAATAAATGGTTCTTACCATTGAAGTGTCACTGAGAGCTCCTGGTGCTATGGAGTTCTGCTGCCACGAGGCCACAAGGCAAATGTCATTTAGGGATGATGCCTCAGCAGAGAAAAAGCTGTGTTACAGCCATCTGTTAGGGCAGGTCCCCTGTGACCTGCATGCCCACCAGGACTTGCTGGTATGATTACTTCCACCACATGCATGTAGAGGTGGCTGGAAATCAGGATTTTATTCCTTGGGTTTAAGTCCTGATTATTTCAGATTCAGCATTGATCAATTATGAATGCTACCCTTATTACTAAATTAACAGTCTTATACTTTTAAACTAATCTTTAATTGAAGGCAGACTCTTCAGCACTAGAAAATCCTTTAGACTTCAAAAAATAATCACTAACATGTCTTGAAAACAATATAGAAAAGATATCCCTTATCTCTACTAATTCCCGTAAACCAGAAGTATTCCATGTAAACTCAGGAGCTTACCCTCCATATTTTAAATGAAATAAAAGTATTTATTTTTGCTATTCCTCATTTTTCACTTTCTCTGTGTTTATACTTTACCAAATTGTAGTTCTTTGTTGAACTACATAATTGGTGTAATTTTTATTTCTTATCCTTTTGTGCATCCATATAATAGAGCCTTTCTTCAGTAAAGTGTGAACCTGCTGATTTCATTTTCAGCCTGAATTGTTGAGCTTGCGTTATTCTAGAGCATTCAGAAGAGATAAAACTACAGAGCTCACTGATCACTCCCTTTACATGGTCAGTTACATGTATTATAGAGGGTAGGAAAAGGTTATTTCTTTATTATTTACTGGTAAAATAAAGAAAAAAAGAAGTGTTTTCTGGGATCAGTACAAGTAACAGCTCCCCATACATGATGAACTGGAAATAATTCTAATTCTGGTTATTTCTAGAGAAAGATTTCTGGAACAGAGAGCCCACCTGTTGCAGGCAGTAGAGCTGCACCTATGTTTAAGCCCCATGTATGTAATGTGCAGTTTCCTGAGTACTTCGTTAACAAGTACTTTGGGAAGATGCTTTCTTTCATTTGTGATTCACTCCTGTGTGAAACAATAGCTTTCTTCCATGAAGAGCAAGGAGCAGTAACACTGCTTATCTCTAAGAAGTGATAAGTGTAAACACTCTTTGTCAAGAGGTCTGAGCAATTAAAGACTCCTTTAAATAATTACTTTTCAGTAAAGTCATGTGCTACAAAATGCAAACTTAATTATTTCCTAGACAATAGCTGAAACAGGGACATCCTTGGGGCTGTGGAAACGCTGCACACAAACACCCTAGTGAGTCCCAGTCCAGAGCCAGGGGCCTGGAAACCAGAACATGCTGTAATCCATCATGCTGCTGCTCAGAGGACATTCACAGCGGCTCGGAATGGCCACTGCTTGTCAGACAATCCCAAACTTGTACCAGGGCTGCCCGTTTTGTGCCAGCTGCTGGGGAGCACTGGGAGGAGGGCACAGTCAGCTACTGAGGCATCTGGGCCTTGAAGGGAAAAAACGGACAATCAGGCCCTTCTTATGAGATGCTGTCCTACCAATCATTCCCTTACACAGTTACAACAGAAGGAGAATTCCACCTTTTACAGTGAATAATTGCGCCTGTTGGGCAAGCCTTTACAATTGCTTTAGCATCCAGCACAAGCTCATTGACTGTATTAAGGATAACAGTGCTGCACAGAAACAGTCCTCCTAGGCAGGCTGCCTATGGGGTCTGTCTCTGTCAGGAAGCTGCCTGCTGACTGAAGAGTTTAAGAACTAAAGAAATTACAGACCAAAGCCGTGTTGATTTCACAATGCTTCTTGCAGCCCAGTGAGTGATTGGGGTGGCTGCCACCCGCTGACACCCATGCCTCAGGTGGAATGCTACTCTGAGTACATTTTACAGTGAATGCCAGAGTGGTGCCTTGCTTCTCAGTTGAGAACATGCCTGCTTAAGCAGCCCCATAGAATTCCGAGTTAAAATGCAAGCCAGAGAGACTGCATGTCTTCAGGGGTTGATAACGAACTAGAATCAAAGCATTTCTCTTTCAGATTAGCAGCAAGAATCTAATCCAGGTCAGTGATAATCCTCCGGCGTCTATTGAGCCATATCCCGCAGACACCACTCCATCAGAGGGCTCCCCAACTCCACCAGTGCTGAGAACATCCACAGACTCCACACAAGGATGTATGTTCCCCTTTGGCTGGGGGAGCTGCTTAGCTCTACATGCAGAGCAGGAGAGCACATGGTGTTCTGGCATCATCACCATTCATTTGCAACTTCACAAAATGGTGGAGTTGAGGCTGATAACCCTGGGCTGAACTCTTCACAGCTTCCCTTCTCCTAGTGCCTGCACCACATTTGCCTGTACTCACAATCTGTGTGCTCATCCTCACACTCTCCTACTTTCAGTTTTCAGGTCTCTTGCACACTGCCAAGTCTTTTAAACCTTTCCCCATTTGTTTTTTGCTGCAGAGTAAATGTCCATTCTCTCCTGCAGAAGCTTCCTGTGGGTCCTATGCAGGGATGCAGACTTGGGCCAGGAAGCAGTGTTTACAGCAACAGCTCAGCTTTTTACCATGGGTATTAAGTCGATGTGTTGTGGGCTTCTGCATCTAGCACCATCACTGCGATGGAAGCACCTCTGCACCTGCATTGTTTTCCCATGATCTGGGCAGTTTGGTGGTGTTCTGGTTTTTCTTCCTTTTGAGGATGATTATAGGAGGAACGTGAATTTCTCTCTTTCCTGAAGTTCAGACCCCACACACAATCCACAACCAGCCTTCTCCATCCCTTGCATTACTATTCTGTCACTTCTCAGTCTACCGAGTGCCTAAGAGTAGATACAATGAGTGCAGCCTCAAAGCCAATTAGGTGGGATTACCCTGTCTGTTAGACAGCTGGAGCTCAGCACGTGCCCGCCCTCCCTGTTAGCCAAGAATTCCCGTTGCATGGACCCCACCAACCTTGTCAGCACATAACCGTTGCCTACAACAGGCACTCAGGTAAGCCTGGCAGTGCCAAAAGGAGCTGAAGCTAAGATATGAAGAGGTGATGGATTGAGTGGTAAAGTATGTCAAGTCAGACCTGAAGATATAGTGCAGCTCCATCTTCTTCAGGGTTATTGAAGTAAATTAATGACCTGGAGCCACGTAGGGGTTTCCAGAAACAACACTGCTATGGCCAACTGGCCTCTGCTAGCAACCCATAGGAGGGGGAGACGGTTATTCTCAGGAAAATTGTCTGCTAAGGCACCACACCATACATACTCTACATCTGACTCTAATCTGACAGATTATAGCACAGAAACAATAACTGAAACTTGGATTAACAGCACAGTGTAAAATATGCATTTGTCTTGGGGGAAAATGAACCAGCCGTAATCTTCGACGGGACTCCGCTATTCCCAAAAATCTCTTCTCCACGCTGATCGTTTCGCAGGCGCTCAGAATCGCTGTGCACGTTCGCTTTTTCTTTCTGCCGCAAGCACCGATCACGACAGAAGCGGCGGGGCAGCCTCCGAGGAGAGGGAAGGGACGGGGCGGAGCGGGGCGGGGGTGGAGGCGGGGGCGGTGCTGGGACGGGCGGCGGTGCCAGCTGCCAGCCGCCGCGGAGGCAGCAGTGAGGGAGCTTGGTGCCCGTGGAGGTTCTGCGGCGGGCGGGACACCATGATCCTCACTCGTAAGCTCGGAGGGGTGATGGGGTGCTGTCGCGATGCGGCTGGGCTGGGGCAATGCGGTGGGGTTTGAAGGTGAGGGGCGTCCCCTCTCGAGGCAGCAGAGCGGTACCGAAGTCTCGCTTTCCATGCTTCTCTCTCCCCTTTGATGCTTTTTCTTTTCTTTCTTTCTCTCTTTTTTTTTTTTCTTTAATTTTTTTTTTTTTAAACTTTTCTTTCCGGACTTGCTTACGAGCCGGCAAGCGCTGCGCTGCCTTTGAAGCCGTGCGTCACGCGGGTCTCCTGGTCGCTGGAGCCCGGTGGCCGCCCGCAGCCCGTCCCACGGTCAGCTGGGTCTTCTAACCACGGGGAGCATCACCCCAGGCCACCCGGGCAGCAGAAGGCCCTAGCCGGGGGCGGCTGCAGCCTCACCCCCATTTCAGCTGGCATTTGATTTTCACTGCTGCTGTGAAGCTGTTGAGTGATGGGTTGCCATTAGGCCACTGAGCGCTTTCTCCAGTCAGGGGCACTTACCTATAGATGTGTACATGGTACTATAGTTAATTCTCCCCCTCCCCTCGGTTCTCCTTGGGAAAATACAAGTATTGAAGAAATAACTGCATGAGAGCGATGTCTGTGGCTGGGTCTGAAGTGTCTGTCTGATGTGTCATAGGAAATGTGAATTAAAAGACCAAGGAATGTATTTCTATCTTACTCATCAGTCAAAGATGCTTTTAGTTTTTCCAGGATTAAGTGTGATATGTTTGAAGAAGGTCTCATGATCAGACCAATGGCACTACTCTGGTCAGGTTATATTTTAATGGTTTTCCTAGTAGGGAGGCAGGCAATGTCCAGGCACAGTCCCCATGAGCCCTTGAGGGTGGATCAGATCTGTGTCAGGTGATGAAGCACCCATTGGGCACATGGTGTTTCTGCCACACTGCCTCCCCTCCATGTCCCCTTGGCAGCATCCTGCTGTGCCCAAAGTGATCCAAGTGTCTGGGAAGCAGGGCTGTGTCTCTGTAACTTATAGGTTCGTGTTACTGCTCCAGTTTGCCTGTGAAATCCTGATTAGGGCTGAGGCTCTTTGATTGTGGAGCAGAGCAGAGTCAAAGGAAGATGTAGATGCTGTTTGGGAGAACTCCTTTCATCTACAAGGTCAAGGAATCAAAGCATTTGGCACTACCTTTGTAACCTCTGGGACCTCTGATCTCTTTATCTTCCTTTAAAGTTACTTGGTTTGTTAATCAAGTTATTATGAAAGGGAAATGCAGCTTTTTTTTTTTTTTTTTTTTTTTTTTTTTTTTTTTTTAACTGAATGGAGTTTTTGTTAAATTCAATTTCTAAATAGTAGTTAAAAGCAAGAATATCTTGCCATCCTTTGTTTTTCTGAATTTGTTGTGTAGATCCAGTCTAGGACTTGTTAATTCTCAAGCCAGGATCTCCCCAGCCCATGCTGCTGGGTCCAAGGAAGGGCAAATGCTGGGCACAGAGCCCCCCCAGGGACCTTGTGTGCTTTGTGAGGGTGGGAATTAAAAACCGGAGGTTGTCCTTATGGACTAATCTTGTCTGTTTATGTTGGGGTTCTTAGGGGATGAGAGGTGATTTGGTTTTACTGTTCTGGTTTTTCTAATCCATTACATTCTAGGCAATGATTTGTTTCAGGCGTGAGAATTTGAGTTTTGCAAATATTTAGAGATGCAGTTTGCATGATAACATGCAGTTTGTTGTTCTGGTGGTTTGGGTTTTTTGTTTTTTTTTTTTTTCCTTTTCTAGTCAGAATACCCCAGTGTGTTATATTTGGGTTTCTTCAGAGATTCAAATTACTTTTATAAATCCCCTTAGTTTGGAATTTTGCTATTGGTTTCAGTATAAACACAACTGCACCCTTGTCTGGTGAAAAGGAGATGGAGGAGGAGAGCTCATGTGCTTAACAGGATGGTCCTGTACTGTAAACAAGCAGTTTTCATGCTTAACTATCCTTCCTAGCAACAGGAAGAAGGAAATGAGGCTATGCAAAAGGACCCTGACATGTTTCAGACAATGCCAGACCCACCCTCACATTCATACAGTATAACCAGAAGACTTGGGGAAATAAAAATAACTTCAGATGTTTCCCTTTCCTTCCTGTGCATATTACAGAAATACAGCAATCTAATGATCTGCAGTCTGTGGAAAACTTGCTGGTTTGATCTCCACGAAGTTAGGTGATGATATCCCCATATAATTCATACACCTTTACTGGGTATCATACTGTTAGGCATATTTTACAGTTCTCAGTGTTTCATGAATTATGGAACACTGCATCATCTCTTGCTGTTCAGTGTGTGCCGATCTTCAGTAATTCTGATAATTTCAGCAGTTCCAGGTGTATTTCTAAATTTTTCCTTCTTTCCTTTTTACTTTTTCTTTTGTTTCCCTCATCCCCTTTCTCCTGGTTTAAAGGAAAAAAATAACCACCATGAGTAAGTCCATTAAAGGAGCATGGTTGGAACTTTCTGATTCTTTTCACAGTTCTCTTACTTGGCCATGCTTGCTGATACTGAGTGATACCCTTTCCTGCAGAGCAAACCTTTGAAATCCATAGGTTTGTTAACACAGTATGATGCTACTTGACATAACTGGCAGCAGTAAAGTCATTCTTGAGTTGACCAGTTAGCTGTAGTTCTCTGGTTTTCATTATCTGGCAGTTACTGATAATACTATGCACTTTTCTGAAGCAGCTTTTCTTCTTTGAGAGAGCATGCTGAGGGGGAAATTGTTTCAAATACTGGCATTTGTTTCCCTTGAGAAGTGTTGTGCTAGATTGGACAGGATCAGGAATGATATTATCCAGCCGTTCTCTTAATAATGACATAATGTGATGGCCCACTTATTCCTGGTGGTGACTTTTTTTAAGTCCAAAATGGTACAGAATTCCTTAAGCTTGGTTTTAAATATATTTTTATATATATATATATATATATATATATATATATAAACCTCTCAATTCACATGCACTTCTCAGTCTGGGCAAAGAACTTCCTGAGGAGATGCATGAAGGATATTCACTTAAGCCGGAGATGGGCATGGTTTGACCTTCCCAAACCCATTCTTGTTCCTTTTGGAAGACTAGAATTTAAGAAAAATATATCCTCCGCATTCCTGTGTTTTGGGAAAGTTCTTTCTGCGACCCTGTGAACCAACAGGTCTAGGTGCTTGTAAGTGTCAGATTATAATTGTAACAGTTATAATTGTTTTGGGAAAATCCAGTTTTGCACCTTTTGTGTTGATTAAGGTGTATGAGTGTTCAGCTGGGGTCCGACGAGCTTTAAGCTTGTCTGTATCACTGCCACTGGAGCTTCTGACCTTTATATCTGATACAGTACCATCCACACAGGGCTCATAAGGGGTCCTCGTTGGAATGAGCACTGAATGCTTATGGTGCAAAAGTTGTCCTTTTCTCAGATTGTCCTTCTTATGCATGCTGATGATTTTGAGATCGAGTCTTATCAATCCGAAAATAACTGAAGAAAGCCTACTGTGAGCCATCGGGCAGCTCATATCTACCCTCATACCGACTATTTTTTCTTAGATCTGGAAAGGTGGCCCAGACTCCAGGAGGGTGCAGGTGCTGTGCTTGGGAGTCACAGTGGTTAATATCTACCCTTCTATCCCTGTTCAAAGGCCATTCTCACCAAGTCATCTCTGAGGGAATGGGAGGTTAAAGTCATCTACTGTTTCCCAATCTTTGGAGGAGGATTCTTTTCTCACTCTGGAATCTGTCAACATGACCTCTTTTGGAGGATTTGGCTAAATGCTTTCTCTGCCCCAAATAATCCTCCTCCAAGACCACCCTGTGTTAATCAGGCCAGATAAATAACCCACGTGCCTAATTATTTCTTAGGATTTTTTTTTAAGTCACTTAACATCTTATTCCTCTTCATTTCTGAATCTTTTAAAGATGAATGAAGAAGGACCACCTTTAATTTATAAAAAGAATTGTTCTTTGGCAGGAAAGCTTTTGTTTTGTTAAACAAAGTTAATTTTAAATGATTTTTGCATATAAAGAAATATTAAAAATAAATGGTGATCCTGGTTTACAGTGTACTTGATGGTAAGTGCCATGAGGCACTGCAATTCCTCTGATTGCAATAAAGACCTCCTTGGTCTGGGGGGGTAACTGATGAGACTTTGACAAAGAAGTCTCATTTTAGATATTTAGTTATTGTTGAAAATAATTAAAAGGACTGTGAACCTGATTTCAATATGCTGAAGACTATGAAAAGGAGATTCATGTTAATTAGGTTTTGACTCACAAAAGCAGCATTGTGTATCCTGGGCTTGCTGAGAAGATTGATGTGCAATAAAAGCTACTATGTTATGTAAACTGCTGCAGTTGGTAGGAAGGAAAATTAAATGCAGCCAACAGACACCTATGCAGATATTTTGTAAACCAGTCACACAGATATACAAAAAAAATATATATTTTTTTAAGTTAGTTTAAGAGAGTAAACAAACTTTAAACTCCATAAGTAGAGTTAAGACATTTGCTCTTTCAGAAGGCTTAGCTGAAAAAAATTGTTCAAGCTTCCTGATTTTTTTTCAAAGCAAATATCAATATATGATCTTAAACATCTGTTTCCTTACTCCTTCTTCATCTGTTCCCACACAAATTCCAAACATATTCTGTTTCTTCTCCCAGTGTCCTGTGGTTTATACATAACATCAGCAGCATAGTTACTGTTTTGCTGCAAGGCTCTCTAACTTGAAAAAGTCATTCCCATGTTTAACCCAAAGCCAGCAGTAGCACAAGGAGAGTGTTTCTTCGATGATCATCACGTAGCTGAGAGATATTTGAGTAACATTCCCCACCACCACTTCTTTCCAGGGCTTCTGTGACTGGAAAGCAGTACATACGCTTGGTGACATGTATGGTTTCTTTCAAGAAGTTTTTTTTTTTTTCCTCCCAGAAACTTCTTGGTAAGAAATATTTTATTTAAATTGTGTGCGTCCATATTCACTTGAATTGATTATTGAGGTAAAGTGGAGATTACAGCACATGTCATTCGGCTACAGAAGATAAACTGAAGTATGAAGATGTACAGGAGCATACCACAATAGTTGGCCACTACTGCAAAGGGGCCTTTTGAGCTTTAAAGGTGAAAAGAAGAAAGACATCCTCTTAGGACGGAGGTTAGCTTGTAATTCAAAACCTGCAAGGTCATCATCACTACGAAATGCATGCCTCATATATTTTCTATGACTCGCTGGTTCTTCAAGAGATTAGTCCTTCACGGATTGAATGTGTCTGAATAATATTTTAGAATAGTGATGTAAGTAATCACGTAGAATAAGGAGATTCCAAATGTGTTAGAAACTTGGCAAAAACTTTTAATGCGATTCTCAGAATTCTCTACCTTTCAGATGTGGAATATTTATTGAATAACTTACCAAATTACAGTGTTTGAGGGCATTATCCTTATAAAATGCTGTCTTTCTTTAATTAAATGTTTGCTTTCTTCAGTGAAGTGCTGGTTTCTTGAAAGATGTGGAGCAATAACTTAATAATACTGCCTAAGGAATATTTAACTGCATAGCTCTGAGAAGAATCTCTTGTGAAAAGGCATTTAATTATTATCAAGCTACAGTAGTGCATCTTCAAAATGAAAGTCATCTGGGGTCATGGATTCATAACAGGCTAAGTCTTCAGAAGTCGTACTGTCCTCATTTAAAGAGCTGCAAGCATATGACAAATTAAACCGCTTTTGTTTGTGGACAGTTGACACAGTGTTTGTTCCAGGTTTGTCTCAGATTTTGCATCCAAGTTCATGTATTGCTCAGTCATGTTAACTGAGTGATTGGAATAGTTTGATCAAGTCTGGTGCTGGAAATTAGTTTGCATGTCAGGGATGCAATTCAAGCACTTGGAAATATGATTGCTTGTACTTGAGCAGTGGAGTGAGTTCTACCCAAATAAGAAAATTTCTCATATCTGAGCTACAGATGGCCTTAAATATGATACTGGGTGGCCTTGGGCTTCTTGATAGCGCACTCAAGGTAGTGTTTCAGAATTGACCATCAATTTTGTGTATCACCAGAAGTTTCAGAGGGGCACAATATGCAGGGACAATTTCTGATATGAACAGAAAAAAGAGTACAAGCCTTTTTGCAGCCATTAAATGGGAGCATTGGGAAACAAGCGTGCAGTTGGAGATTTTTGCATTGCAAGGAACAAGGAATTTGTGGTCAGCAGGGACAGGGAGGTGATCGTCCCTCTCTACTCGGCTCTTGTGAGGCCCCATCTGGAGTACTGTGTCCAGGTGTGGAGCCCTCAGTACAAGAAAGACATTGAGATTTTGGAAAGGGTCCAGAGGAGGGCGACTAAGATGATCAGGGGGCTGGAGCACCTCCCCTATGAGGACAGGCTGAGGGAGTTGGGCTTGTTCAGCCTGGAGAAGAGAAGGCTGCCGGGTGACCTCATTGCAGCCTATCAATACCTGAAGGGAACCTACACCCACGAGGGGAGTAAACTCTTCAAAAGGGCTGACAACAGCAGGACTAGGGGAAATGGATCCAAGTTGAAGGAGGGAAGATTTAGGTTGGATGTTAGGGGGAAGTTCTATACAAGGAGAGTGGTTAGGCCCTGGAACGGGCTGCCCAGGGAGGTTGTGGATGCCCCGTCCTTGGATGTGTTTAAGGCCAGGTTGGACGGGGTCCTGGGCAACCTGATCTGAATGTGTGTGTTTGGTGGCCCTGCTAGGCAGGGGGGTTGGAACTACATGATCCTTGAGGTCCCTTCCAACCCGGGTGATTCTGTGATTCTGTGAAGGACAAGTGGTTTCATCTGTATCATTTGTAGTAAGAAATCAAACTGTCTGCACTGCATAGGAGAGAATCACTCATGCAAGATAGTACAAGAAAATATTTTTGTATTCAAATTTTGCCTTCTTTTTTATTTCCTTCTGAAGAAAATATTAGGAAGTTAATATCAGTTAGAATAGCCTGGTCAAAATTTAAGACCAAGAAGAATCCCAGACAAACTGGTTCTTAGGTATGGCATTGGAGAGGGACCTTCAGCAGTGGAAGTCCATTTTAGCTTAGATTTTATTTTAACAGTATTGTTTTGACCAATCTAACTACAGACTTTTACAATCCACTCTCTTAAAAGAGCCAAAAGGTGAGATGAGTAGAACTGATTTGTGGAAGTGTCAGTATAGCCATAAAGGTGTCTGGGTTGAGGCAAGAGGAAACCATCTGCTTGAAAGAACTGTTCATATGATGTTTAGCACCTGGGTGAAAATGAAGCCCCTTCACGACTGTACAAAGGTGCATCTGGTTTGCACCTTTTCTTCAAGACCCTGAAAGAACTGTTGCTTAAGTTGCATGTTGTTTCATGGAAGCAAAAAAAACAAGTAAGAACACGAAAATAAAACACCCTTCTAACTTGTCTCGATCTTCCTAGTGCAAGCTATACTGTTGTGATTTTTTTGTTTTGTTTTGTTTTTTCTCCCGAAAGGACGATACCATCAAACTATGCTTTTTTTGTTTTCGGTGACAAGGGAGATATCATCCAATAAGATGATACACATCTTAGATTTTTCTCTTCTACTGTTGCTGTGTAAAACCAGCTGTGAATTGAGTTATTTTTGCTATAAAACTTTGAATCTGCACATTTGCAGTGTCGGAAACCAAAATTAACCAAAATAAGCTTGATGTTCCCATTTTCACTCTTTGGGGAAGAATTGGATCATCTTAAATACCCAGGAAGTGGGTAAATAAGGACTGATGGTTCCCAAGCACGCACAAAAGGAACTCCGTCCCTTGATTTGAACATGGAGGTCAGCTTTGTGAAGTGGACTAGCAAATAAAGCTGTTTCCAATAAAAATTTCCTGTTTCCTCTTTAACACGTTTGGCTGCTGTTTGCTTACACAACACCGAGAATAAAGACTTCATTGTATTCCTCTTTTTGTTGTTTTGTTTTACTTTCTAAGAGAATTTCTTGTGTATCAGAACATTTAGAAATAGTGCAGTTTCTTTCTTGACAGCATTTCTTTGTACAAGAACCTCTTGTTGAAGACAGGAGGCAGGACAGGACATACGTCTGAAAAGCTGCATGGCCATTTCTTGTGTGGATTGTATACTGAATTGTTGGTTATTGTAAAGGTTTTAAATGACGTGGGTGTTTGATTTTATTGTCATGGCCAGCAGTAGATGGGAAGTGGCCCTGCTGGGCTGGAGAGGAGGGAGTGAGACCAGGCCCTTGCCCATAGCAAGCTATATCATCTTGCATCTTCAGATGAAAACTTTCACGTCTTCATCTGAATCATAGAATGGCTTAGGTTCACGACAGACTAATTCCAACTCCCCTGGCATGGTTAGGGTTGATGTCCACTTAGATTGGGCTGCCCAGGGCCCCTTCCAACCTGGCCTTGAGCAGCTCCAGGAATGGGACTCCACATCATCTCTGGGCAGCCTATGCCACACCAGCTTCTGCGTAAAGATTTTCCTCCTAACATCTAAGCAGATTCTCCCGTCTTATAGTTTAAGAACATTCCCCTTTGTCCTATCACTATCAGACAGTGATAGGTGCTCAAGAAATATGCTTGTCATGGGAAATTATGTTTACTTAGCCTAGCTAACGGACAGACACACTGGTGCTTTATTACTTTGCAACTCTTTTGGCCAGATAGGGGGAACCTGTGTTGCCTAGAAGGACTTCTTGGGGGATTCTCAAAGGCATTTGGATGCAAATATACCTTGAAAATTCTAAAGACACTTGATACCTGGGCAGCCATTAAATATGACTTCCACCTAACTTGCATTTGTATTTGGAGAAAAGATGAGTTTCTACAAAGATAAGTTTAAAAAAAAAAAAAAAAAGTCTGATAAATGCATATTCTTAACTTTTTAACTTTAAACATACTTTCCAAATCGTATTTGTGAGTGCTTGTTAAATGACCTATGAACAAATATTTAAACACATGAAAGAGCTGCTGTAGTAGTAAGGAATCTGACACTTCTTTCATTTGCGCTATGAACATATAGCTGCATTTTTAATCAAGTGAAATTCTCTTTCAATCTAGTCACTTCTGCAAGATGTGACCTGTAAAATACTATGTTTTATTCTAGACAGTCTTAAAAATTAATCTTTTTTTTACTTTAATGTTTTCATTTCATCTGATACAGCAATATTCTGTTACCTGCACTTGGTGTACGTTTTAAATACATTTTAGATTTTTTTTTTACCTTTGCTATATTTCCCATGTACTTCCCAAAGACACTAAAATTAAAATACAACTCCAAGCAAAGCTTTACAATTCCTTGCAACTGGAGTTGAAGAATGCCTTTTCTTAATGAGTAGCTAAGTCAATATGTCTGTACGTGCTTGTTCTCATGTGGTTCTGTAACCCAAAGTTGAAGCAAAAACAAGTTACACAAATACCTGCTTGTCCTGACTCCAGCGAGAGTAGGTTTTTAACTGTTTATTTATATGGAATGTGATGCTTTGGCTCACTTTAACCCCTTGATTTGGATATGTGTCTTAGCAAAGCAATCTGGCAAAGCACAGATATTTTAATCCTGTTGTAGCTGTTTGAAAAATCAGGGGGGCATGGCAGTATTTTTGAAGACCCTTAAATGTGTTTGTTCTTTCATCTGATTTTAATTTTGTATACCTGTATCTCACAGAGATATTTCATAATGTGCCAAGAAGTTAAGTTGTTTTGCTTATGTTGTGTTTGGCTCTTTACCTATATGCAGTAGCTCATATTCTGAGTAATTGTACTGAACTCTGCAAAGTTTCTGCAGCAGGTAGCGATGATAACCTCTCCAAGTAGGTGGCAAAATTGTCTACTCAGTTGGACATAATGAAGCTTTTCTTTCTTGGCTCATCAGGAAGAGTGAATATAATCAAAGCCAGATGAACATAAAGAGTTTCTGATTGTTCGCTGTCTGCTAGATCTACGCAGGGAACTAAATTCCCAGGAGCACTTTCTTGAATTTTTAGAACAGAATTAACCCAGGCACTTTCCTCAACATATGGCAGATACCCTAAATGCCCTGTATGTTTTCCTGGTTTGTGAGCTAATGAGATAATATTTTCTTTATTTATGTGTCTACTAGGTAACAAATTCATGTACAATTTGTTCATAGCCTTATATAGCCTATATTCAGAATGTTTCTTTTGGTGTTATGTATGTGAATAATTTCATTTTGAAGCATGTTGTTTTGGGAAGTGAGAGGGAAACTTTCACTGAATTTCCTATAATAGACCAAGGCACTCATAAATACCTTGAAGACCTCCAGTGAAACTGAGTTCTTGTTGAGCAGTAAATACCTGCTGCAATACAGTGAGTCAGTTGTTCCTGGACTGCCAGTACTATCTATAGGATGTTAAAGCACAAGGCTCTATGAGGAATTTCTATCAAGACGGAATAATTACACCAAGAGGATCATAAGATTTGTGGAATAAAACCACATGTTCACTGTAATGCTGCTGTCTCTAGTGTTTACAAAACCTGTGCAGAATAATCTGTGATTACTGTAGTTTTCATCTGTTCCTGTTTCTCTAATTGCTAACATGATGACCTTTTGATAAATCAGAGGTGAATTCTGGAATATGTTTGGTATTGTGAAGAGAAGGAAGCTCATATAAGCAGACTTATGTTTCAGTTCAAAGTTACTGAATGTTGAATGCATCTTTACGCTTACTTCATGACAGGAGCAACGAAAGTGCTAGGGAGGAGGTTTTTGCTCTGCAGATGACATGGTTTAGTGGGTGTGGTGATGACGGATTGATGGTTGGACTAGATTATCTTAATGGTCTTTTCCAACTTTAATGGCTCTGTGATTCTGTAACTAATGCGAGTGTGCTCTGTTTCTGTCCTCTTTCAGAAATTGAAGCCAAGGAAGCTTGTGACTGGCTGCGAGCTGCTGGCTTCCCTCAATATGCACAGCTTTATGAAGGTAGGAAGCTAGGCTTGCAGGGTAACTCTTTGTGGCACTGATATAGAGCAAGCATGTAGCTTTGTTTTGGGACAGTGTATAGTAATATCCATTACAGAAGGGTCATGTGTACGACTGAAATGCTAGTCTGTAGAAATCTTAAAGACCAGGTTGCTTTCTGCTGCACTCCATGCACACAGGCATACCAAAACCGGTGTGACTCTGAAACGCTCCTGGAGTTTTAAATTGAATGCTTCAAATTTCTGCTTTTATATTATTATTATTATTATTATTATTATTTACCATTTTTGCAAAGGTTTTTCTCAAGTAGAGCTCTCATGTCTTTATTCTCTCTCTGACGTGCTGACATGGTAGAAACTTGCAGATTTACCCAACTGTTTAACCTCTCCTGCTCTGATGCAGAATGACTTACAGAAGAGGGACATTCTAAATATCCTTCTTAATGTGTATTATTGATCAGAGTTGTTTCCTTCCCTGCCCCATCCCATGAAATTGCTTGCATTGTTGCAGAACTGTTCTGCACTTTCTTATCCATCTCCATTTTATGAAGTAAATTCCAGCTTGTAAGAATGAGCTTAGAAAGCCCATTATTCATAGCAGATATATAGCAGATAACTTGGAAATTACAGCAAAAGCTGAGCTGACCTTGAAAAATGATCTGGCTGAACTTTCATTTGCAGTTGTATTAGCAATATGAGATGATAATAGTACTTTCAAAAGCAGCGCGTACCAAAAATTTCCTTTGCTACTTCAGAAGTTAAATTACCTTTTGTTACTACTCTTCCATTTATTTATCTATCTGTCTATCTATCTATCTATCTATTTATTTACGGTTGGTGATACCAGGATTTTCTTGGGATGCAGACCTGAGATTTTAATTCCAATCTTTGTTAAAAGTGGGGACAGGACTCCAAGCTGAATATATGGTCCTGTGGGTTTCATGCTGTAATAAGCTGTAAATCTAAAAAATTACAAGCATTTGGAAAACATGACTTACCCATGGCTGCAGTTGTCAAATTTAGAGACTTCAAGCTTATATACCGTTTCCAGTTGAGGATCAGTTTCTTGTCCAACATCAAAGGGACTGCAGAGAGTGAGATCGAGTTGTGAAAGCAAGGCCAACAATACCCGTTGAAAGGATATGTGAAAACAATATGCCATTGTCCTTTGCAGGCCTCTTTGGTAGGAGCAACACCAACAAAAACAGCATCAGCAAAGTTAAGTGTAACAAAAAAAGGACTTATGAAGACCATCGACTTCTAGTCCCCCCTCTATCTTTTGTTCTGCCATATATTTTCTTGTGGGCACACAAAGTTGTATGCAACTGCAGCAGTACCTTAGTCTTTGTATTATCACATAGTCCTTGTATTATTGCATGTATTTAACACTGAGTGGTTTTGGTGGAAGGTATGGCTGTGCAAAGAATGCTGAATCAGGACCTAAATGACAGTCAGGAATCTGTGGAGGACAGTAAATAATATATATCTTGTTGTTGCTTCAGAGCTGTAGTAAATTTACAGCTTTCTGACAGCACTGTCTCCTCCCCCTCACTCTCCCAGTTATTTACCTAAATAATCTTGTAAGGAAAGGATAGTGTGGGCTCTAGCAGCTTGGCATTCTTTCTTTTTAGCCTCTATCTCATTAATGTAACAAACACTTAAACTGCTTGATGTGCAGCCAAGGAGATTCTGTTTTTCAGTCCAGCGATTTGGTTTTTACTGATCTTTTTCCTATATTCTAGTACTAGTACTAGAGATACTAGTACTTAGATGGAGGTTGCTCCAAAAGCAATGCCTCTTCTTTATTTCCATGGAAACTACAACACATACAAAGAGCACAGTAACACTGTTTCACAGAGCATGTTCTCAGCTAGAAAACTATTTCTCAACATTATCACCACCATTAACTGCATTTTCACCAGTGATGAATGAGAGCCTGCACACCACACTTCTCAAAATCTGCGCCAGTGGAAGCAACCCACTGTGACAGCATCACTTCTAGGAAAACATTTCCCATAGAGTCCATCTTTCGTCGACCTGAACAAATGGAAGTCAGAAGGTGCCAAATCTGGACTATGTGGTGGATGTGGTAGGACACTCCAGCCAAGATTAGCAGTGTGCTCCGCAATCTTCAGACTGTTATTGGATTTGGTGTTATTGTGTTGCAAGAGAAAGACTGTTTTCTTTCTTCTCCAGCATAATATTGAAAGTTTGAGCCTTCAGCTTAGTCAGCATCACATTGTAGTGGTGAGAGTTGGTAGTTCCTCCAGGTTCCAGGAAATTCAGAAGAATCACCCCTTTCCTATCCCAAAAGACAGTACATATCACTTTACCTGCTGAGGGCTGCATCTTAAATATATTTTTTTAATAGGAAATTCACAATACCACTCTATGGACTGCTATTTTGGCTGTGGCTCATAATAGTGATGCCACATCTCATCACCCATAATAATATGATCCAGGAAACTGTCACTCTCAACCTCGTTTTGGTTCTATAGGTCCTGACAAGCTTGCATATGTGCTCTTTCTGTTCCTGTTTGAGCCACCTGGACCTGGCTCCTGTGTGACCCTGTGGAACGTATCACAAACTTTGCAATATTTCAGTGTTGCTACCATCATTCCCAGTGCACTGAAGATGTTATTTAGCTCTGCATATGCATGACTATCCAGAACATGGCTTGTCCTTCATGTCGCTGTTGCCACTGCTGAAACACACCACCCACCACCTTACTCAGCTTGCATCCACTGGTTGATCTCATAAGTGTTCAGCAAGTGTTGATGAACATTGGTGCAAATTTTTTTTCCAGGGAGGAATTCAGCAGTACATCTTTGCATCATATGCACTTCCATGTCAGATGCAATTTTGTCACCGTCCCTCTGCTGCCACCTGCCATATGGCAGCAAAATATAATGGAATATTAGCCAGAACAGTCAGCCTCTACTGCCATACAACCTCTACATTACCATCCACCTCTGATGTTATGGGCCAAGATAACAAAATAGGAGGCATTGCTTTTGGAGCATCACTTGTATATTTATTTTAAATGAATCTAGCCTGAACTAGTTTCAGCTTCTGGTATTGGATAGGGAGCTCATGTTTGCCTCCTTTCTTTTCCTGTTGTTTCATCTTTGCTTTGCTCATTTTTTCCCTCTGTAATTATCAGCTTTCAGTTATCAAAGCTGCACATAAAAGTTAGTACATGGACAGTGAATGTCTCTGGCATTTGAGCTGATTTTTCTTTATCTGAGAATCAATCGCATCTTGGTTAGCTCATCTGGAGGCAGCTGGTGGGCTTGAAATACCACTAGAAAAAAAGAGATTTTGTGGTTCTTCATCTGTCTCTATTCCTACAGATCTCCTCTTTCCGATTGACATTGCTCTTGTCAAGCGAGAGCATGACTTCCTGGACAGAGATGCCATTGAGGCCCTATGCAGGTAAGTGGAAAGAAATCACACTGCATCTTGAAACTAAACTCTTCCTGTATAACAGGAAGAGGTATAATCTGGAAAACGCATAACCACAAATATTTATTATTGGCACAGCCATTTTTTGTTATCAATTATCTGTATGCATTTTTAGTTGAAATAGTATATTGGGCTAAGAAATGCTTGGGGATCTTGTTTAAAACCAAGTTGGGAGGAATGTAGCAGGAGTATTTGTGATAAGAATCTTTGTACCTATTTCATAGGTGTATCTTTTACTGTTATTCTTTACTTGGTCTTATTACTCTCAAGTTAGCAAGCCAGTGGGAAGCAGAACTGTGCAGGCGACAGCCATCTGTGAGTGCAGCTATTGCATTGCTTCTGGCAGCTTTCCAAATTGTCTTCAGAATGAATACTTTTTGATTCTGCATGCACGATGGCCACAGCTCTAAATGTCAGTAACTCTAATGAATTACAAAACCCTTTTAAGAAAGGGTTTCATTTATAGTGTTCTTTTGCGATCAGAGCCATACTTAGAAGGGAAAGAGAAACTGGAGTTTTGAAGTTGCTCAGAAATATCTGCAGGATTTTCCAACTAAGAAAACAGATTTGTCCAGTCATCGGGAAGGGAAAAATTTCACTAATGTTAAATTCACACTGTGGATGCAGGGGAAGGCACCAAATTTATCAAAATTAAAATGTGATACATCAGTCTGTTTATTTGTGTGCTCTGAAACTTTCGAAATGATTGAACAGAAAGTACAGCAATGTGAATAAATGCTGTTTCCCAGAAGCATGGTCTTCCCTTGCCAGGAAAGCAAAATATCGTCAAGCCAGCATATTTTGGATCTACAGTTCTCCTGCAAGAATACTTTTAAACCTGGACTTATTTATTTAGATGGAAAGGAAAAGGCAGCAGGTTGTTTCTCACTGTTAAAAGTAAGAATGTGTCTTCATCTCTTTGAGACTTGCTGCAAATGTAAGCGATAAAAGCAGTTGCCACTTTTTCCAAATTTAGAGACTAGCAGAAGTTCACTGTCTTATGAATGAAATCTTATTTTTTGAGCCAGAATGATGTGACTAAACATATATCTTGTGAAACTAGGCAGTCTTTCACCAATCTGCTACTTGTAAAGTAGTCTGCTTCCATCTTCAAACTGTTTTCTGTATAATGAGCATAAGAGACTACAGGTGTTTCTGCAGCTTGAGACTGATTTTAAAGGCTGAGCTACATCATTCTGAAGCCTCTGAAGCCACAGTTATCTCTTACAAAATAGCTTTAAAACTGAAACTTTCAAATCCCAATTTAAAATAAAACAGAAGTAATTCAGTTAAACATATTGGACAACTGAATTTGACCCTTTGTAATGTGTGTTAGACAAAAGCAGTACATTATCACAGCATTTCTACCTTTAGGTTTTGGGGGATTTTTTGTGTGTGTCTGTGTGTTGTTCTTTTTTTTCTTTTCTTTTCTTTTCTTTTTTTTTTTTTTTTGACATCTCCCTGCTTAATTTTGTAAAGCATGGAGAGGGTACATCATTTGGAATGCTGTTTCTTCCTCAGACCCAGTTTTATTTTGACTCATGCCATGGTCGGTGTATAAAAAGTAAAGGATCTTACTCAGTAAAGAATTCAGACTTGTTTTATAGCCATAAGCCATCATTGTTTCTTTACTGAAAATCAGAGTAGTTCTGGAATTATTTGCATTTTCAGCACAGAGATAAATAAATGCTGTATACTTTTTAAGCTTGAAGCATTTTAAATTATAGTTTACATCTGAACTGTACTGTCAGTTGTTGTTTAATAACCTTATTAATTTAAGCATGAAAAATAACATAACTTTAATAACAGTTTTCCTAATATTTGTAAAATTCCTTTATAAATGGGAAAGGTTTCAATAGCCACACTCCATTAATGATTTTCTTGAAAATCTCTAAGTGAAAAGTGAGTTGAGATTTGAATTACAGAGATAGTATATGGTACTTCATGAAATGTAGGGTTAAAAACCTAGGAGTCATGATTCTGCTTTAATTTGCTAGGTTGCTTTATGTAGTGATTGTGCTGCTGGCCGTGGTTTTGTAAGACTCTAAGATTAATGATCAGGAATTTATCTTCAGAGGGTAACTGCCCACATAATGCACTCATGAAACTAAGCACTGAAATGCGCTTGTCCTAAAGGCTGTGGTTGCTAAGCACGAATTACATAGCAAGCTGTGATGAAAATCCTATTTAATCTCCTTACACGTAACCAGAAAACTGCCACACTATCTGCGCAAGAGGTTTTGTAAATCTTTTACCACCCCGATTTCTCATCCAAGAAATTGATTGCAGTGGATTAAAGTGAACAGCATTTGCTGCTTGTGCAGTGTGATTGGTGGAGAGCTGGCATCTACTGCAGGTTATAACATGCAGATGAGCTCTGGGAACAAGGTATGGACTGTCCAATGAAGCTCCTGTGTCATCATTTAGCTGCAGGTATAATGGAGCTGGAATTTGCCCTGCAATGAAGAACAAAGTATTTAAATCTATTAAGAAAATATTTTAAACTGAAGCTTACAGTTAGATCGTACATTTATTGAGATGGAAAATTCTAGTTTAAAATGCTTGTATCTCCTACAATGTGTTGCTTTCACTTTTCTTGACTTGGTGGGATGAGAATTTTCTCCTTTTGAGAAGAGCAGAATGAAGTGGCAGTCATTAGGGCTGATGTAGAACTAACTGGTATTTAGATTAACAAAGACTTTGTATCATGAGGCCGTATTTTAATGTATAAGTTAGCTGAAGTTAGTCATGCAAGTTGACGTTTTTGATAGTGTGTGCCTGATTTGGGATGCCTTTCTTAAAAGAAGTTCAAGCTAAGCTAGCTTGGCTATTTTTGATAGGATGACTGGGAAGAGTAGATTGCGTGTATCATTTCCTAGAGAAGCTCCAATACCTTGTGTTTTGGGGCCAGCCAGTACAAGGACTGGGACTGAAAGGCAGATACTGTCACAATGGTCTTGGTTAGGAAGAAGGGCTTTACAAAGCAAAGGTGAAGGAGGCTGCAAGCCCAGGTAAGGGTTCTGAATTCTGTTGGATGAGGAGAAGGGACCAGGTAGATACGGAGCTGTCTCCTGTAGTGAAGTCTGTCTGGAAATGAAGTCCTGCAGAGAAAAGGCTGACCCAAAGGCAATTACCTAAAGAATGGGAAAGAATATTATCTTGTCATCCAGAGAGACAGAAGCTGGGGGTAGGAGGCCTTGTAGTGATTGAGGTTGAGATAGCAAGATGGTGTAACTGGCTGCAGCCACTGTCTGCATCAGTCCTGCTCTGTCCCGCTGTCTCCACAGAGTCCATATGAAGATGCCACTGAGATAGATTAGGGCAAAATAAGATGGATCTAAAGAATGCGACATGACCTGTTGCCTGTCAATGAAGAAGTGATAAGATTTATACCCAGGAGTGGACTTAGTGAGAGAGAGTGTCCAGAGTCAGAAGAGAAAAAATTGAGGTTCATTATCCAGCAACAATTTGATGAGAAAATCTGCAGAAAATGAATGTGTGCTCTTATGGGCTTAAGAAGTATTTCAGTATGCACAGTGAATGTTAATAGAAGTTATAGATATAGATAACTCTCATTCAGACAAAGCCTGGACCTTGCCTGCTCAGTGGCTTGTTGCCAGTAGCAGACATGCTGGAACTGGATGATCTTTGAGGTCCCTTCCAATTCTATGATTCTGATTCTGTGGTTCTGTGACTCCGGCTAAAGTAGTTTGTGGGATGTATATAACGAAACTCACAGACCTGAGGCAATCACTACAGATCATTCAGGTTTTAAAAGGTAAAGTGTTTTTGTGATGAAATCATGTCAGGTGTGTAACAGAGCCTTTGTTTGCCTCAACTGCTTTGTGTTTAACTCTGCTCACTGGGGGTTACCTTATCTTGCCCCCATAGTCATTTTTGTGAGGTGTGCGCTGGGGTATTTTATGTATTTTTTTAAATACTCCTCTGGAAACGGAGATCTATCGTCTTTTTTTTTTTTTTTTTTTTTTTTTTTTTTTTACCTATTTCAGGATTTTAATTTGAGTAGGAGAGAAGTCTGTGGATGTAATCTTTGTGAAATTGAAGATAGTCTTTATCAGCTATTAGACAGGCTAGAATTAGATAAAGCCTGATGTGTGGATTCAGTAGTAGTCTCTTCCCACTGAAGGCAATGGTTGTCACACTGTGAAATTTGTAAATTATTACACAGTATAGGACTGAAACCAACTTAGTACTCCCTGGCATTGAGGTCCTGGAGTTTGGAAAGAAAACAATTACAAAGCAAGAGAAGAGAAACAAAATCCATGCGCACGTGTAGGTGGGACAGGCATCCATGCCATAAACACAACTGCTGTAAGGTCACATACCCACTCCACAGTGGGAAGAGCTGTGCCTGCTGGGTTAGGTCAGAGCAAAGATGGAAATTGAGAGATCTGGACAACTTTCCTAATCTGCCACTGGCCTAGCATCTGACCCATGGCAATTCTTCCTGTTTCTCTTCTTTTCTGCTGTGTTGTGGCTGGGTCTAATTATAGATCAAACTGTCCTTTTTTACCCCATGACTGCAGCAAAAGCACCAGTAGGAGCTTTTCCATTTTCTTTGATGGCCTCAGGATCAAGCCCTGTGTAAATACCATCTGCAACCAATCCTGCGCATAAAAGGGGAAAGAGGAAACTAGTAATCCTTCCTGTGCACACATTTTCTAGATTCAAGTTACAAGTTTCAGGAATCTGAAAAGACTCATCTGAAGCAACATGACAAGTCAGCATTTTTAATTTTTTTTTTTCAAATTTTGCAAAGCTTCCAATAAAGGTTCTTCTTTACATTTTGCTGGAAGGAATTAGGTGTAAATTCTACCACTTCCTTCAGAATGAAGCAGGCTTTTTAAAGCTCAGCCTTACCCCTGTTGAAGTGGCATGAATGAGGCAGTTCTGCTCCTCTGCCTCCCTTCTTCACATGCTATTATGGGTGAAATTCAACCCACTGAGGAGTGAAAGATGAGTTTGCAGCTCTCCTAGCTCATGGTGAAGCTTTGCAAGCAGAGGCTTACCATGAGGGAGGCAGGAGGAGGGCAAGGAGGACGTGATGCCTCTCACGACTGCCAAGCCACACTGGTGTTCTGGGGGACTGGATAAGAAAGAGAGCTTATTTTGTTTGGGGGATGTTGGATTGTTAGCGCATCAGAGAATAAAGGGATGCTATGTACATTCATGCAGCACTTCAAGATGTGCATGCAGACTGCTCATAGGGAGGGTGGTTAACTCTTGTTGCTGCAGCAGTTTATTTTTGTTGATTTAATTTTAGACTTAGAGTAAAATATTCTTACCTATAAAATAAACTTTCAGTTTCGGAAAGAAAAGTCAGGTACAAAGCTTTTTAAAAACTGTGGTCCCAGGACTATAGTGAAAATAATTACACACTTCTCACAATCAAAAGGGACCCCTGGTAAGTGGAAAATTAAGTTTTCCTGTGTGAGCTTTCAGTGCAATTTTAAAATGACACACTGTTTCACGTAGTCACGTATATGCAGGGTCAGTAAGAAGCCTTTTCCTGTATTTGCAGTCTGTCGAGATTGTTTCAGGGTTTGAATCTTTCATATTTACATAAATGTAATTATTACAATTCATCAGTCACAGTGCACTTCGAAGTATTCTAAGTTTCTGTTTAATTTCATTGACTTTGATTGAGGTAATAGTGACAAATAGTTATCAATTCCTCCCTCCCTCTGAAGTTAGAATACAGCCAAATGTAATGGGTTAATGGTTAAGTATAATTAGGGCTCTAAGTGAAACCCTGCTGTTGGCTATTTGTATGCAAAGCAGTTTAGGGATAGCCTTCACAAAAGCTTTTGAACTGCAATAGCTTGTGCCAAAACTCTGGATTTTTCTCGTAATATGGTTTCCTTTGCTTTGCAGGCGCTTAAATACTTTAAACAAATGTGCAGTGATGAAGCTAGAAATCAGTCCTCACAGGAAAAGGGTAAGTACCTTTGACATTTTCTGTTACATTATTGTGTATTAATAAAACTTAACTTTTTTTAAAAAACAACAACAAAAACTAGAGGATTGTTTAGCCGTAGTGTAGAATGATAACTGAGTAGAACCTGCCAATAACACGTTGTCAAAACTCTGCTTACATTTCATTATGTGTTGTTACTTAGTGAGAACTGAAGGGCTTGGCCACAGATAAAGGTCTAGCTAGCTCTTCCATGAGGTGCTGTTCTCACTCTGTAAAGCACTGGGCTTCTCTGCCTGCCAGCAAGGCTGTGTTGTAGCTTATTACCAGGCAGGATTGTGGAGTAGGCATGATGGATGGGATCCTGATCAGCCACAATGAGCTGGCCTGAATGTTAGAACATTGTCCTTGATGTAATCTTCACAGTTCTGGTTCTTTGCCATCACATTGGAATTGTATTCTTTTCTTTTAGACAGAATCAATTTGACTGTGCTTGGGCTGCACAGAATTATAGCTCAGAATTAAAGCAATTTTTTTACAAAATGCATTGAATACCTATTTTAGAAGTTTGCACATCTCCAGGGAGTTTAGCAGGAGTTTAAAGGGTTTCGTGGATCTTCATGATCCTTTGGAGCATGAGAAAGGAGGGAGCACCTCCTGTAACTTGAGCAAGTCAGTGCTGACAGAAAGCTGAGTTGCCAGATTTTGTTTGTAAGGTACCACTTGAGAGCTGTCTTAAAACTGTGTGTTCCTAGGATGAATCAGTAGTTGATACCATTCCCTGGGATATTCAGACTGCAGATAAAGATGACTAAACTAAGGCTATACAATGCTGCCCTGCCCTTAACAAGAATGCATACAAATGCTCTGGGATTGTTTACCAGGAATTAATCCCCTCTTTCCCTATCTGTGGTATGCTGGAAACAGCACCCAAGCTCCAGAAGATAACACTCTGAGGCAGCATTTTTAGGAACTCCTCAAAAGAAGGGGTAGGCCACTGGCTTGCTCTTCATAACCACCAGAAGAATTCTTCTTTCTGAATGTCGTTAACTATGGAATGATCAGTATTGCTGTTAGAGGTCAGACCAGACCTGATTCAGGTCCAGACCCCAGATCTTCCGGAGTCTGAGTGCTCCTGATTTTCATTCATCTCTTGTGTTCTGGCAGATGGTCTTAGATTCTGTTCCCTCTTGTTGCTTTCATTAAAACTTTTTAACACTAAGGGAAGAATTGAAAAATAAGTGTCAACAAAAATACATGATTCCTTTTGTTTGCACTGGCCTCTTTGAAAATTATGATTGCTTTACTGTTCCTTTTTTCCAGCCAAACCACATTCACCATCAAACCATCATAATTATACACTAGGATTTCTAATGATTTTAACTCCTGTCAAATAAATACGATTCTGTGATTCTGTTTGTATCTGAATAATTATCCATTGACAGTTTTTGGTGACATTTTTCCTCTTGAAAACTTTAAATAAGCGATCCAGTCTTTGGTTTTTGTCTTGAGTCATGGACAGAAACACTGGTTGTAGTACTTGGGAAGCAAAGAGAATGACACTTCTCTGTTTCCTTATGTTTTTGGTTATAAAGAAATAAATATGGTGTTTCACTTACTTTCCTGAGCTGATGAAATGTGCAATGAAGGGAAATAAATAAAAAAAAACATCAGGAGAGAATCAGGAGCTGAAGTATTCAGAAGTAAAATACTAGAAATATGAATAATTTACTTGTTTGTCAGACTATAAATGTTTACATTCCTGATACACAAATAGTTACAGTTGGGGCCATGCTTGAATATTTGTTTTTAAATTAAAACAGTCTAAACAAATGATGTGAAGCTTCAGCAGT
This sequence comes from Centrocercus urophasianus, assembly GCF_019232065.1. Classification (NCBI taxonomy): domain Eukaryota; kingdom Metazoa; phylum Chordata; class Aves; order Galliformes; family Phasianidae; genus Centrocercus; species Centrocercus urophasianus. The sequence goes on along the minus strand of NW_024884475.1, from coordinate 25,726,430 downwards.
CGTGGAACTGTGTGGCAATTAGTCGTGCCTACTCTTTACACCAAAGGTTATTTTGTGGTTTCATGGTGTCACATTAAAATATCTCACATTGGTTTTATTCTCCTGACTCCATGCAACTTAAAATTTTCCAGGCACTTGGAAGACCAAATATGTCAATCCCAGGATCATTCCCTTTCAGGATTTAGATGAAAAGATTGAGGCATAAGTGATGTGCGTGTAAGTGTGCCCTCAGGCATTACTCGTACATCAAACATAATCAGTGGAGATGCTATTTACAATTTACTTACGTGCTATGCAGCAAGCAAGCTTTTGCTGCTTGCTATCTGTGAGTGTTAAAGTCTGCCCGGAGCAAGACCGAAGTAGAAAGAAACTTTGCAAGACATTCTTAAAATGTTAGCCGCTAGCCTGTGGGAGGAAGAGTGGACCAGGTAGGAGCCTGGAGGCATCAAACTGTAGCAGAGCAAGAGTTTCTTCTGCTGTCTCATCACTCACAGCTTTAAACTTCCCGAATAGGTAAAGAATTAAGCTGCTACAATTCACAACATATGAGAAACATCTCTTAATTGCAAAAAGGAGTATAAACATAGAGCCGCTATCAACAGAGTGTAACTGGAGAGAGTCCAGGGGGACCCCAACCCCGGACTGACTCCAGTTTAAAATTTTATGCATGCCAGGAATTTCCACTGATCTGAAGGCTATCCACTGTGACCAATTAATTAAAAGCCTGTGGATACTAAAGTTTTAAGAAAAGAGCAAGTTAAAGCAGATTGCCTTGTTAGTTTCTTTTTACAAAGCATAAATCCTTTGTATTTTAAAAACTGTTAAAATAAATTGTCTGTCTAAGGTAATTTTTTCCTGTAATGGGCTTTATGGTTTAATCTTCTTCTCCCTGAAGCAAGAGACTGTTTTTACTTTAAATTTGGTGAGAACAAGGTCATGCTTAAATCAGTTTAGTGTGCACTGTATTTAAATGCAATTCTCTGTTTGTAAGTTTGCAAGCAGCACTTTCAGGGCTGTTCTTCTTTGCAGAGTGAAGATTCAGATGAAGACGAACCATGTGCAATAAGCGGCAAATGGACTTTTCAGAGGGACAGCAAGAGGTGGTCAAGGCTTGAAGAGTTTGATGTGTTCCCTCCAAAGCCGGATGTTAACACCTCCTCCTCCCCAGAGGCTCCTCTCCTCCCAAATGCGGCCAGCTGTGAGAGCGTGCTCACCGATCTCAGCGAGCGGCAGGAGGTGGCCTCTATTCTCAGCACCAGCAGCACCAGTAGCCACCATCCAACCCTGCAGAGCGAGGCCTCTAGCACCAGAACAAACTCAGTTGTGAGCATTTGTTCATCCAGCAATTTCGTAGCAAATGATGATTCGTTCAGCAGCCTGCCTTTGCCCAGGGAGTTGAATAGCTTCAGCTTCAACACAAAAGCAAATGAGAAGAACACTAAATCTAAAACTAAGAGCCTGCTCAAGAGGATGGAGAGTCTGAAAATCAAGAGCTCTCTCCATGGCAAGAACAAAGCTCCTTCAAAGCTTGGCCTTATTATTAGTGGGCCCATCCTGCAGGAGGGCATGGATGAAGATAAACTGAAACAACTTAACTGCGTGGAGATTTCTGCCCTCAATGGCAATCACATCAGCCTTCCCATGGTACGAAAAAGGAGCGTCTCCAATTCTACCCAGACAAGTAGCAGCAGCAGTCAGTCGGAGACGAGCAGCGCTGTCAGCACACCCAGCCCTGTCACGCGCACACGCAGCCTCAGCGCATACAATAAAAGGGTGGGCATGTACCTGGAAGGCTTTGATCCCTTCAACCAGTCAACATTCAGCGATGTGATGGAGCAGAATTTCAAGAATAGGGGAAGCTTTGCAGAAGACACTGTTTTTTTTATTCCAGAAGATCATAAGCCTGGCACTTTTCCCAAAGCGCTCTCCAATGGCAACTTCTCCCCAACAGAAAGCAATGCTTCTGTGAACTGGAGGACAGGGAGTTTCCATGGACATGGCCATCTCACTCTTCAGAGGGAAAACAGTGGAGATAGCTCTAAAGAGCTGAGCATGGGGAAAAGGCGCAACTCTGCTAGCTCACTGAGCAGCCGCCTGAGCATTTACGACAATGTGCCAGGCTCAATCCTGTATTCCAGTACGAGTGACCTGGCTGATCTGGAAAATGAAGACATATTCCCAGAACTAGATGACATCTTGTACCATGTAAAAGGGATGCAAAGAATAGTAAATCAGTGGTCCGAGAAGTTCTCGGATGAAGGGGACTCTGACTCAGCGCTTGACTCCATTTCCCCATGTCCTTCCTCCCCAAAGCAGATCCATCTTGATGTAGATAATGATCGAACAACACCAAGTGACCTTGACAGCACAGGGAATTCACTTAATGAAACAGAAGAGCCCTCAGGGATGCAGGACAGAAGGGACTCTGGAGTGGGCGCATCACTGACACGGTCCAGCAGGTGAGCTTGTGGGACTTAGGGTGGCCCCAGTGAGGTCCCTGTTGGATCAGATGCCTTTGTAGTAGCTGTACTGTGCTTATTTAAGGCCTTCGTGCAATACCATCTGAGGCCACTGAAACATACACATGCTCATCCCATTGCCTCCAAAAACAATTAGAACCATGGAAACTATTTGTACAACACTTCTAGAAAAGTGATTCTGGCACTTCATAGCTATATGTTTATATGTTCAGCTTGAGTCGTCCTTGAAAAACAGCTTGCTCAGCAAGTCAGTGTTAAGGCACTTGGGGGGAATGGTAATTCTTCAAGCTGAAATGGTGTGTGGGAAGGTGAGGGATCTCAAGTAGGATTATTCGCTTTTTAAATGAGGTAGGAGAACCAGTGGAAGTATGATCTGTTTCTTGTCAGCATGTAGTAAAAACCTTTAGACTGACTAAAAAATTGCACTTTTCAGTAGCAGGCTGTTTCCTAATAACATGTCTGGGCATTAAATCTGTGAGGAAGATGGAGAGTGTTTAGTTTCCTTTGATTGCTGCAGCACTGTGGGGGTTTGAGGAAGCTCCAGAGGCCCCAAGCTCACGTTGGGATCTTCTCCATGGCATGGAAGTCTGTATTGTGAATAGAGCAAGGGGCTGAACTCTTTCTAGCTTTGTTTCCAGTTTTTCTTTAAAACTGGTGCAAATAATTTAGGGCATGGTTTCTGCTGTTATTTAGTCGCCTACAGTTGCATGTATAAATTTAATGAGACTTTCAGAAGAGCTTTTAGTTTTCCATTTGACGTGTCTTGAAATCTGGAGCCTTTTATTCTTACAGAGTTGTTTGATTCTGACTTTCTTACTGCTGAAAGGTCTTCTGAGGGGAAAAAAAAAATCAATATTATTTGAGGCCTTTAAGGATATCTGATATCAAGATATCAGTTTATGTAGGATAGCTTAACGTGTTCCCATCCACAGACATTGCAGTGGGTGAGGCAGACATCCTGATGACTAGTCCTTACTCTGTTCTCCATCATCTCCACAGGCACAGGCTGAGGTGGCACAGCTTCCAGAGCTCTCATCGGCCCAGCCTCAGTTCAGCCTCACTGCAGATCAATTGCCAGTCTGTGGCACAGATGAACCTGCTGCAGAAGTACTCACTGCTGAAGTTAACTGCTCTCCTGGAGAAATACACGCCTTCCAACAAGCACGGCTTCAGCTGGTAAGGGCACAGTGCCATGTGTAGACAGGCCATCTGTCTGAGCACAACAGTTTCACTAGTCCTAGGCAACTTCTGGAAACATACAAGTCCCTCTGTCCCACTTTTTCCATATTTGCCTGTCTTCCTTCAGCCTATGCTGACAGTATTTCTGGTTTCCTTAGACAGTGCTAACATCATTAACCCTTTAGGTAGGGCAAATCTCGTTAGGATTGAGAAGCATGCTCATAAGAACATATAGAAGAATAATAGCAGTGAGGCAGAGGCCAGCTTTCTGTGCAGGAAGATGTCTGCTTTCCATAGCAAAAGAAGGCCTGATGGCATATAGAGATACTTAGTGAGTGCCTTGTTATCTTATTATCCAACAACTATCTATTTTTTTTTGTAGCAAGCCATTTCTGCTGTGTCCAGGTGTTTGTAACCAAGTTGAGTGTGGGTTTTTGGTTTTTGTGTGTTGAAAGAATGAAATAGAAAGCTCTTTTATTATTCTATCTGTAGTGTAGCCTGTGTAACCTTCAGGCTGCAAAAGGCGCAATAAAATTTTTCTTCTCCCTACCACAGGCCAGCCTCCTCCCTTCCCCAGGAGTCATAGAGAGTATTTAGCTTCAGCATCAAAGTACCTCCTGTTCAAAGGCTGTTATTATGTCAGCCTTTCTAAATACAGAAGTTGTTTGTTCTGAAAGACAGAAATAAGTATTGACCAGTTATCCCTGCATGCTTCAGATTCTCAGTGGAGATCGCAATGTGTTTTTTCACATTCCTTTGGCATGTTTTTTGACAAAGCAAGTATTATTCATACATATATCAATAATGCCCTAAACTTAACTGTATGGCAATACAAATTGGTTCTATTTTCCTATGTAACAGATTAGTCAGCTGTAAATATAATGCAGTGTTTGTATAGCTGTACTGTGTTTTGAAATATTAAATAGGTCTCCCTGTTCACCATGGCTACCATGTCCTATTAGCTGTTGTACCATATATTAAGTTTTCTTCTTGTTTAGGAAAATGAACTCAATATTCTCACGTTTTAATAGTTCTGGGGTTTTTTCCTTCATGAAAATAACACTTGGGAACTTAGGGATAAATCATTCTTTTGTACTTAGTAACTTTTTCCTTGGAGTCAAAAGCAAATGGAAAGACCTGTCATTGAAACTGGAGTAGGAAGTAGGAGTAACAACAGTTACTACTCCCTGACAAGGAGAGAGGTCCCTCAAAGGGGTTGTTTATAGAGCTGAAGTTTTTAGCTAATGAACTCAAATGTATTACATCAGTTTCTGCTGTTATGCACTCTGGTGGGTGATGGACCCAGTTAGAGGACTTTGCAGAACAAGTAGTTGACATACAAAAGCTCATTGTACAAATGTCCATCTTTCTTGAAACCTAAAGAAGCAGTGTTATAAGGGGTCACTGACCACAGGATTTATTTTGACTCCTTTGCAGTTCAGTCTGGCCCCTGTAGTTTTACCCTGTAGCTTTTGTCCTACTAATATTGGTAGAATAGAACCACGTTAATACTTACAGGCAGAATATTGCCCTGAATTTCAAGCTTTTCTCTTAGAGAAACTGTGTTTTCTGTTCTTTCCCTATTCCAATACCTAGATGAATTAGCTTGTTTATATTCTCAATACTTTTCATATTATTCATCATACTAAAATGTTTCATTTATTTCACTTACTTTTTGCATTACCGGAAATCCATGAGATAAATGGTTGACAGAAGTTTAATTCAATTTTGTAATTTCTTTTACTTAATAGGGCAGTACCGAAATTTATGAAAAGGATAAAGGTGCCAGACTATAGGGACCGAAATGTGTTTGGAGTACCACTGCAAGTCAACGTCCAGCGCACCGGGCAGCCCCTTCCACAGAGCATTCAGCAAGCCATGCGATACCTCCGTAACCACTGCCTGGATCAGGTGGGTTTTGCTCTGCTCTCTCCTCTATACATTCAGCACCCATTCCTAATGTTCTGTTAGTTTTTTCTAATTCTTTGGTTAGACCGAAAAAGTAGACTCAGAATAAAATGAGCAATTCAAGAAAAAGCTTTCCATGAAATGACAATGGATACATAAGAGGCTGAAGAACATACTTAAATTTCAAATTTGCTAGACTCAATGTAAATGTATTTACTTTTCCATATACAAATATGTTTAGGTTGGACTATTTAGGAAATCTGGAGTAAAATCAAGAATTCAGGCTTTGCGTCAGATGAATGAGAGTTCAACAGACAGTGTCAACTATGAAGGCCAGTCTGCCTACGACGTAGCAGACATGTTAAAGCAATTCTTCCGTGACCTGCCCGAGCCTCTCATGACCAACAAGCTCTCTGAGACCTTCTTACAGATATACCAGTGTAAGTACTGAGATTTCTAAAGCTAGATGACAAATTGTCATTTGTGTAGAAAAGGCAGAAATTTCCGGGCACTACACATGTTTTGTATGCTGATCTTTGTCTTTTTGTAGTAGCTATTGTATTACAGGCTACCACACAAGGAACTAATTTCATATTCTGTTTGCGTAATGATTTACTGGAGAAGTTCTTTTCATTTCACCTTTCTCTGGTGAACAAATAAATCCTCCATTGCTTGCTGTAGAGTTTCCTTTCTTTTTTCAGTTTCCTTCGTATTACAGTATATTTTCAAGTTGGATCTGATGTGTCTAAGTAGAGGAAATGTGCAAAGAGTACATTAACAATCTGGAGCTTTTGAGTTGTTTTTTGTTATTTTTCTAAAAGCAAGATTGCCATAATAATCTGCTTTCTTTTAATTCATATTTGTCCTTCACCATCATTTTTTAAAACAATCTTTTAAGTTGAAAGCTTTTCCATTACTAATTTTTAGCTACCTTACCAATGGGTACCAAAACCAGAATGTTCTTAGAATAAATGGCATCAAAACATGTATTTATCAACACACCTGAAAAGAAATTATTCATCTTTCTGGGGTGACAGATCCACTTCCAGCAAGGGAGACATTCTTTATTGTGAGTGAAATAAATCAGGCTCTGTATAGATGACTGTTTTGTGCTTTCCAAACAACATATTGCCCTTCAAATGCTATTTCAAAGTTGTTACATTATAGGAATACTTTAAATGCTTTTTAAAAAGCGTTTTATAAAATGGCCAAAGATGAATTAATGTTTGGTGACCAGGACCCCAGAGCTTCTTGAATTATTCATGGAGATCCAAACTGATGCAATGCAGGCACTTTGCTGATCCTGTTTCTTTTTCTAAGGCCAATCCAGCTCTCTCCTCATGTATTCTTCCCATGGTAGCCTAGCTACAACACAGCTCACTGCAAAAACACTTTCCTTGAGCCACTACAGTATTTTGTGCCTTCCCCTATGATTATGGTGCAAATGGTTTATATCATCCAGGAACTTCCCTCAGACCTCCGGAGGTGGAGGTGACAGTTTAAAATAAAAACATACACATACATACTGTTATTTCAGAGCACACTTTTGTGTTGGTGTTGTTTCAATTCCCAGGAAAGCTTATGGAAAAATCGAATCAGACTCTCCACTTCCGTGCATATTAAGCAGCAACTCTTTCTGGTTAGTGCCAGAAAAAGCTTGACACAGAATCACAGAAGTATCTGTTCCTTTCCTTTCACAGTATGTCTGAGCAATCCCCAGAGGTGGTCAGGAAGTATTCTCTCTGAGCAAAAAGCCTTAAAGCAACTGTAAATTTTGCTTCCCTACAAAGGACAAATTTTCTCTTTGCTTTAGAGTTACGCACCAGGCTGCACTCTGGAATTGCCCATACATGGCTTAAATGTGTTTTGAGCTGATTTAGGAGACAGCATGAAGAACAGTCAATTGCTTTCTAAACTCAGTGCTGGCCTTATGAAATTGCTGAAGCCCGAAGCAAATTTTCAATTAAATATCTGGTTAGCAATGCATGTATTATGGGGCATGCAGTCAGGGCAGTGTGGAGCTAATGATACAAGTGCTTCAGGACTCAGACTCTCATGTTGTCTTCGGGAATGGATGGCTTGTTGGAAATCCCTTTATAAGAAGCAGATCTTGTCTGGGTTATTTCATTATTTGTTCCCTTCAAGTTTGGAGAAGAAGGCCTTATATAAAGACACACATCAAATTTTTCCAATGGGTGTTTGTTGTTAGTAACCAAGGAGCTGTTTAATGGTATGGGGCTCCACAGCATTGACTTTCTTTTTCCACTGCATGACTTTGAATGATTTGCCTGATAAAGCAACCCAGTGTGTTTGGTAAAGCACTTTCTGTCTATTTTATGACATCATTGTTAGAAAGGTTTGCTAGCCAATTTATTCAATTAATTCACTTTTTCTAAAATGCATTAATGTTTTTAATTTCTTTAAAAGCCAAAGAATTTCTAAATCGGCTGGACTGTTTGCTTGTTCACTGCCCGAGTCCAGGATTCTGTCATTTTAGTGCATCTGTGGGAGCAAGTAGCTGTGGAAATTAAATCTAAAATTAACTCTGGCCTAGGCACAACTTCTTCTTGCTTGCATTTCTTGTGAGACAGGAAATTACTGAGGGTAGTTAAACTAGTGGGTTAAAAAAAATTCCTTCGTGTTTCCTATGAATGGTATGCATCCTGAAGGAAATCGCTTCAAACTTGAGTTAAATATTTGAAGCTGGAGTTTGCTTTGGGATATATTCATGCTGTGTGTGTGGAAAATCAATGGGCTGATGAGAGAAATACTAATATTCTGCAGATGTGCCAAAGGATCAGCGTCTCCAGGCTATCAAGGCTGCCATTATGCTTTTACCTGACGAGAACAGGGAGGTCCTACAGATTCTTCTCTATTTCCTGAGTGATGTCACAGCTGCTGTGAAGGAGAACCAGATGACACCAACAAACCTGGCGGTGTGCTTAGCACCTTCCCTCTTCCATTTAAACACTCTCAAAAGAGAGAATTCTTCCCCAAGGTACGTCTCTGGAGAGCACAGCTTGTTGCTTCCAGTCCTGTTGACCCTTTTGATCACCTTGAACGCCTCAGAAGGCATCAAATGTAGAACAGTCCTGTGACCCTACTTTTTTACAGGTGTGGTGAAATACTAGCAATTTCACAAAAGGGTAGTAACTGGGGAATGCCAAAAGCAAAGTTTAGTGGGAATAGCAAGAGAAGTCAATAACAGCATGCCAAAATCTGGTCCCAAGCAGCACTGCTCTACACTACCAAGACATTCTGGAATGTGGCTGTTTTCTTACCAAATATCTCTCTTGCTCTGCATTAAATAACTGGATTTGTGTGTTTGTGTATTCTTCTTCCTGTGAAGGGTGATGCAAAGAAAACCGAGTCTGGGAAAACCTGACCAGAAAGACCTAAATGAAAATTTGGCTGCAACCCAAGGGCTAGCCCATATGATTGCTGAATGCAAGAAGCTCTTCCAGGTAAAATACATCTGCAAAATCAATGGGTGCAATATTGGGCAATATGGCTTAGGTCTACTATATAATAGAAAGTTGCAGATGCCTCTTTATTTTCATAAGGATTAGTATGTGATAAATAACCTTTTAAAAAACTTTGCATCCTGGTCTGAGTGCACACGTGAATCTGAAGGAGTGCCAGGAAGGTTGTTTTGCTGACATGGGTGCTTAATAAACTCAAGACAGTTTTGGGGTCCAGGACATTTTTGTTACATGAAGGCTTCATTTGAACCAGGTCTTCCAGTTTTTATTCTGTGGCCATGAGGATCTGTGAGCTTCGGCTCTAATTACAAAGCACAAAGCTATTTCCAAGAGTTCCAGTGTTTGCTTTATATTTAAATTCCCAAGAGAGAGCAAGTCTAGGCCACAAAAGCATTCTAAACTGTAATACTCTCAGACCACCGGTTGGAAGGTCTGTAACAACTAAGGCATGCTCCCTCTGGGGCCCAGCATGGAGAACTAGACAAGTCTGCGTTCTGGTTTTCCTCACTGTCATCAAACCTTTTCAAAGCCCACAACTGAAGGCATGCCTGTCTCTCCTCTTATAACTGACTATTGCCCCTCCTTCAGCCGGTCTGTAGGGTAAACTTTGCTGTGGGATTGAGTCTGAGTTGTGTAGCAAAGAAGGGATACCCCACGGGGGGGAAAAGGGGAAGAGGCACCCTGTAATTGAGAGACTAATTTGCATCAAATCAAGGTCACAGAGACACAAACTTAACTTCAGTATTGTTTCACATTGAGTTCTAGACCTGACAAATATATCTTTTAGAATACAGTTGGTGTGCTAGCTCAGGTAATTAGCAGATATAATTACATACACATACTTACACAAAAACCTCTCTAGGCATCTCATTCTCAACCACAGTGTGTGACTACTGCCAACTTTAGAGTGAAGGGAACAGTGAGCATCTTATTAACAGAATATGATGCGTACCCATCCTTTGGTGGCTGTGAAACTGCAATACTAACGCTGGGATTTATGGAGAGAGCTGCAAGAAGATGATTTGTCCTTCTCATCCTTCAGATACCTGAAGAAATGAGCCAGGGCCGGAATTCGTACACGGAGCAGGACCTCCGTCCCCTCAGCCTGGAAGAGCTCCGGGGCAGCAGCAGCACCATGGAGCCCTCTGACTACCACTGCTACCTCCAGGACTGCATGGATGACTTGCTGAAGGAAATGAAGGAGAAGTTTAAGGGCTGGGTCAGCTGTTCCACCTCAGAGCAAGCAGACCTGGCCTACAAGAAGGTATGCACACTAACTCGCTCCACCACTCTGCTTTTTAGTGCATCATCTCTAATATAAGCTAGCTTTTGGTGTAGATATAACACTCGGTTCAGTGCACATCTTTATTTAGTGGATAGATTTGAGAAAAAATAATAATCTTTTGACACAATTGCACACCATCTATAAACAACTTGTCTTTCAGCAGCAGTCAGTGAACATGCATTGAATGGAGTTCTTGTGTTTATACAGCCCAGGAATGTTCACTGCATTGCATTTACACACCCTCACTCACTTGCGCAAAGCCTTGACAGGCCAACTTTCATTATGCAGGCAGTGGGAGCAAAGTTTCTCTGCTCTGATCTTGCACAGCTCAGAACTAGCAGACGGAGATATGTTTCAATCAGATTTGAACTAGGATATTTTAAGAAAAATGAACTGGGAAAGTTAGGGTATTTTTTTTTGTAGTACCACAATTGAACAGTAGTTCATAGGAGAGGACATAACTATAACTTAAAAATACTTTGGAAGTCAGCTTGCAAATGCCTTTTGCTCGTAGGAAAACAACCTCAGTCTGAAATTCCAACAACCTTAGTACAGTATATGTGTGCATTTGTGTGTGTATATTTAATTTGCTGTATTTATCCAACAGTATAAAATAAAAAGAAAATGTAAAACTGAGGACTATGCTCATTTTCCCCAGGCATGTGAAGGTCCCCCACTCCGATTATGGAAAACTACCATTGAAATTGCTGCTACACCAGAAGAAGTTTTAAATCGTTTACTTAAAGAGCAGCATCTTTGGGATGAAGATCTTATAGACTCAAAAGTAATTGAACCTTTGGATAGTCAGACAGATATATACCAATATGTCCAGAACAGCATGGCTCCTCACCCAGCCAGGGACTTTGTCATCTTAAGGTAAGAGATTTTTATGCTGTAGCCACAAACCGTGTCAACAGAATCTCTGTAGAAAGCATGTTATGTAATTAAAAAAAAACTGTTTATGTTCAGTTTGAAGTATATTTGTTAAATGTCTGTCAAAGGCAAGATGTGTTTTTTCTTCCTTTTTCATAGAACATGGAGGACAAACTTTCCCAAAGGAGCTTGTGTGCTTTTAGCAACTTCAGTGGATCATGACCGTGCTCCAGTGGCGGGTGTCAGAGTCAATGTGCTCCTGTCTAGGTATCTGATTGAGCCCTGTGGGTCAGGAAAATCTAAACTTACCTACATGTGCAGAATTGATTTAAGGTATGGATTTCTATTTTTGTCCTTTTGTGCTGCTAACATGTATTTTATAGTGCCAAATTAGGCAGTGCAGCAGGCTGCAGCTTAGTCTATAGTGTATGCACGTAGAACTCTGAGAGGTCTACACAGAAGATTATCCTTTGTACATGTCTAATAGCAAGGAGGGTTTGTTATATTAAGAACCCCCAGTTTGTGTTCCAACATAGCTGTTGGTATATAATCCCACCACTTTATCTGCCAGGTGTATTTATTTGAATGCAAGTACATGTTAATGTTAAGTCAATTAATGAAGCAGACCAAATTCTCACAAAAGTTCAATTAACTTTTTGCTCACTGCAGCAAATTCATTTTAGAGCAAATCTATGTATTAGCAAGGTTGAGCTGAGCAAGTAAGCAGTAATATAGAGATTTCACAGTCAGGTGTTAAACCAGCTCCTTCTGTATTTGAAAAGAAAAATGTGTGCAGTGTTGCTGATACTTTCTTCATTGTTTTTTTCCTCATCCATTAGGGGTCACGTGCCAGACTGGTACACCAAGTGTTTTGGACACTTGTGTGCATCTGAAGTAGTTAAGATACGAGACTCTTTCACTCATCAGAGTCTTGAGAACAGGGAAATAAAATGCAGGTGACTACTGAAGAAGAGGAACGGCTGTGCACTCCAGACCTCAGCAACATAGGTGTTACCCAAAACAGAGGCTCATCTGCTGCAGACCATCTGTAAGTCATGTCATGAAGGGATGACAGCATGAGACTGTGAGCATTGACTGTGGCCATACCATACACTTTAAAGCTGCTTCCTGTCTGTTTAAGGTCTATAGTGTAGGCCTTGACTGGAATACATAGGAGGACTGTACAAAAAAAAAAAAAAAAAAAAGTATTGTACTATTAGGTGGTTTGAATTGCTTCTGAGAAGCAAAATTCTTTAGATGCAAAATATATTATGAAATATGGTGAAGGCTCATCATTCCCATGTGAAACGCTTGGCTTTATGTACATACCCATGTCATTTTATTTGTAGTGTGTCGAGGGACTTATGTATCCACTGGAATAGTTGGTACTCTTCAGTGTGTTCTCACTGGGATAAGCAGAGAAAGGTCTGCACAGAGATTAAAGAGTGAATGAGTGTATTGATGGTTGAAAGGACAGTAGAAGTTGAACTTGAAATGTGTCTGGTACACTGATAGACAGCCAGGATGGATTTTAGTATACTGGATACAGTTGCCTCTCCTGTGGACCAGGAGTAGCCATCTTTCCCATTTGTCCATTCTGCATTCTGCTGAGCTCTAACGCTGTTAAAACCCTTATGCAGATGTTACAGTAGGCTTGCTCTGGCTACTGTTCACTCCTTATCCAAATGATCTTTTGGGAGTGAAGGCAATTCTATATTAACTTTCAGTAAATAAATATACTTTGAAACAACATAGCAGCTTGGAAATGAAATGCCTACTTAACAAGCAAGAGAGTTGGTAGTGTCAATTGTTATATTGCCAAAAAATATCTGTAGATTTTTACCCTCATTAAGTATATGTATGCGTTTTAATGAGCCGTTAAATATTTTACCATCTTCTAATAGCTCAAGAGGAAAAAATTAAACACTGGAGTCACAGGACTCTTGCAGCAGCAGATGGAGTGAGTAGGGTAGAAGACTTGTAAGAGTTTGCTCCCTTTCTCTCTCTCTCTCCTTTGCCTGTTTTCTTAAAAGCTGCACACTAACATGAACAGAACCTGAATGTGAGCAATTTAGAGGGGTTCAGTTGGGGGCAGAGGGAAGGGGGGGGGATTTTGTCTTGGGTTTAATTTGCTTTTAATTCCTTTGGGATATCCCCCCCCCACAGCCCTAACAAAGTATATGAACTGTAAGAAGTATTGAGGTCCTACAGAAAGATGTTGTTCAGTAGGTGCTACTGTAAAGGTGAGGTGCAGTATTAAGTGACACATGTATTTTGTGGCAAGAGTATGAATGAGTGGAAAGATGGAATTTTGACTGAGACTTTGTTACCATTGTCAGTATTATTTTAAGCTTTCTGATGAAGATTTTTTTTAATTAATTATGGCAAATAATGTAGTACTTCCAGTAATAGTGTTCCTCATGAGTAGGAAAACCTTGTATATTCTTCTACAACAAACACTTCTGAATTTGTAAAATTGTATGTTGTACATACCATTCTATTGTAAACATGTATACTTGCCCACAGTGTACTGTCAAACATAGATAAAGCATGGTAAAGATTATTTAAAATATACCTGTATTTATACCTCAGATATTCTTTTTGGGTTTTTGTACCTCAATATGTTTTCTATTGTAAATGTGCTTTACACAACTATGATGTAAGTGAGAGAAAGGAAGATGTTTAACTTGCTATAGATGTCTGTACAGAATATATCCAATAAGTGCACTATTAAATGTTTAAAAAAGATCATCGTAACATTTATATTTTTTTCCACATCCTTTTTTCTCCTCCTGCCTTGAGCTTATTTCTGCAAGCTGAATCAATACCCTCACTGATTTCTCCAGCCCTTTGAACTCCTGCTTTATGGGGTATGGGATCAGCTGGAAGTCCTCCTTTCCTCCTTCCAGTTCCCCAGCTTTCAAAGTCCCAACTAATCACCATCACCTATCTTTCTTGTCTACAAATACATGCACTATTACCATTCGGTATGGGAGGGATGATTCAGTGTTGGTTTACTGCATGCTGAAGCTAATTCTAGTATCAGAACATTTTGTTGGTGGTTGTTGTTTTTTGTTTGTTTGTTTTTTTAAGCTGAGTGGATCTTACTGTAATGCTGTGACCAATAACCATAGTGATGATGACATGCAGTACTGTGTAGTAATTGACATCATACAATTCAAATTATTGGCTATGTTCATTCAACATCAAATCAATTTGAGGTACACAATAGCCATCTCCATCCCTTGTTACTGGCAACCCCATGCTGCATAGAGCCAGTTTGATGTGCTTCACAATGTTGAAATTCAGTACTGCCTCCTAAAAAATTTAAGTAGGAGAGTAAAAGGTTTTTGTTTTTTTTGTTTTGTTTTTAAACTATCATTCTTCAAGTACATAAATAATCACTGGCCTTCATCTTACATACAGAAAGCCACGTCACTGACACATAGTCAGGGCACCAAAGTAAGACTGGTAGATGATACAGAACAGTACAACAAATCCCTGGGGAGAGCAGGACCTGCTATACCTTCACACCAGTTTATGCAACAGGATTGTTAGCCTGCATGTAGTATCCATAGCTCAGGCTAAGATACTTTCTGCTTAATATATCTGAAAATTAAATGTTATTCATAGATGTTCTTCCTCAGTGCCAGAAGTACAGGTTCCCAATCATCGAGAATGAAATAAAGATAATGGTTTAATTTACCAATGCATTTAATTTGCAAAGACAAAATATTCGTTTCTCATCTGTCAGTGCAGAATTATTTCATTTCTCTAGGAGAAAAAAAAAGTATTAATAAACATCCAAAATCCTAACTAGTATAGCACTGAAAGTGAAGTACTGTTATTATGTACTATGATGATAATAGAAAACTTGCAACTATTCTTCTTTTGCATAAGTGCGCTATCCAAGACTGGAGGCTTGCTCACTTCCCCCTCCCCATTACCCTGATTGCCGGAGGCTTCCTGAGTTCTTGTAAGAAGTGAATTTCCAAGCTGAGGCCAGGAACTCTAAAGTGCAATGTAGGGTGGGAAAGAAATCTAAGCAGAAAAAGATCCCATGAAAAGAAATTAGGACACTGAAGGGGTACGTTTATGCAGAAAGATTCAATATACATAATCCAGCCACTAGACAAGAGGTAGTAAATGTCTACTAGCACTGGAAGGTCATAAAAACACAGAAGAAGAGTTCAGACTGCCTGAGTGGGTGTATAAGTTGGGATAAAAAAAAATTGTTAATGGAAAATCTGAAGCAGGAGAAAAGGAAAAGACATTTTCCACACAGCAAGAGGTCTTTGAGGCTGTGGGACAGTCTCTCCCTGAGAGGCAAGAGCATAAGTCATCTAAAACTGTGCAGTCTAAAACTCTGGAATCATTCCTTTACTGACTTCCATAAAGTATTATGAAGGCCTAAGAGAGATCATCTGACCATTATTTGACACGATTACAGGATTTGCAGAACACCAGTTTTCATCTGTAAGTGTTGAGTAACACTATTCCCCGAGTAAGAAATAACAGTGTCAATAATAAAGTCACTTTGATGTAACATTTATTCTGGAAGTTGCTAATGAGCAAATCTTTCTTGCAGCTTATGTTTTGCAGAAGTGGATTTTTGTTTAAGAAAGAAGATACAGTGCCTCCATTCTACATGCTAGGAACATAATGATCGCCACAGGACTCAGTCAGGTTGATGGTTGGACTTGATGACTTTTTCAAGGTCTTTTTCATCCTAGATTATTCTATAGGCACATTACCTGAGCAGTGGGACTATCTTTTGGTTTTCTAACATTCACTCAAAGCCTACCCCAATTAGGAAGGTCTGTTAGCATGCTTTGTTCGTGCAATGCCTGTGGTGAAAGAATATTACTATTCAAATATACATACATATATACATACATACATATATATATAATATATACATAGAATATATACATATTCAAAAAGTAGAATGCTAGAAGTGCTAGTGCAATTTAATTACATTACACACATTCCAGGGAGCTAGATTAAATAACATTTTCCACAGTATGACTGACAGCCCCCACAATTTGTTGAGATAAGCCCATTTTAAGCATAAATTCAGGACAGCATAGAAGTGAGGAACAAGGTTTGGGGGTCTTGTGCCTCATCATTAGAACTGCTGGAAGATTTCCAGTAAATGAAAGGGTAATTTCAAAAAAGCTTGGTTCCAGTTAAATCATTTGAATGCCACTTTAGACAACTGTTATCTTTTAAATACACCAGCTAGAAGCAGAAATAGATTGTGTTCACAGCCCAGCTTAGAATAAGATGGAGTGCAGGGTGTCAGCAACTACAGAGGGGTTCTTCTGTAAAGATGACGAAGAGCCAGCTGGCCAAACATTTCTGACACTTCTAGTATCCCAGTAAGCAGCAGAGCATTCTGGAATATTTGTTCACAACAAACCAAAAGGTCACTTCTTCAGAATTCTCTATTGTGTCAAGTAAACAGTTCAAAGAAAATATATTTAGGTCAGGGTACAGTTGTCATCTGATTAAACATATAATCTTCATAGCTTAACTAACCCTCACTGCACAGCTAGCAATGTCCCTTGTAGGCCACCTTATTCCCTACTTGAGACATCTGTATGATTGAGCATATTTTAAGTACTCCATTTACACATTTGAAAAGGAACAGAGACACCAAAAAATCCTCATTTTATGTCAGTCATCTCCATGAGTATTTACTTTTCGCATTTCATTTCTCCAAGTATTTGCCAGCACCACAGCAGTACAACTGAATCTCTACAGAGCACCCATGAGGATTTCACTGATGTATAGAAATGTTGGTGGGTTGTTTTTTTTTTTTTGTCAGAACAATTTTGCAGTCTTTGTCCTTATTGTCAAAAAGGATATACAGAAAAACAGTTTTGAAGGCCTTCCTTGTTAGTCTTTTTAAAAAGAAAAGGTGCTCCATTACATTACCCTGTCTGGAAGACAGCACCTGCTCTTCCTCTACATAGGCACTGTGTTCTAGTACCTGAAGCCTGGGAAGAATAGATACCAGGTGCCAAAAATGCAGAATTCTAGTTCTGTGACTACAGCAGTGGTGAGGTATCCACCTTCCAGAAAGGAGAGAAGCAAACCAAAGCAGAGGATGCTCAGTCATACACAGCAAGAACTGCAATTATCATCCTCAAGGGCATTCCTTCTCTGTTCCATGCTCCTTATCAGATCAAATGCCACATGCAGCATAGAAACATAGTCCTATTAACTTTGGCATAGCATTTGATTAAAATGGAAATAAACTACATTTAGAGGGGAACATAACCACTTATGCATGGATTCCAGAACTGTCACAGTGCTCAGCAGCATTGATGTTACACTCTGCTTGCTCTTCCGTCTCCCTGATTTGGGTTTGGAGGCCTCAGCAAATACAAAGAACTGTACCTAAAGACCTTTTAAGAATGACATTAAGCAAGCAAATAAAGTAGAGATTTTCTAGCTTCTAGCTGAATGACTGAGTCATAGACTAAGTAAATAAAATTGAGCTTGATCTCTTCCCCCTTCCAACCTACATCAAGAACTAATACTTCTATATAGTAATAGCATCCAAACATTAAGGCAGAACACAGACCTCCCAGCATTAGTTAAAGACCAGACCAGGCAGAGGAGTTATCAGACTAAAGCAAGTTCAGTTATTGGACTGGGGATAGGGGAAGTGCTGTGCCCCAAATATCTCCCCTGGTAAGGAAAGGCACCCAAAGAAGGAATGAATGATCCATTGATGGCAATTGGGTTTAGAGGCCCCTCAGCTTAGGTTTACAGAGATCTCAGCAGGCCAGCCATGGCTACCAGGCTTTTAGGTGTTTCTCTGCTAGAAACTCCAGACACAGGGAGGCCTTAGGGAGCTAGAGTGTCTGAAGTTCCAGGCTTGGATAGAGCTGCATCTGGGTTAGTGCTTGGAGCAGAGCAGCACAGAGAGCTGCACAAAGATGCCTCAGCAACAAAGACAGCACACCCTGACTTCTGGAAAGGTCAGCCATCAGCTCTATAAAAGTAGTAACTGTTTTCAGTATATCATTAACACTTGTAATTCATTATTTAAGTCTTCAGAAGTGTTTTTTATTGTGTCTTTTTTCTTTATGAGCTTGGAGAGAAGCATGCTTACAGAACTACTATTTTTGCATGCTTTGATTTCTACACAAGTCACTGATTTGCTGGGCTTAACTGTGAATACATTTTTCAAAAGAGGCCACAGGATGTTCCCTGAGCTGTGCTCCAAAGATCTCTGCAGCAGTGCTCCTGCTTGATGTGTAATGCACTTATCCTTGTAATCACTTGCTAACAACATATATATAATATTATATTTATACATATATATATAAAATACATATTTAAGTTTGTGTGGAGTTTTGGTTTTTATTTTTTGTCTTTAGAGTTAACCACCTATTTGTAGTTTTTATATGAGACTTTGCACTATCTCCTTTAAGTTCCTTTCCTGTGCCTCCTCTTCCTCCACTGCTAAATGGTCAAAACATTTTCCAGACCCAGCAGCTCTGTGCAGCCATTTACTGACTTCTGATGAAAGAGCTGCTGCCAAGTTTTATAAAGAATGTTCCCCGGGGCACAGAGGGGCGGGAAGTATCCTTCGTGGCCTCTGTTTTCTTCCCATATTGTTTAACAAACAAGAAACCCGCCCGCAGCCGCTCTGACCTCTATTTAGGCACATCCCTTTCAGGCAGTGACACAAATGCACTAGGAAGGAAGTGTTGTCATGGCCCTTAGAAAAGATGCAGGGAAATAAAGGCCAACACTGTGTGGCTAAACAAACAGGCTCACTCTCCTCTATCCTGCTCTGCTGCCCGATTCCTTCAGAAACCATGCCCAACAGCCTGGCTAAGCCCATTCCCCAAGTTTCTCCTATAGATATATAAAGGTTATAAAGCCAAGCTGAGAACAAGTTCCTGTTTGAGCTGCTTCTTTTTTACCCACAGCTCCAAAGGAATTCCAAATCAAATTACTTTTGATAGACAAGAGATGAAACAGATGTGTTACTAACCCCACTTTATGGAAGAGAGCATAAAGATTTCGGAACCAGGGATGCTACTACAGTGTTTGAAAACCAGACTCAGTACTGCAAGGTGATCATGGGAACGAGTTGTAACACATCAGAACTGACAAGCTTTGCTTAAATAATGCTTTAACTGGGGCAAAGAAGAAAACAAACACATAAAAATAACAGTAATTTAAAAGATTACAAGAATTATTTTTGAAATATTTCTACATTTCTCTGGTAAATTCCATTGATTGTAGTCTCAGCTTGCTGAAACCCCAGCAATGAGAGTAACCTCAGAGTAGTTACTATCCTGAGGCCACAGCAGAAGCAGAGCCAGGGTGTCCAGCACCATCGGGTTCCCCTTGCTCACCAACAGCACACTGACCATCAAAGCTGCTCATCAACAGCCATTGGCCCCAGCCTGGACAAAGGAAGGGAAACCTCACTGCGAACGCCTTTCTGCAAAAGCACTGTCCTGCCTGCAGTCTCACAGACTTCTCAACTTTTCTTAAAGTTTGTTGAAGGAACACACAGAAAAGCAGCCCTAGCATTTGCAAGGATTTTTTTGAGAGCCTTGCCCTGTTCTGCTCATCACTCTGATAGCACTGCACAGCGCAGCAGACAGAATGCAGGATGGAGCCTGCTGGGTGTCACGACCGACAGCACTATTTGTGCTTCTGCCTGAGCAGCATCCATCAACCACAGCTGATGGATAGCACCACATCCAGCCAGCTCCTGGAGGAGATAACACTCAGTAATTTGTTATCAGTTGTTCCCCAATCAGTATTACTGGGGGAAAAAGAAAAAAAAAAAAAAAAAAAAATTTTTTTAAATAAATCAGATTTTCTTTTGTTTTATACCTATCATTATGTTCCAGGAGTTCATCAACTGGCATGAAATGAAGATACAGACAGCTCACAACTGCTTCAAGTCTGTTGGTTTCATGACTACAAGATAACCTTTGTAAGGAAATATTTCCTAGGCTGCCATTCCCTACAGCTCACCAGCCTATAAATACTATTCTCTTTCTTCGGTCAATTATTGATCAAGCATATTTAGTGTGATTTAGACATGAATGCTTCACTAAAGCACCAAAAATCCATAAATGCTTTTCAAGTGCAAGTAAGATTCTCTGGTTACTCTCTGAAACACTGCAGCAGCAGACAGGAGGCTGAGAAGCAGCAGTTCTAGGAAACATTTCCTGCTGTAGCCCTGCTGTCTCTTACACTTTTTGTTCTGCAAACCCCCCATTAGAGCCAGCAGGCTGTTTTATAGGGCACTTTCCCACTGCTTTTGTGTTCTGCCTGATGACAGTAGTCACTCCATCCTCACAGGGCCAGAACTGAAGCTACTCCAGGCTCAGCCCTGACACCTTACTTCCTTCTTCTGCATTGATCGGATGAAAAACTTTCCTCAGGCAGCACAGACTAGGTGGCCTCATTTGCTTATAGATTACATCATCTTTAGTAGTACTTAGAGGTAAGGCGCTTGTCATCAGCCTCTTGGAAAGCTGAATTCTGAATAACCATCTTTCTCGAGAAATGCATGGGTTTCTATGAAGGGAGGATTGTCCAGGCATTTTCCTTTCTGTGACAAGATCAGAAGTAACTTAGCCTTGCCAGTTGTTTTTAAACACAGACACTTAAATCACCAGACAAGGCACCCACAAGCTCAGGATCATCAAAAGTGTTTGACTGTTTTTGTCCAAAAGCAAATAAAACTTTTAGCTGATGTGCCCTACACCAAGTCTCAGCTGCTCCTAGTTAACTGAGACCCACTCAGGCAAAGCACTGTCATTCCTTGAGAAGTTTGCAGATGACACCAGACTGTGTGATGTGGTAGACATGCCCAAGGGACAGGATGCCATCCAGAGAGACCTACACAGGCTCAAGCAATGGGTTCATATGAAAACCATGAGGCTCAATAGATTCAAGTGCAAAGTCTTACACCTGGATTGAGGGAAACCCCCACTAATACAGGCTGAGGGATACAAGGACAGAGCATGGCCCAGCTGGAAAGGACTTGGAGGTACTGGTGGATGGCAAGCTGGATATGAGCCAGCAATGTGCCCTCACGGTACAGAGAGCCAACCTTATCCTGGGTTGCATCAAAAGAAGCATGACCAGCAGGTAAGGGAGGTGATCCTTCCCCTGCACTAGTGAAGCCTCACCTTGAGTATTGCATCAAGGTGTGGAGTCCTTGGTACAAAAGAGATGTGGACCTGTTAGAGCACATTCTTTCATGGAATCATAGAATTGCATAGGTTGGAAAAGACATTAAAGATCATCAGGTCCATCTGCAACCTAACCATACTACCCCAACTCTAACAACCCTCCTCTAAATCATATTCCTGAGCAGAGTTTGTTGTGATGGACTATGGAAAATGGTTTCAAACTAAAAGAGGGGAAATTATATATACATATATATACACACACACACACAATATATATATATATATATACACACACACACATATATAGTGTGTATATATATAGAGAGAGAGAGTGTATATATAGAGAAAGAGAGAGAGAGAGAGTGTATATATATATATATATATGTATATGTCGTGTATATATATATATATATATATATATAGTGCATATATATAGTATATATATATGTTTTATTTATTTTTAATACAATCAGAGTGGTGAAGTCCTGGCATAGCTTGCCCAGAGATGTGGTGGATACCCCACATCCTTGGAGGCATTCAGGATCAGGCTGGACCAGGCTTCGAGCAACCTGATCTAGCTGTAGGAGCCCCTGATCATTGCAGAAGATTTGAACTAGATCTTTAATGGTCCCTTTCAACTCAAAAGAAGATTCTATGAGATAAGCGTAGGTGTTGCTTTCACTCCTGCTCTTCCTGCAGCTCCCCAGGTGATACTTTGCCCCACAAGGCCAGCTGTCCTTGGGCTGCCAGCTCCAGGCTCACCCTGGAGAGCAGAATTAGCCATGAAGGAAATTTCTCATTAAAGATATCTCAAACTCTCCCCTTTGGTCATTTTTCCTCATTGTTATTCCACAGAAAATAATAAAAATGTCCCCAAGAGAATCAAATGCAACACCTATAAGATAATCCCAGTGCAGATAACCCACTGTGCTGCCTCAGAGGGTATTTATAGCTGACACATAATTCCTCAGGGGATTACAGATTCTAAATCACTGCAGTTTTTTTTTAAAAACAAAACAAAACAAAACCTTCTTTCTCTTTAAGTACACCGAGTTCTTTTCACCACAGAACTGCAAGTCTAAAATTCACTGTTAAATGCAACCAGCCAGCTGAAATAACTTCTTGTTTCTGAAGCTCTAAGGCCATATCCAGAAAACCCAATAATCACTAACACAGTCATATTCATATGATAAAAGTATGATGGTATTAACAACTTGTACTAATATGTCTGAATAATCATCAGGGCTATACATATATATAGAACTTGCTCTACAGATCTGTTTTAGAGCCTTTTTCTACCTGTTTATAGCTCCAGGCAGGTCATCATCTATACAGACATAGTAATTAAGGATTGGGAATTCAGTTCTGTGGCCAATACTCCCTACAGAATGAGACATGGGGTTGGTTTTCAGCCACTTGGCATTTCAGATGCCCACTGGAAATCAGCTACTAGAAAGCTGTCAAAGGAGAACAGCCAGCAAGCAATTCCATTTCAGCATCTCAACAGGGGAAAGTGGTTGCCCTGAAGATCTCGATAGGAAATAGTTTTACTTACACAGCTCCACAGTCACTAATAGAAAGCCACTGATTCCATCTGCTTAAAACAAGGGCATGCAGCAGGAACCATCACTTCCCTCATGCCTCCATTTCAGAGGAGTACACTCCATTTCTTGATAACAAGCTGGATACACGCAAGAAAACAAAGGAGGGTTTTTGAATCTCTGAAGTATGTTATAGAAATACCAAATAAATAAAATATCATAAATACAAGCATTTTTCTGAAATTATTACAAAGGGGTAGGAATTTAAACAGCAAATCAAAACTGACTTCAGTAGTTCCTAAGTTTTATTCACATATAAAACAATCAAGGTTTCTGTCAGCTAGAAAGAAAATAGCTTAACTAGAAACCATGGATGTTTGCGAACAGTCAAAACCTAAGAACAGTGCAGAATCCAGCACCAAAGATATCGGTCTTGATTGGAATTCAAGTTTTAGCACCACCAATCAGTTTTGTTGAGTTTTGGTTCACACTGGTTTGCCATAGATTAAAGCTGCATGTGAGAAGGTAGTCATGATGCCCCCCCCCGGTGAGCTCTCCTGGCTCAAACTGAGAACATCAACCACATCCTCCAGTCCTCCAGCCACAAAGCAACTTCCCTATATAAATGAGCTCTAGGAACTTTCCGGTGAAATACCTGTCTGGGTGTGATTTTAAACACATCGGACTGCAGGAAAAGCAGACTTGAATGAGAAGTGTTTAACTAAGTAGTTCAGCTCCACATAACTAAATTACTGGGGGATGTATGGAAAGGTAGCACTGAACTAGAGTCTATGGCACATACAGAAGAGTTTTCTCTAGGACAAACACACCACTCGGTTCCAGAGAGCAGTTCACAGCTGAGCTATTCACATCACTACCTGAGACTTAACTGGCAGAAGCCAGTTCCCAGTGGCCTCCAACACATCAGTGATATCATCATCAGCTCCTTGAAGTTACTTTGCAAGGCTCCCAGTTTCAGGGGTTGAAAGCCCACTGCAAAGATAGGAGCTAGTTTTAGTCTCATTTTGCAGGTTGGAAAACTGAGAAGAATGAAGGTTAGTGAAGACAGTATCACACACACTGTGTGAGGGAGATACAGCTGGAGGTATATCAGAAGAAAGATCAAAGCAAGAATTCTGCAGGTGTTTTGGGGAGATCAGCTGTTCTTGAGTTTGTCTGTTCTGTGCATCTTGCAAAGCCGTGCCAACAGACCCACCAAAAAACATATTGTTATTTCTCTGTCATACAGAGGCAGGCCGGACAACAACACTTGATGACATCAGCAATACGCAATGTAGTAACAAATATAATAAGTTAATTATTCAGGGTTTCAGAGGGTTTATAGTAAAATACATCTATGTAACCTCTCTCTTAAAAGACACCTCTGGTTTTTGCATTGTGTCCCTTCACCAGATTTTCTCAGGCCATCGAACTGGGAGATCTGATGCACAGAGTAGCAGATTGATCACATACAACAACCATTACATGCAGTGACACAGAGCCAAGGACACCATCAGGGAAAGCTGTGCCTTTTCAAATCCATATTGATACACTCCTCTCTCTGCATCCATCTTTTCTTCTCTCCTCCTTTTGGCAATAATTTCCTGGTTTATGCTGCTGTACTCTCATTTTTTCCCAAGGACCTCTCCCTGCCTTTCACTGAGTGAAAAAGCATCACTTTATTTTAAATAGGATAGCAATTCAAAGGCTCCACGCTTCAAGCTTGTTTGAAACATGCTGGATTCAGCTTTCCATTGCAGCAAACGGTAGCTGAGGCACCTTCCCCTTACTGATCTGAAACACTGGCCCAGGACTGACATTAAATTACAAAATGGTGGCTCAGCAGACCAGCCCTGCCTGCCCTTGCTCCCAGCTTTCTCCAGAACTACTTGCTCATGGATGGACTGTACCAGGCTTGGAGCGCATGGAGTTTCTGCTCAATGTCTGGTAAATGGAAAATGTAAAGCAAATGAGAAAACAGAGGCCAAAGTTGAATACAAAACTGTTTATTCAGTCTGTCTATCAAAATACTTCTTGTTGGCGCACACAGAAATAACTATTTTTGGATCGCTTCTGCATTTTGCTCTCAGTTTTTGTTTGCAGACATATCCGACTTTACCAAAGACAGAGATTAACTGACACCTAGTGGAAAATTGAGGCTTTCCTTCCCTATATTCTGTTGAGCAGCACTTTTTAAGGCAGTATTTACACAGACTGCATCCACATTACTATTATTATGGAAATGGGAGATCTGGGAGCCCCTGAAGTGCTTACAAACAAATTTATCCTTAAAACAGTCAATCTTCTGGAGTTGTTGCTCCTAGTAAACCAGAATTATTGATTCCCCAGTTAATGTCTTATATGTAAATATTTAAGAACTGAGAAGCGTTTTCTTCCAAAGTTTTGGAAGCTTTTGTTTTAAGTTCACCATATGGTGTCATTTATGACAACTAATGATAAATATGCAAAGATGATTTTGCCTTGTCCTTAGGTTTATACATGCTTCAGAATTCCATCTCAGTAGTTGCTTAATGTTCAGCATCCGTGAAGGGATTTTGCAATAGAAGACAAATGCCAAATGCAGCTGAGCTGACTGCAGAGTTCCCACAGACTGATGTAGGTAGCATCACCCCTATGTTCTCGTGACTAATAGATTTGATTGGTGCAGTGCTGTGCTCTACAAGCCCCTGCTGAGCAATTCTTTACAAGGTCCAGCTGGACTAGAATTAAATAGTGGGGATTCTTTCACAGACAAGATCTCTAAATATAATTCCACGGTACTGGGAGACTTCTGTATTCACTTCCTTAGAACAGCACTTTCATTCTTCTAGCACCTCTGCCCGCACGATTCAAACTTATCTAAACTGTCAGCTCCTGGCATAGAAAATCCACATTCCTATGACTTGATCCCTCTGTCTCAGCCAAGGGGGATGAGTGTGTTTAGACATAATCTTCCATGCAATTGTTGAAGAAGCCCAGACCTTACTGTCAGTAGCTGAGAATACAGCTTGATAACTACCAGTAATGCCACTCAAATCCCAGAGGTGTGAATATTAGGTTTGGTACAGTGATCTTGAGGGAACCAACACACAAAACTATACAAACTGATTTGAATAATCAGATATTAATATATAGTTAAGTTCTGAGATCTGATTTACAAGCCAATCCTTTTTATGCCACTACTACCCAAAAAGCTGATTTGCTACCTAACCCCCTCAAAAAAGTCCTACAGATCCCCAAAACCTTCTGCTCTACAACAACAGTGACCTAGATCTTCTAATTTTGCCTGTTAAAATAATTAATCACATTACAGAATCAATTTTACATTCTCATTCCAATTTGAGATAAATATAACTCTACATCTCTTTAAATGTATTAAGTAACTATTACATTTTTAATAAGCATTAAGCATTTCCAAATATCTCTGCTCCTACAAATGAAACCAAGGACTTTAGAACATAGCTGTAGATCCTGTGTTTGTATTCTGTCTTTCATAATACTTAGCTACTTTTAAGTTGGCTTCTAGCTGGATATGGGAAAGTCGTCTTTTTCTACAGGATTATGGGATTTTTTCAGTTTGGCTCATTTATGAACTGATTTTCCTCTGTCCCTAGTTTTGTTCTCTGGGAACAGCAGAGACCACAGAATGTTTTTGATTATCCACTTAATCCCCTTAGGCAGCATAGTGTCTTTAGTCCAGGCTTCAGTAAAACTACATCTATTTGTCAAGCTTTTAGTTCTCAATTTAAGAAAAAAAAAAAAAAAAAAAAAAAGAACCTTGAAAAACTTCCTGTGGTCCCTTATACAGCCTTTTGGCCAGTTCATACTGGAAGCACACTGTCTTATATTCCATATTCATACTTTTTATTCCTCTCCCTTAACTCCTTTTTAAAAACTAGCTCAATTTTATGTTTTTTCCCCTCAGTTGAGAGGTTTTCCAGAACTGTTACAAATATTGCTATTTGTTGTTTTGCTATCTCTTCTCACTCAGTTTTCAGTTTCTGAATTCTTCTGACACATTCATTCAACCTTTTGCATTTGCTCTCCAGGAAGCTGCAGGAGACTGCTATGAAGTCGCTCACAATGACCTCGGCATCAGCAAGAAAATGTAACATCATCCTGTTCTCTATGCACATCCAGCCAGCACAGGGAAAGCCAGCTTTGGTCCATGCAAACTAAAGGGATCACACCAGCTGAAACTTATCCCAGACTGCGTGCTGATATTTCACTGAATGTAACCTTTATAATCTGCTTGTATTTAGGAACAGAAAACCAACAATCAACCACACAGGTCTACAGATAATAGAGGCCACAAGAATGGCTTTTACAGTGAACCAAAGCTAGCCAACGTGGTCCTTCAGTGAGCTAACACCCTGAAAAAGCCCAGATTACCAAATATCACTTGCAAGGATGCAACTCAGCTTTGGACCATGCCAATGATTGAGCACAGACATCATCATTAACTACTTAATTCCTCTGGAAACAAGAAGGGGACTGCGAGTGCCTCAGATCCATGCCATCTAGAGAGTGACATCTCTCTAGGTACGCCTAGTGAGTCATGCTTGGGAGAGGCCATTGTTTACTTGGGGTTTTTTGGTTCACTTACATTGGAAATGAGTCTTAACTGTCATGGCATAGGGAGGGCTGACCAGGGGGCAGCCCAGCTCAGGCACCTAAGAAGAGCAGTCCCCCAAAGTGCCCAGCAGCAGAGCTTACTTCATGCAGTGCCATAGTCTGAGAGCCAGAGGCCAAGCATCTCACAGTGAATGCCCACACAACCTGCCCAGGACTCCAGGCTGCTGCCCTGCTACAATTCACTGCCAACATCCCACAGTGCTGCACTGAAACCAAAACCCACAGGTTGATCTCCTGCTAAGGACAACAGCAAAATTAACCACAACTCAAAGACATTTTTCCTGAGTATACTACTGGTTATTTAAAACAATAATTACAGAGAAAATATATAGTAAAAGTCACACATCCTTATTTTTTTCGTGAAGTTTTTTCATGAACTACTTCCTTGTTTCAGAGAGAACATCTGTTGGTCTTTGAGGCTGTCACACAGCTCCTGAACAGCGTCCCTTGTAATTGCTAGTGTTTGGGAAGGTACATGTCTTCCCTCCCCATGCTTGACCCTCCTTCCATCTCATATCTCCTGTAGCCTGTTCCAAATGGGAAACAACTCTTCTGACCCATGCATAGAGGCACAACCTCCCTGTACAACTATTCTACCCGCCAGTGATCTGCAATCCCCTTTGACATCTCAATGTTTACTATATCAGGTGGATATTGCTGCACATGACTTCATCTTTTTTCGAACTTCATTGTAGGAGCGTTAGAACTGTTTATGCAACTTCATTATTAAATTTCTTTCTGGAAATTTTTTTGCTTAAATTTTTTTTTTTTCATAGCCCGTCTTCAGTGAGCTCTCATTTATGCTTCTTTTCTCTCAATAAGCAAAAGCCTAATAAGTTATCACAGAGACATGAGCCAACACAGATTTGTGTGCTCATGTGGGTGAACTGCCCAGACAGACTAATGCTTTGTTTAATATTTCATGAAGACATGAATTATAAATTCAGTTCATATTTGAAAGATTTCTTCACAAAGGACTAAATCACTTCATGTTTCCAGTGAAGTCTCTATGTGAACTGAAAAGCAAAATGTGAATGTGGTACACAGAGTTGCATACATAACTTACCCTGTACTGGCCAGAAAAAACCCTGGACCTCAACAGCAACCACATGATCTGTCTCAGAATTCCCCATTTAGGACTTTACCCAACATCAGCAAAGCCAATGGATGTAACTTAAAGCAAATTCAGACACACACCAAAAAAAAAAAACCACTTTTTTTTTTTTAATTGTTAAAACTTAACACATCTCCTTTTATTCTTTGATTTGGCATCTCTTGCTGAGCTTTGAAACTTTTCATGGTAACTAAACTATGAACGCAAGGTGCTTGTCTTTCAAACAGACAAATGAAAGAAAACCAGAATATGTCTCAGCCCCACCATGGTCGGTCTCATACAAAGGCTGGAAGGAGAAACAGGAGCTGGGAGAGCCAGTGGCTCCCTTCCCAAGGGGACTCAGGACCTGGGTGCAAGCTCCACAACCTTGAACACCCTTGGACACACCACCTGGATCTTCCAGCTATAACCAACGACACCTGCACAACCTCATTCAGATGTTTGCTCTTGTCTTAGGCTGACCAGACATTTAAGCATTAATTAAACCTCCAAATCAATGAAAGAAAAGTTCCAGGGTAAATAGTTACTTCTGAGAACAGCCAAGGTTGTTCCAGATCAGGGAAGCCATCAGAAGCATCTGAGCCAGATTTTAGTACAATTACTCCCAGATCAGACTCTCCAGGCTCAAGCAATCTTCTTTTTTATTCATGTGGCTCTCCCAGGGCCCTCTCTCCTTCTACTTCCATCCAAAGAGACCTGGCTGAGCACTCATCTGTGCCCATGTGTAAAATCAATGAATATTTAGATATCATAATTACAAAATAAACAAGAGATTTCAGCAAAGCAGACTATGATAACAAAAGAGAATAGATAGAAAACTTACCTCTATCCTGGGCTCACTTACAAAACTACAGCAGAGCAGATCTCCAGAAGTGATCCTTCCCTACTGGTAGCCAGCACTTAAATAGGTCTAAGAGGCAGCACAGGTGAATTGCCTTCACCTGTGCTCCTTTGACTGACTCATTGCTCGCCTCAGGTGATCAATCAGAGGTTCAGGCCTTGATTCAGCAGTTCCCATACACCATGCTGTATAGTTCTTTCTTCCTTGTTTTTAAATGGTTTGTTTAGCTCTCAGAAACTGCACCACACACTAGTTTCACTGTAGTGTAGGCAAAACATTTCCACATCTCCGTTAGCATTAAATCCCCCTTACACCCCCCATAAAAAAAGAGAATGCGTGGAAGTATTAGGTGTGTCATCAGGAGTTAGAGTGACTTTTTAAGTAGTCCAAAAGTCAATGGTGAGACAGCTGATCTTCTTAAAATGGATAGGGCAATTCCCAGGAGGCTGTGAGCACTCTGACCATTATTAATATTGATAAGATCTGCTACTGCTCAGTACAGGCAGTGCCTTCTCAAGGCCATGTCATTGACTAGAACATCAATTTAAAACAGCCTAGGGATGCTGTGAAACCTGACCTCTATTAATGTTATCACCACCTCACTTCTAGCATTCTCTTATGTATGTTGGAAAGTGATTTTGACCAGTGATTCAGAAAACACTCTGCTTTGCCTTCTAAATAGAAAAGTTTAATGCAATATTGAAAGACTGTACTTTTTCTGCAGTAAAGCATTTGTTCTGATCAGGAGGCTAACTCCCTCCTTTCAGAGAAAACACTGATTTGCCCTCCCCGGATGTTCATAATTAAATCTGTCTGTTCCTGTCAGCATTATGGTAAGGAAACAGACCAGTAATGGCTCATTGTGTTCCCTGTAGTTCTGACATGGTATAGTCTCTTCCATAAAGATGTGGGAAGAGACACAGAAAAGACTTGCTGCTGCTTTACTGTAAAGATTCCCATGAATGGGAGACTTGTTATCTTACGGGAGAAGACATCAGTTTTTAACCTGACTGCACACATATACTTTTTTAGCATATTGGTATCAAGGTGATGTTTTCAGCTAGATAGGAAGTATCTGCTTGCTTCTGTCCCTTCTTACATCTTTCTTTTACTCATGAAAAATTCGAAGTAATTGAGAGTCATGGAGCACTCTTTTCTTCATTTAGAAAATAGCATTTCAGATGTTAAATAAACAGTAAAAAGCAGCCAATGTTGTACAGAAATCAACATACTTCATTGTGACAGAAGAGGGCAACCTAACACCATCTCACTATTCTCATGCTCCTTATCCATCTACCAACTGGTTTGCAAAACTGAGCATTGCATCCCATCAACAGAGACAAATAGGGCAAAGAAATTATATCTAAAAATATTTCTAAAGTCAGGAGTCCTCCTTACCCATTTTTTCTTCAGTGTTTCTAGTTCAGTTTGATCACAACTGCTGAGGTCCCTCCTACTAGCTTTGCTGTTGTTTCATCAGATTATTTGACTTTGATTTAAGATAACCTTTCTCTGTAGGAGAGCTGATGAGTTTAAAGGAGACAGCCAGGATGGGTGCAGGTGCTGCTGGTTTGCCTAGAATTGACACAGCAGTATTGTAGACACCTGCTGTCTTCAGAGATGCCAAGCTCTAGGAAGACATGAGAATAACCTAATGGGCTCAAAAAGCACCCAAAAATAGACAATGATGAATAAAAAACAACTGAC
This sequence comes from Centrocercus urophasianus, assembly GCF_019232065.1. NCBI lineage: Eukaryota > Metazoa > Chordata > Aves > Galliformes > Phasianidae > Centrocercus > Centrocercus urophasianus. Next base: position 25,695,198 of record NW_024884475.1, on the reverse strand, counting down.
AAAAAAAAACAAAGAGAGAGACTGACGTATAGGTGATACCATTATTTGTTGCACTACTGCAGATGTTAAACGTCCTTAATTCTGTAAGTTAGTCATTGCAGTAAGGTTTGCTATACTGCTTTCAGGACTTAAGAAGTTACTGTCTCAGTTTGATCTTCAACTGTTAGAGGTAGAAGTATGGAATACCCTGAAAGTGTCATGATAAATGCAGGTTAAAGGGTAAACAATGAGAAATACACGGAAGGAAATGCTCAGAAAGAAGAAAATGAATGAGGTTAGAAAGAAATAGAAATGAAATTATTAGGAGTAATGGAGTCTTTCATAATTATTCTGCCAAGGGGGGCTGCACAATCATTTGCATCTGAATGCAAAATGCTAAATATATTTACAACTGTAGTAGCAAACCAAGCATCTAGAAATTCATTGTAGAATCATCATAGAATCTTTTGAGTTGAAAAAGGCCCTTAAAAGTCATCTAGTACAACTGCCCTGCAATGAACAGGGACACCTGCAGCTAGAACAGGTTGCTCAGAGCCCAGTCCAGCCTGACCTTGGATGTTTTCAGGGATGGGACATCCACCACCTCTGTAGGCAGCCTGTTTCAGTGCTTCGCCACCCTGATTGAAAAAAACTTCTTCCTTATATCCATTCTAAATTTTCCCTCTTTCAGTTTGAAACCATTTCCCCTTGTCCTATCACAACAGACCCTGCTGAGGAGTCTGTCCCCTTCTTTCTTACTGTCCCCCTTAAGATATTGAAAGGCCTCTATCAGATCTCCCTGGTGCCTTCTCTTCTCCAGCTGAACAGCCCCACATTCATTCATAGCACATTTCAAAAACTAAGTATCCAAGATGCTCACATGTTTGATATAGTTTTCTACAGCACACTCATACACATTGCACAAAGGGAGAGTCTCAGAGCAGTGTTTTCTCCACTCTGGATAACATTCTGTAACTATACAGAAAGTAAGAGCAAGAAATAGTATCTCCTCACAGCTGAAAATATGCACCTTTTTTGTGCCTTAATACTCTTTTAATCTGTTCCCACAACCCTTTCTACAAGCAAACCTTGTACCAGTTTCACTATACTGGTAAAAGAGGAAGCTCCTCTGTGTAAGGTCATGTTGACCAGGATAAACTGAAGTACTCAACAAGAATAAAAGGAATCAAAACACAACAAGCTGCAATGAAGTAAAAAGGAAGGAAAAATTGTTAATCCTATCAATCTTCATGTGCCTAGGCCTTGGAAGTGCACAGGAAAGTACAAACTTAAAAAGGCGCATTCCTCCCTCTGCATTTGCAATGAAGAGAGCAGGACAACATCAATTAGATCCTCTGGAAATTATAAATATCAGCAGAGCCAACTGTGCTTTCTCTGCTTTCTCTGCTGTGATTGCTCTCACCTTTGCAATTCCCCTTCATTTCCCTGTATACTTCCTATCTTTGCTATTTATCCTTAGCTCTTCTCAACTCTGCATCAAATTTCATTCAGTCCTGGAGCATAGTAAATAATCCAGAAGGGGCCCAGAAATGAAGCTCAGTAGCAGATAATCCTGCTGGACCATCAGCTACACCCTTTCCTATCATCAGCATGACACATAGTACTGATGTGGTTGAAAATCACTTGTCATCACCTTTATTTACCTAGTTCAAATGAACACATTTATAGCGAGTCTAAAGTAAAGATAGACTTTCTGGCTTCATAGAAAATCAGGCTGCTCACCTGCTCTGCATTGTGCTATGTGGTCTCACTGAGCAAATAGCACTAAAAGTCTTCTCAAAAACACTCATCAAGAACTTACCCATACTCAGTTTCCAGTGGCTAATGTATTTATTAACTAATCCTAAAGCACAGAAGTTCTGTATGAAATCATATTTTATCCAAGTAAGATTTATTTTCTGTCAAATACTAGATAATAGATTCTACGTACAGACAAAGAACTGATTACAGAGCAGTACCTAAGCATGGCTGTGATCAGCAGAATGGAAGATAAAATCATGGATAGCTGCCAGAATTAAAATATTATAAGAATAGAAAATGCTGAATGCACAGGATAGATACAAAACTGTATGTATTTAACATTGACACTTCATTTTCATGGAGTGCTAAAATAGCCACAACTCCTGTCAAAAAGCTGAGCAAGGAAAAGGGTAGGCCAATGGGTTCAGCACAATGTCAACACCAACAGAGCCCCACAGAGGCACGAATGCAGCTTGATATAGCAGGAATGTTACAGGCTTAGAGCCACCATCTCTCTTCATAGTCCATCAAGGTAGTTTGCTTAAAAAGTTCTGTTGGTGTGGAATACACAGCTCTCCATTCAGCATGATTTCATAGCGCACACATAAGTAACTCACATATAAATATGTGCCAGAAAAAGATTTGTTGGCTTACTTACAGCTTTCATACCTCACCTGTGCTTTCAAGTTCCTGCACGAGTTTGGAAGAAGATAAATTAGTCACCATTAGCAGAAAAAAAAGATTTTTCTGCACTTCTAATAGAAATATTCTTTGTGTTAAAAAAATAAAAAGACAAAATGCCATTTATCAAACAATTGTATTACTCCTTCAGAAATAGATCTGTTCAATTGCATCCATTTTATCACAGTTGTGCCTTCTGATTACGGTTAGTAAGAGTTAACACAGTAGCAGCATTTGTTCATCCAGTTCAGAACAACGATTCCAGTAAATTAAATTGTTAAAAACGGGGCATGTTTTCTTGCGCAATCAAGACATCTCCATGTGCCACTTATGAGCAGATGTACTGAGGTCAGTATCAAATTTGATACTGGCAAAACCAAGGTGACAATTTTGCCTCTAAGTCAGACAAGAATACAACATATTTGCCTTTAACCTTACAGCAACCAGATCCTGTAGACTGAGCATGAGTGAGAAAATGGATTTTTTTTTTTCATTATTTGTTATAAAGTTTTCAAGAGATTCGTCCTGTTAATGAATATTTTAATGTATGCACAATGGAGTTGCTGCAGGCTGGACTTTAGGAACACATTTTCAAGACTGGATATAGGATGATAGATAAACAATCTCATTCCTACACAGGGCCCAAATTCTAAGGGTGGTGAATATACCCTAACATATTTGTCTGGAAGAAACTGAGTTTGGTTCTAACTCCACAGGCTTCTCCAGAAATTCTCAGGAAATGAGGTAAGCCTTTCTGGTCAGACATGACAACATTGCAGATGAGGTGTGGAGCTGATCATGACCCCCCATCGACTTTGAAATTTACCACTATAGGCTTCTATGCACTGTGCTTCAGAAACTGGAGATGGAAGATGCAGTTGGAGAAGCCCCTGAGCAGAGAGCAGCTGGACCCAGTCATATAGGGAATATTGCCTATGCATGGAGGTAAGGCTCAGACACAGTGGAATAATGTTTCAGAAATTTCAGATGGATAGTTTTTATTTTCAAAAGGCAGTAGGGAATGTAAGGGATTTGCCTTTGGCACTTGGTACAGACCTGGGAAATATAAAGTACGAGGATCCTGAACTAAGAGGAAGACAAAGATGATTCTTCTACAGGCATTACTTCAGTAAATAGATATATATAAAATACATTACCATGCAGTAATTAGTCCTGGGCAGCTACACCTAAAAATAGCCAGGGACCACCAAGGTACCACCAGGGATTTCTATTGATCAACTCAAAATCCACCCAGTTCAAAATCCATCCAAGCCAAAATCCAATCCAAAACTCATCTACTTACTTAACATGGACTGGAAAAGTTGTATGTTAGATACAAAATTTGACTTGTATCCTCTTCCTATCTACATTGTTTAACACACCATTTAGTATATATTCTCATATAAGTGAATGACAAGAGTTAATATGAGAGCTGACTGGATGTGCACTGAGATCTTATTAATTATACCAAGTGTTATTTATCTTAGCTACTCAAGTTTATAAAATAGAGATATGCAGCTCAAATATTTGAGATTTGGTAACGTTTACCTAGTACTGATACTCTCACTAATCCCTCTGACTTGTATATACATAAAACCAGTGAAAACCTGCAGCACAGGAAATTAGTGAGAGCCAACATGCAGAACCAAACTTACGACTGAGGCACAAATTAAATTATTTTCAAGACAAAAATCCAAACTGCTGTTCAAAATTCATTCTGCCATTTATTCTGAAATATCAGTCACAAATGACAGAAGCTGCCGAGCTTGTTCTGTACATAGTATTGCCCACTAACAACTCTACTCCAAACTATGTAGCAATAGGACCATGCTTGCTCCCAGTTCTGCAGCATGCACTCAAGCAGCATATACTCAAGTGTTTTTCAAAATGTGTCTGTCTCTATTCATATGATTTCAAGAACAGGGAATAATCTACTTTCAGCATTTTCAAGAACAAAACCTGAATGTACTACTGAGATTATATTTCTCATAAAAGATGTCCTGATCCTTTCCTTGTCTTATAAAAAAGTTTTATTTTTCAATAGAAAAGTATATTTAAAAACACAATTGTTTGCTAAAAGCAATATAAAACTCTTCATTTTTAACTCCATAAAAGTTTAACAAAACATAAATATTGTTTGCCACTTACATTCCTATATACAGGCTTTGCATTAAATATTTACATACGTAATAAACTCGGGAATGAATGGCACATGACTACAAGGGATTGAAATTCCACGTCACACTGTACAGTCACAGGAACACAAGGAGCAGCTTAAAATCCTCAGTCACTACATTGTTTTGTCCTGTTTACAGCTATTGTCCTCTTTTCTCTGCAATAATGCACCAGTTTCCATGGTCATAGCAAGAAGAAAGTATCAGAAGCTCAGGCACATTCTCTTCTATCAGAGAGCAAAGCTCCCCTTCCCGAAAAACATGATAATAGCGCATGAAGGCTTTTGTATCCAGTGTGTCATCACTTTGGTCCCCAACAGACACTGCTGAATCCAAAGCAGAGTCAGTGGAGTCAGTTGTTGAAGTTCTTTTGAAAAACTTGCTGGCATTAGACTTAACAGCATCATCTTTATTACAGCTGCAGCTGTGGTCCTTTTCTTCCACTGGGCCATTTATAAATGTAGCTTCTTCATCTTTGCTCCGAGCTGCACTTTGGTGTCCTCCATTTAAACTCAAATCCTTCAGTGCGTGTATGGCTTGTGACCATGGCAGTTTTTTGACAGGTGAGCTTTCTACAAACACATCATCATCATCTACACATTGTTCTTTTAGCAGTGCCCTATGATGACCTAAATCCAAACTGCAGTGTCGTGACTGCTGAATAGGCACGGTACTGTTTGTCCATTCTCCTTCATTCTTCAGAGGCTTCAACTTTTCAGTTTGTTTTCTGAGGGCTGATTCATCAAGGGATCTGGAGAAAAACCATGAGCGGAAAGATCTTCCAAGAGCACTGTAAAATCTATTTTCCTCTTCAGAAATTTTCATGCAGCAGGCTCTGGATAAGCAATGGTCCGTACTGTGGGGATGTTTTGAATCAGTTTCTGGTTGTAGATTGGTTTGGTAGCTGTAATCAGAGCTCAATACCTCTGCAGGGTATATATCTTGGCTTTTTACTGCATGCACAAACTCTCCCTTATCTCCAGATTGATTCGATTCTGAAAAATGCCGTGAGCACAAGGCCTTGTTCCAGGGAACAAATACATCTTGTTTCTCAAAGTGGCGATTCTTTTGTTCCATAGCCCAAACATAAACCATCATCTGGCCCCCAGGCATCAGTACTCTCGCCATTTCCTTTATTGCTTTGATTCTTCTTTGTTTAGTTGAGAAATGATGGATCACTATGAAAAAGGAAAGACATTATGTATTGAATATGAGTAAGGGCAGAACATTTTCTTTTTCAACTTGTTCTATGTGTTAAATCATTTTTGTTGCCATATCACAATCATCACTCATGCAAGTCAGCAATGCTGCAGAATTTATTGGTACTGCAGCACAAGTTTACCTCTTTTATGTTCACATTCAATGGATAAAAATAGGCAAATCACAAAGGAGGACATTCATCCGAACACAAAATAGAGTTTTGAGATAAGTCAGGCACATAAGACAGAGTTTCTGTTTCTCTGCATCACCCATAAAAGAAAACAGTATGACTAGCTTTCACTAAAATACCTGGCCATTGGTTCAGCTAAGTAATATTAAGTTCAGCTTCAGGGTTTGGGACACACTTGAGATTTATCTTAATAGGAAACACAAATTCTTTCTATCATGAAACAAATACAGCAGAAAGTAATATTGGTGAAAAGAAAAAGTTTTTCACGTCAGTGTGCTTTCAAGAGAGCTAGTCAGAAAAATTAAACAGAAATATTTTCCAGTGCATTAATTCTGTAACAAAGTATTTCCTTTTTGAATGTTTATTTTGGAGGAAGAAAGATGAGAAGTGTCTCAGTCTCCATTTTCATTCCTGAGAAAGGTATTGAAAAAAAAAAAAAAAAAATCAAAGTCAAAATAAAACTTCTGATCACTATGGTTGAATTTTCTTTCCAGGATAATTTCCAAATTTCACTATAACATGAAATGAACTGTGTTTCAAGATTTCTGCGTTGTTTATAGATTCCGGCTCACCTGAAGGTGAGCCAGAGAATAGCTAAGTCAGCTCTATAAACGCCCAAAAACATTAACTTGGACTGAGATCAGTCGTGTTGGTGAGGTTTTTCTTTATATCATCAGATTGCGATATGTGATTCAAATCAATGACATATGGACTGATTCCACAGTTCAGTTCAGATAGGCCTGTAAGCAGCTACTTCACACAACCATTCAATCTACCCATGTATCAAAATATGTATGTTCTACCCATGTATCAAAATATGTATGTTCTCAGCTTAAGTCATCTTCATATCTTCAGAAAAATTAGATTGTGTGCTGCTTGACATAGCCAATTCTTGTAGAAAGATTATTTCAATGTTGCAGTTATGAAAACTGTGTCCAGATAGCCCTGATTTAATTCTAAACGATGATTACGTTACCAAGGGGAAAAATGAACTTTTTTTACCATAGGCCAAAGAAAACTTTCTTGGCAGTTGATATTAACTAGGCCCTCAGAAGCATCTGACAGAAAACTCTGAGAAGAGTTTTCCATATGGTCAATGTTTTTTTCCAGCTCCTCCTAACTGGAAAAAAAAAAAAAAGAACACAATTAAATAAGATGGGGAGAAAGAAACTGATATTTTCTCTCGTAATGGAGGTTAAGTTATACATCACCACTGAACCTCATGTAAAATGGCATCAAACTGACAGCATAAGCATGTGAGCTTAGTTCACCACAATAAAGGGCTAATCAGCAAGCTCTATCTAAGCAATTCATTCAACAGATTAAATATTCTTTGTGGTTAGAATTACATAATCATTCTGGTACTTCTGCAGAAATAGAAATCCTATAAAGAGAATTCCAGCAAAGCGAAGTAGAGTATTTGATTCTGCACACAAATATTTGCCATTATCTGGAATGGGATAAAAAAACTCTTTATAATTAGGTGAACACAGACATATCATGTCTCTGTTCAGGAGGGATTAAAATCCATTACTGCTGAAAGTACAAAAATACCACATGAACTTTTAATATTGTCAGGCCTTTTACTGGTATAAATATTAAATAGATAGGCTACCCTACAAAGTCAGCTGATCTGATAGCTTGAAATTATGCCACAAGACCTGATATTTGGATAGACCTGACAACGGTACTGAATAGTTAATACAAAACCAAATAAATATACATATCAGTCATATATTGGTCAACGTTTCTTCCCTTTAAAATGTCATGCTTACACATACTATATATTTAAAAATACTTTTCAGTAATAGACCAAGTACTGTTGATTACTACCAATAATAATTTTCCCATTTTATATTTTTGCTCATGCTGCAAAACAGCCTGAAGGAAGTTCAAGCTAGCACTGAACTGAAAAACCTAGACTGTAACTGGGTACTCTGACTATTCCTCTTCATCCACCCTTTTCCAGGATTTGTTTCTCACAAGCAACATTTCCAAAAATAGCAGTCAGAGGAGATAAGATGTTCAGACAACAGGTGTTTGAATAGTTCTGAATTTTAATTTTGTGTCTATTTAAAGAGAAATCTGTATTCCTAATACATAGTAGTTAATATAAGTTTCAAGTTCTTGCTTTCTTACAAGTTTTTTTCCATTTCAATGTGTTTGCCAGTTAAAATGGATCTTAAGGAAGAAACAAAAGTGTATCTTGATCATGTAATGTATTTAAACTACAAATAGCCATGTTTATATTTTGCCTTCCAGTACCTCAAGGGTACCTGCAGGAAAACTGGGGCTTCAAGCAACCTGGTCTAGAGTGAGGTGTCCCTGCCTATAGCAGGGGTGTTGGAACTAGATGATCATAAAAGTTCTTCCAATCCAAGCCATTGTATGATTCATTCTATGATTCTATATTAATTTTTACTTGCTTAAAGTGCATGATTGAAGGAAATCTTTTCTTCAGAGTCACCAAGACTGAATATTAAAAAAAATGATTTACATATTTCCCTGGTCAACAGCACATCTTTCTAATGGACCAAACTTTGTTTAACTTTTACTACATTTATTTCAGTGATACATGCTGTGATTCTTAGGGAACTTTATGAAAAGACATTTAACTGAAGTAAAGACACTCGGAAAGAAAATGACCAAAAGAAATATGTATTTGCAGTGAGACAGAATGACTGTATGCTGTCTTACCTCCAATGGAAATGACTGCATTGAAGCACTGGTCCCTAAAGGGAAGGTTAAGGTTGTCACAAACCAGAACTTCTTCACCTCTCTTCCTTGCGATTTCTACCAATGGTCCACAGTAATCACAGCCAAGATTGTACACCTGATTGTTGACACTGAGATATTTTCCAGTTCCACAACCTAAAGAAAAGAATACTCTTTAGTAGATTAGAAGCTGTCTGTTCCTCACAAAACAGTGAAAATAATGGGGAGTGAGGCTGGGGGTGAGTTTTCTTCTCTGTTTTATCTTCTGTTCTAAGATTTCCTGAAAATGTGTGTTTGCTTCTACTAGCCTAACTCCTGCAAGATTCATTTGGACTGTTTGAAATTATTTGCTCACGTCATTAGGAATGTAACGGTACAAGTATCACAAATAAAAATACTCATTACATAGCCCTGTGCTATACTACGCTACATGAGGCAATGCATGCCTGGAGACTACAGCCACCTCTGCAGCCACTGCTGCGTATCTCAGAGCAATGTCTTTTCAGTGACCTACAATAAATCCCTCTGCCAAATACTTCCACAGACTCTGCTAAATCCCACCCAGTACCTCTCCAGCACGTCTCACTCAAAGGGAGCCAGGCAGAAGGAGGAACTCATTAGCCCAGACTCAGCCAGAAAGGTCTCTGACTGCATGACAGAAGAAAGGATTTGTTTGCAAGAAATCTGAAACCATGGCACAAGGCATGCATAACTGGCACAAGGCAGGGAGGAGCATGTCAACTTGAGATAAAGTCTTGACAATACTTGATTCTTAACAATTCTTGACAAGCTGAGGGCATGTTCTTTCTGTCTTTGTTCTGTTGTATTGGTAATACGTGTAAATGTAATGAACAGTCCTAGAATATTTTCCACATACAAGTGTGTCAACTAAAAGACTGTGCTATACTAAGTTGAAATTTTTCAGAGTGTTCTCCACTACCATATGCATAACAGGCATTTTTCGAAATTAGATTAGAAAACATTCACTGCAGTTACAGGTCAGTAGTGAAAAATAATTTCTGGAAGTTGACAGCCAAGCAACAGGGTAGTAGCTTGGCAAAGAGACCTATTTCTGTACTGGTAATTCAATTTAAAGGCCTGGAGCTATCTTTAGAAGCGTCACTGCTTCTTGCAGCACTGCTGCTGTCATTGATGTTAATGTGCACCATTATCTGGAGAGACAGCACAGAAACTGCTGGAGAAGAGCACAATGCTTCCATCCCGAAAAAGAGCAAAATCAAGCATTTTTGTAGAAGGAACACATTAAGTCAAATTTGTATTCATTTCGAAGATTCAGTTGTCACATACATGTTTTTTGGTGGAGTGCTTTCTAATCACAGTTTCTGAAGTACAAGGTCTGCTCTGGAATGAAGCCATAGAGTGGTAACACTGCCAGTACTCTCAAAATCTACATTTGCAGGAGATTCACTTTTAAATGAGTCATCAGGAGGGTGGATTCCTTCATGAAGCTGTTAACAACATCCACGCTGTTGCCATTTATTCTGATGAATGAACAATAATAAGGCAATTATACAAAATGATATTTCATTCTGCTACTGTTATCATTCTTCATGGCAAACAAAAATATTTTAATAAAAGGTGGTGCTAAACAGAAAAAAAAATTATCAGTTGAACACCTTATTTTGAAAATGCTCGTGCTACTGTATAGCCCTCCTCTCAAAATGCGTGCTAAAAATAAACACTGCTGTCAGATTCCCATAGGTCTTATTAAATCCCTTAAGAGGAGGTACCTTGTGTGCCTTGATGGGAATACTTCTATTGGCAACTGTAAGCATTTGCCTTCTGACCAGATGCTTCACCTGCATTTAAATTATTTCAGCTGAAACTGTAATAGGGTGATCTTAAGGTTTCAGCTGCAGTTGTGACACTTGCTGATAAAGCCTCAAAGAACTTCAGCAAAGATTTCAATGACTTTTATTGACATGACAAAAAATTTTGGCTAAGAAATACCATGTTTAGCCAACTGTCAAATGGGTGGATGCCATAGGATATTTCCTGAGATGATCAGTGAAAATGGTGCAGATGTATAAAATATACAAACATACATATCCAAAATGTTACAAGCCTAGCTTTTTTTTTTTTTTTTTTTTTTTTTTTTTTTTTTTTTTTGAGTACTGCTTGACTCAAAAACTTGACTCAAGTTACAGAACTGATCTTTTGATTATGGTTGACAAAATCTTCAAAGATATTTTTCTCTGACAGGATCAGGCAGATATAGAATTTATTTTGTACAATTATTGCACTGTGCAGTGTAAATGCATTTTACAGTCTAAGAAATGAGAAAAATCCAATGATGCAAAGGAGCAACTAGTTTGCAGTGATGTGGTGTATAGGACTGAATTTATAACACAAACACAAAGCAAACTTGAGGACCTGGTAAACCTTACAATATCTGTAAGTGCAACAGAGAATGAAGATACAAACTAAACAAGTAAGAGAGACAAGGACATAGTAGAGAACTGAGATTTCAATATCCATATTTAGGAGCATAGGGGGATTCTCATGACTTTTTGTAGTTGTTGTTGTTTTTTAACAATGAACATGTCAAAATATAAATATGAAGCCATGATAGGAGGAGTTTTGGAACAAATGAAAAGTAACAAATTGCAGACCAGCAGTATTTAAACAGAGTCTGAAAGAAACTGAAACACGAAATAATTGAGCTATATTGATACAATTAAAAAATAATAATAGTAATAAAAAAAGGGAAGTGACTGACCACTAAGTGAGGAAACCAGTAGATTCAAGCTTAGGTCCATCAAAATAAGGTAAAAACTGTACTTACTTGCTGCCTGGTACACCATCAAAGAAATAAAATAAATGGCATATGGCATCTAATATGGTTTTAAAAAATTTTTAAAGCAATCTCTAAATAAATTTAAAAGTTTTTTTCTCTAGCAAATATATGTGATTAATGTATAAACTGCTAAAGTTTATGAACAATATTTCATGCTGTCCCAGGGAATGGCTTACCTATGTCAGCAACAAGACTGCCAGGCTTTTGCTCCAACAGAAAGTTTCTCACACGAGGCCATGCTTTGCTCTGCAGATCATTAAAGTAGGCAGCTGTATTTTCATACACACTATGCACATGCTGCTTTTCTAGCTGGGTAGCCTCATGTTCCATCCTGAAAACATAATGAAGATTATATGCAATGACGCATGAACTGTTGTAGACTATATTTTATAGACATGTATAATTCCTGAACTTGTAAGCTTATTTTTATAAAATCATTGCAAACATCTAATAGCCATCATATTTATAATATGTTTTTTAACCAAGGGATCTGTTTTTTTTCCAGAAACTTTAAGAAAAGTTTTGAATTTATCATCTTCTCTCAGAAGCATTATATAGCCGCATGTACTATTCAACAATATGCACATTCTTCAGTAATTTGACCAGTGCAGTAAAGGCTTATCTGCTTCCAAAACAGAGCATGTATTCAGCAGGAGAAGAGAACCAGGAAGTTAAGAATAGACTCTCCAGCAAGTAGATAGGCAAACTCTTATTATGGTGTTTTTCAAATATAGCCTGGACCCTGAAAGAGGGTCCATAGACTTTGGCTTCAGTGATGAAATGGCTGAGACTTACACAGGAAAAAAAAAATCAGGATTTCTCTACCTTTGCTTAACCATTTTCATTTCATTCAAAACGCCTATCGTACAAACACTATCTTCTTAATTTTTAAAATGGGAATTAATTCCAGTGACCACAAAGAAAGTATTTATGTGCTTTACATTAAGTGTATGTGAACACTTATAAGAATAATGTTTATCCATCTTGCTGGTTTTATGTGCTCTGCTATGTCAGACGAAATTGTCCCAGTGGTCTATTCAGACTGTACCTATAGATCATACCTATTTAATAGTTCTCTTCAAAACATTTATGCCAATGTCTTTACAGCACCTATTTTCATTTTTCTGGCCTGATCTACAGTTTTCTTTTATGATACATTAGCTGAGGTTTTACTAGCTAAATATATATGTGTTTGTTTTTATATATGTATATAGAAATACATGTGAGAAAAAATCAGTAACAGACTAGCAAATTCCCAGTAGCCAAAACTTCAGTGTTACCCTGAGGAGCATAAAACTATAACAGACTGAACAAGAAAAGCAGATACTATTGGAAATACAGACTTGAAATGATATCACATGACAGAAGTAACTCAGAATTTTTCTCAGAGTTCTATTTCAAGCTATGTTGTCAAATAGAATGGGTTAGTTGCAGCAATTTCAAATAATTACTCCTCAAAATCTAAAGCCCTTTTTTTTTTTTTCTTATTTGACTCTTAAATAGAGCAGATCGTGTTTCATGTTTGCAATTATCTTTCTTCTCTACCTTGAAACATACTCTATTTTGTTGCTCAGTTGCCCAGAAATATGTAGAAATTCCAAAGACTAACAATTATTTATCTTCTTTTGTCATTTTGTATGTTTCTTGTTCTAGTTTCTGTTTCATGTTTGGTTACTATTGTGGTTCAGTGTTTACAAGTGTTTTTGTCTTTCTACTTGAAGTTGTTTGCTCAATCTTTGCAGTTCTTTAAAAAAAAAAAAAAAAAAAAAAAAAAAAGAGAGATGGAGAATATTTTCAACAATTCATAGTGATTTCCAACTGCTACAGAAATTTCAGTTTATGACAACTACAGAAATAGCTTCCTGAACCGAAGCTTAATTTGGTTAACACAAATTAATTTGTTAAACACAAAAGCCAACTTGGACATGACACAGAAGATGTTAAGAAGTTCCCTATTGATGCAATATTCTACTACATTTTTCATGAAATGTCTTTATTTAATCTAAATATAGGCTGAAAATCAGCTTTGTTTTTTACTGAATCACAAGCCCATTACATTTTTGCCTTAACTTTCTCATTCACTGAGGCTGCTACTGACTCTTCTATACTGGACATGTGGGAGAGTACCACAGCACTATTTTAGAGGTTATTATTTTTGGATACATTTTATAAACACTATCAAGATAACGACTTGGCTATAATGTTAGAATAACAGCATTCTACCAAAATGCAAATAATTTCATGTACCATTTTATTAAGACTTCCATTCCTGCTGATTACATATATTTTGCAGGCAATTAAGTCACATGATGAAATCAGACTTGCCAGTTTGACTTTCCAGTCAAAGCCCTTAACTCTGTCAGGCTTCATTTTGCAGCACGGCAGGGAAACGCCCTAGCAACAAACCTCTTCATTTCACTGTTTACAGAAGGCAAGAAACCTGTGGAGACAGACTTGACCTACAGCTGTATCAGTACTACACAAGCCTGATGTCAGTGAAGACGTAAAGCTTAGAACTATCTAATTATGCAAGCCAGAGACAGTACCTCAATTTTTCTTTGTAAACAAAACCAATCATTGCAACCCTTTTGCCTTAAAAATATCAGACAAAGTCTCTGCTGCACCTAAACCGCAGAAAATGTTCAGTTCATCCAAATCCTATCTTGTGACTTCCAGGATGATGGGAACATCTGTTTTGCATAGGAGGTAATGAAAATGTAAGATTTCCAGAAATCCCACTGTTTCAGCATCTGCTCTGCTCAGGTTACATGGAAGCTATCCAATTAGCCAGAGAAAAGAAGAGCAGAAGGTGGCGATTAATGTGTACGCTTTCCTCACCCTCAATTCTTTATTTTCTTGTGTGGTAGCTCATACAGCTGCCAAAGAGCTCTTGCAGAGACTAGGTGCAAGAGCATGAAGGGCACTACGAACTGGCAGCCAGTTGCTTAGTGACTGCAGGAAGTCCCCAAAATAGGGAGGCAGCTCTAGAAACATGGGACTCCAACAAACTGTTTGCATAACAGATGAAGAGTAGGATTTTCTCCTCTGCCAGTGCCTCCTGGTTCATCTATGTTCACTCACAAGACTACAACAGGCCCTTGTTGTGCATGATCTACGAAATGAAAATAATAGATGGAAGCTGCAGTGTAGTCCTTGTTGATCTTGTGGGGAAATGGATCATCAGTCCATCACATGAAACTGTGGCATATGAATAAAAATGACAGAAATTAAACAGGTTCTTTGACTGTCCTACAGAGCTGGTTTGTTTTTCTTTATTAAAACAAGTAAAAGCAAAATAAGCTAAAAAAAAAAAACCTAAAAATGACAGCTTCACAGGGTGTAGAAATAATTGTACTAACATTCCGTATATATTTTATAGCTACACATCTCTCTAAAAGTTTTCTGAGTCCAAGGGAATCTACTTTCTTCCTTTCCCATTAACATTTTGAAACTGTTTAAACAATTGACTTTTCAAGGGTATGCCTTTAAGGAAAGTCATGTTGCTTGGACTTATTCTATCACTGCTGAAGCATTTAACTACATGACCTTGAAATGAAAACAGAGAAAATTAATAATCCCAGTTTACAACATTTTAAAAAGTCAGGATTTTCTTTTCCTAGCCTTTTTTTTTTTTTTTTCTTTTTTTGGGGGGTGAGGGAATTTGGAAGTGATTTGGCTAATTGTATTAAATACCTTTGCCTCAAAAGGTCAAAACAGCTGTTGCCCCTCAAACACAAGGGGTGCCCTAACATTAAAATGCAGGCAGTAGCGTTCAGTCCAAAAACTCCGCCATTCACTTCAAGTTCCATTTAAGCCAAAGATTTTCACGTCATCCTCTGTCTACCTTCCCACATGTTATTTCACCACCACTGTTTAAAATTGATGCACAACACTTGAAGTCTTCAACTGGCTCATGCTTAGTTCTCCCTGTGACTGCCTCTTTGGCCAGGCCAGTCACAATATCCAGAACGTGCTACAGACTTCTTGTCAGTGGCCTCTAGGAAACATCCTGTTATTTTCATACTAGACATCAAATCCTGCATCCCTTCTATTTCACTTCAAATCAATTGCTCTTGATTAATTTGATCCACAGGCTTTCCCTTACTTCTCTCTCTTGTAGCTGCCTGTTTTCTCTATCCCTTTGATGAACAGCAGGAACTTACTCAATTCAGCCTGAGTGTCAGATATGAAATATTTCGTCTCTTAATGAGGGCTTCTCTTATCTAAGCTCTTCACACACTGATGGGAATTCTCAATCCCATTTTGGATTATGAGACCTCCTACTTCAAAGATCTGTGAAATTCAGCACAGTTGTCTCTTCATGTTGCTACAGCAACACAAATCTTGGTTACGCATGCAACTGCAGCTATGGATGTAATAATTTAAATAACTTTAAATATAGAACAATATAGCCACAAGGGCAGATCTATTTCCCACACTACTCTGCTCTCCAGCAATAACAAGAGCAGCTATAGCCAATACTAACTGGATAAAGAGTGAGAAAGTCCTACTGATTCTGTCCCCCCAACTACAGGACAGGGAGAACTGTCTATAATGGTGAGCAGTGCTTCCAGTTAACCACCAAGTAAGTTGCTTACAACTTACCAGTCTTTTCATTCAAAAATATGTAGCGGTGGAAAAGCTACATGCACAGCCAATGGTAAGAAGCAACTGCAAAACATCATAACACTTCTTCTCAAAACCTGACCAGTTTTCTTTGTCAGAGCTTTGCCCACGCTTAAGACTGATTCTATAAAGCACAGTAATAATGTCCATTCTGATTTACAGTGTTTTATTTCATTAATAAAGGCGACAAATACAAGTGTGATTTTAGATATGAATCATTACATAAAACAGGCTTACAAGTAAATAAAGGATAATGAAACAGAATAAAAGGAATCCTACTGTGAATTGTTAAACGAGATGCAACCCATGTTAAGCAAAACGTTACAGGAGAAGACAGTTTTCTTAAGGCTAACAACTCTGGTAATTAAGTTCACCCACGCATGAACAGCAACAATTCCATGAAAATGCACAGTGTGAAATCAGAGCAAGAGGAAGGCCATGCAGTGTGTTTAAAACCTTACTGAACTGAACTCCTGATTCAGTAGCATTGTTCCAGTAAAATTTGGCAAACTGAAGTGAAAAACAAAGATTTGAGACAAGTTTAGAATCACTGTTACTCAAAATGTTCAGTGTGAAGCTAGAAATTTAAAATAACTTCATTAATTGAAATAAAATCACTATAATCATACTTTTTTTTTTTTTTTTTTTTTTTTTTTTTACTGATAAATAGAATCTTGCTCTCATGGAAGACTGAAAGCAGAGAGACTGTTCTTTCAAGGTCCTGAACTAAAGATAAAGTTTATGACTCAAATTCCCATTATTCCAAGTGGCAACCATTCACCATCACATTTATTTTCTGTTAGTTTTATTCTCCAGTCAACAACTAGTACTGTTCACATCATATTCTTTGACGAGTCAATCATTTAATATTTCCCTTGCACTTTTGCATCTAGGGTCATAATGTAGACAGCTGAAAGGTTGTATTGCAAGCAGATTTATTTTATTAAGTACAAATGCTGTTCTGTAGATAGGTAACATGCAGCAAAGACAGAATGCACAAACACAAATCCTTTGCTATTTATAACAGTGAAAGAAGGTGCATAACCATGTAGAAGTCCTATTAAATGCCAGTTCATCTCTCCTACTACAGGAAAATACACAACCCATCTCCAGGCAAAGAAGGTACCTTCCTACAAAGTTCTCAAAAAGTCAAAAATCCCTGATGCTAGACTTGTACTGATGTAATCTTCAGACCTTCCAGGGCACATCAATACACAACATGCTCCCCATCTGGAGAGCATAGTCCCTCTTGCCTATGTCAATCCAGCTTTTCAACAGCCACAGACCAAAGTAATGAGAATAGTATGAAGAAAAGGGTTAAATTGGAGGGAAAACAGCTGATAAAAGAATTGTAGCTTGGAAAGTGAATCTTGGAATCATTTTCAGTTCACAGAATTGTAATTGTGCAGAAGACTGTATGATGTACCAAGCCTGTACTATTTTACTGTGAGGTTGAGTGCCAATCTCCTTGCAAGCTTTCTTTGCCTATGGATGTATCTCTGTCCACGATTAGCTATGAAACAGAAGTATATCAGCTATCTCTCCTGTAGTAACAAATACTATGGACCAAAGAACATTTTTACAAATAGCTAATACAATAATCTGCATGATCCACACTTGTAAAGTCTGTTGATCGCTGTTTACATTAATGAACTGCAAAGCACATAGGTTGCAAAAGCTAGGTGCCAGTGGGCTTTTCTAGGCAAATCTTCTATTGCTCCTTAGCCTTTTCATACTGATTCATCAATAAGAAAGGACTAGGAAAGCAGTAAAAAAAAAAGCTGTTTTCCACAGCAAAGAGCAGACAAAAAAAAGCAGCCTTAAACTGCAGCAAGGAAGATACAATTGAGACATTTAAAAAGCAATGAGAAGGATAAAAAAGCACTGAAAATTATTCTGGAGTAAGTGGGTCCATCAACAAATTCTGAAAAATATAAGTTACCCAGACATCTGTCAGGAAACATATTGATGTAGTAGATGCAGCTTTGGAGGAGACACATAGATGCCCCAACATTAAGATTTGTGAGTCTGTCTATGAGTGTAAGAATAAAACTTGAATTTTTCACTTTATAAGCAAGATTTCAGTTAACTGATATAGAAACAAAAACAAACAAACAAACAAAAAAACAATAATTAAAAGCTGAAAGTATGTTTCACATGTATTTACTGCTCTTTAACATGGAGGTTAATTTTGAAGCTAAATTACTGAAGATGATGAATTAATTTCCCCTTGAGAACAGCTACAGTTACAGGTGGTTTGTTTGTTTTTCAAAGCTCTGCATCAATATCTCAAGGTCCTTGTACTACACTACTTACAAGCTTCTAAGTGTAGTTAAATTTTCTTCTTGGTCAGTGTAACATCTCGTGTATTTCTAAAATTATCTTGTCTTCTGTCCCTTATTTACCAGCAATTAAACAAGTGTTAAATATTTAATACTTTTCACCCTTTGTGATGAATCAATCTCAGTGGTCTTTTATGAGTACTGTTGTTATCCTCTGTCTCCTCCTATCCATACGTCCCTATTCTTCATGCCAAGCTATATTTATAACAGTAGATTCCCTAATGTCATCCTATAGTTCTAGAATTATAGCCTTTTAAATTCCTTATGCTTCCACGGGATTTGGGTTGGTATTTAGAGTACTATTTCCAGATAGATTAGTTTTAATTTATTCAGTATAATTCTCCTTTTTCTCCCATTCATAATGCTCATCACTGTTGGTATTTAAATTGTTCTTGGTGCTACGTACAAAGCCTCTCAATTAAAACAATTTTACAAACCAATTTAAGTAAGACATTCAGTTACTTGGAGATACATCTTTTGCTGAATCTTAATATCTTAGTGACAGAAAGATAAGCAGCACACTGCCAAACTGGATCCCCAGCTAAGGCCAGTAATGGTTACCTTTGATCCTAAAATTAAACATAAAATATTGCATAATCAATTACAGTAAATACAGAATTGCTATGTGGATTCTTTCGATATTTTTTGTATAAACTACTCCTGATAATTGCTAGTTTATTACAGCTGAAAATATGATTTCATATTTTTAAATGTTCATATTCACCACATACATGCATGCAGTGTTCACTATGCTGCCTAAATAAAGCTTCAAAAGAACAGGTCTTGTGGCAGAGTTTTAGTTGTTAAGTTATTCCTAGTTCATGACCATCAGAATGAGAGCAAAGACAGCACCACACTTCTTTTTTTTTTTTACCATAATGCTCAAAAATCCAACTGATGATTGCTTTGTGCACCCTCCCACAATGTGCCTGCGCACTGTTGCAGACACGGGCTCTTCCACTAATAGCCATAGTGGGCTGGGCAGTGTGAAGGCTTAGCGTCCCACCACCAAATTCCCTAGACAAGAGCCTTCCTTTTCATAGCTCCCCAGAGTTTCTTTGGCAGTATTTTTCCATTTTAAAGGATTTATGTTGTAATGGTACTGTTTTACCCAGCTTGTTGTTTCTAAGCCTACTATTTGAATGCAAGGAAAGGCCTTTACACTGAGAATTTTTTCTTATTCAGCAAGGAAAGGAAATGCTGTGGTGACCCTGAGGGAGCTGCAATTGCCTACACACACTGTAAAGTTTTCCATTAGGAAAATATTTGAATACCATTGTCTTTATAGATGCAAATGATTTTTTTTTTTATATTTTCTTAGGAAACTATTCTATGGTGGAGAACAAGAGTTAATATCTACAAAAAACAGTGTAACACCATTAGAAATGTTTTCTTATAAGAACTTCAGTCTTCAAATAACTTATTTTTCTGAAATGACTGTATGTCATTTCAGAAAATGAAATGACATTATGTGTATATTAATATACAAATATTCAAAAATAAATACTTTTCAGGAACAAAGCACAAACCAAAATGTACAATGCCTGGCCCAAATAAATTATGTCTGAAGTTTTCCAGGGAAAAAAAAACAAACATGCAGGATTCTGTCCATTCATTTCAGTCAGTTACATAAGGCCTAGCTATGACATGAATATTTACTCAGTTTTTCAATAATTAGACTTCTTTTCTCCCAGTAATTCACTTAATACTTTTGTCTCCTCTTATGAAGGCACATACATAAGTTTTATGAAAAGCTAGTGTCTTCACTCCTAAGTATTTTTAAACAAAAGAAGTTCATTTTTCATTTTAAAAGAATGATTAAAATTAACTAGGTAAGCATATAAAAGTCACAAGTATTTTTTCAATGTCTTAAACCTCTACAAATTAGGGAGCCATACAGACCTCCAGCCATGGTTTTCTGCCTCATGGGATTATTCTGTAACTACTAGTAGCTATAGTAGCTTCAGTTTATAAGCTATAAACATGCCAACACAGATCCTGGTACTACAAAGACACAGATAACTGCTTAACTTTGTGCACCACAGTCATCTCGCTGACCTCAGGTATGTTATTAACAATGGCTGAAGGTAAGAATGTGCAAATAACTTTCTGCAGAACTGAGCCTCATGCTGTTTGTGCCGTCCCATATTATTCTTCTGGGTCATCCATCCAGAATGGATGGCAGAATACCCACATACCAGAATGTTTGTATGGGAAGTGTTTGTCATCTGTCTCTTGGCTCAGGGCTGATTTCAGTCTTTGGACAGACTTTATAACTTCAGGTACGGATTTATGTTTGTTTTATCTCAGAAAATGCTGAAGAGTGACTTTTCTTCACACAAAATTCAGTTTAGCATTATATGTACATTTAACAATGTTTTACCCCTTTGAACATCTCCTTGCCAAAGGCAATATTAAAATGCAGAGCCACAGCTACCTGCATGTGTCTGTTTTTCCCAAAACACACATCTCTGTAAGCTACACAATAGCAGCACCACAGAAACATCTCAGTGTACAGTCCATTACAAGAACACAGTGTGAGAGAGAACACAGTAAACAAAAACGCACTCCTTCAGAGAGGCAGGCACTTTATAAATAGCATATAGACAGACATAAATATAGCAATACACTGGATTGAAAATAAACTACCAAAATGAAACCCAATCCCCCCACTGGCTCTATTACAGGGCATTAAAAAGTCCTGAGAGGACCCTCTTGGTTGGTCATGCAGAGATTGATGCGTATTTTCCTTATCTCTTTCTCAAGTTTTATGCTCAAAATCACAAACTCCAGAAGCACACATCACCCAAGCAGTTCCATCAGCAGCGAATGTCATCCTGTACACCACAACCACACAGCAGTATTGCTGTAAGAATTGGGCTCCTTATGTCTTTCCCAAAGAGCAGGAGTGGATGACCCCAACTCTCTGAGCACCCGCTGCTCCCACCAGCACTCAGTGGGAATGAAATCCCTCTACAAACATTCAGTGAACAGGGAACACTCAGTAACAGTGAGGTCTCTGCGTGCATTTACAAAGGCAATGTTTAGGTATTTTGAATATTCTGGGAGAGTAAAATATGTTAAACTATTAAGACTCAGAATTTGTCGAGATCATTGCTTAGGACCGTTTGCCAATTCAGAGTGCATACTTCATTTTTAATTAGCCATGCCATCACAGAGAAACTTGTTATTTCTGTTGTAAATTCCCCGCACGTCTCCTAAAAACTACCCTTCCTAAGCGCTGCTGCCAAGCCCAGCGCCAGCAATGCTGCTTGATGCTAGGGCTGCCTGCACCGCGGCCCCGCTCCGTTACACGGGGAGCATGGAGGGTGGGGGAGAAGTTAGATCTCG
This sequence comes from Centrocercus urophasianus, assembly GCF_019232065.1. NCBI lineage: Eukaryota > Metazoa > Chordata > Aves > Galliformes > Phasianidae > Centrocercus > Centrocercus urophasianus. The sequence goes on along the minus strand of NW_024884475.1, from coordinate 25,673,361 downwards.
AAATCTCGAAATCCTTTCGTCCCGGGGAGGGTCAGCAGCTCGGCGGCAGAGGGTCACCTCCGTTCTCCGACATCAAGCTGCCAGCAATCAGGACGCTATTTTGCTATTTTTCATTTCTAATTTTTCGGCTTTTCTATTATTATTTTTTTCCTCCATCCTCCCTTCCCTTCCCCCAAAAGCCAGCCCTCGGGGCGGAGGGCTGCGGGGGGGATGGCAGCGGAGATTTCCGTGCTCCGAGCATCCCACCCGGCGGCCCGCCCCGCTCCTTACCTGCACCAGCGGGGCGGCGGCGGCTGCATCCCGGCGCGGAGGCGGCGCTTGGCCGTGCCGTGCCGGGCCGTGCCCAGGGGGGGGCCCTCGGCGGAGGGGAGAGAGGAGGGCTTGGCCCTCTGCTGAGGGCACCCCCCCCCCCCCTTGGCACGGCCCCGATCTTCCCTTCACCGCCCCCCGGAATGCCAAATGTTAACTCTTTTCCTTACCGCCGTCGCATCCTGCAAAGGAAAAAGGGAAGGATGAATGCTGCTGGAGCTGCTGATGGGAAGAGGGGGAAGCTTCCAGGGAGGAGGGGGGATTAGCCCTCATGTAAAGGTTAAGCTCGCACTGACCTTTGTGGGTGCCTGCCAGGTTTTGCAGCACGAGCGTCCTCCCAGTGCTCGCAATGGGAGCTGGAAAATGGCAGGTTGTTTCTATACTTTCACATGTTTAGCCATATTTGTCAGAATAGTGAGCGGGGACCCCAAGAGTTTTAGGGCTGCATAAACACAGAACATAGTTTGTCCTGTTCCAGGAGCTTATAGTTTACATATGAGGTTACCGATAAATACAGAGAGAAGCATGAAAAAGCAACACAAGCTCATGTTACAGGCACAGAACTCAGCACAGCATTGCACTGATGGCTCTGGAGGTGCTGAAGTATTAAATGTTCTGTGTGGCCTCAAATCAACCTTAAAGGTACCTGGAGACAGGATTAAAAGGGAATAGTGGGAACATGAATGTGTATCAATAAGGTTTTCAAAATCGCTGAAGTGACTGAAAAACATACATTGCTTTTAGTCTGACAAGCCCACCTAAAGCAAAAAACAACAATAATACTGGAAGAGAAGAAGAACAGGATGAGAAAAACTACACTGGAGACATATGAAGCTAATATCCTGTTAAATATATCAAAGCCCTGGAGAAATGCTGAAGCCCTTGATCTTTATTATGAAGACATCCAACAGTCAGAGCTATTGGCTAACTCACAATTAACCTTCTTAGCTTCTTCAAAGAGCTTTGACTGATTTATAAGACACAACTGAGCTTTACAAAGATTGACATGTATCCTGTTATTCCATTCTTCCACATGCATCTGCTAATTTTGTTATGTAAGGCAATGTCAGGTAATTGTCTGGTACAAACTAGGGTCTGTTACTTCCCAGTGCTCTCAGAAACTTTTTTTTTTCTTTTTTTTTTGCAAGATGCCATTAAATCTGCTGTATTTCTGTCCTCAGGTACCAAAGTTGGTTCCAAGAAAAGGCTGCATGGTGCAGCACCCCCTAGGAACTGGAACTTCATACCCAAGTTTCCTAAAAAATCACTAAAGTGTGAATACCATCTGGTCCAATTTATGTATTGACACCATTATTGGTTTGTTTTAAAATCTCTTCAGCTTGAAAACACTGCCTCTTAGAAAAAGATTCTGATGTAGACTCTCCTAAAACTCCATAGTGAATTCACTCAGTCTTTCCCTTAGAATCTAATCTTTTTTGGGCACTCTACAGCCAAGATTGACAGTCCTATAAACTCTGGCAACTTTCTCCTTTGGATGCATTTGAAGTAGATGATAATCTATTAATGGGCTTCGGGGGGGGAAAAGAAAAAAGAAAAAAGAAAAAAAGAAAAAAAACCTCATCCACACAGGTATTATGGGCTGAACACGATTTACAAATTTATGCAGAATAAAAATAGAATACTTTTTCCTTTGAAGTGCTAGGCATCTGTAATTGTATAATAAATTGCACTCCTTAACAACTCCTCCTCTCTAAACAATTAAAAGACCTCATCAAAAACAATGTTTCTGTATTAAAAAAAGATTTAGGTCACTAAATTAAGTGACCAAAGGTTGGGAAAGCCAGAAGGCTACCCACGAAACCTTAATTCAGCTCTCTTGTGTGTGCGCTTTGCAACTCTGTACTTAATTATGAGCTTGTCTGCAGAATACCAGGCTCCACTTGGAGAATTTGAAATTATGTAGTGGCAAGCATGTGAGACTGGCTAATTAGGTCTCCTCCTGTGTTTCATCCCTTTATTCCTTTGCTTTCTAGGGTCTCTTTTCTGCTTATCCCTTGTCATTTCTCATGTGGAAACTCCTCTTTGCCAGATCTGCCTGAAACTCACACCCTTCGATAAGAAATTTAATGGTGAATCAGGCAACAATTTTTACCTTATGGTCACAGAGAATTCTAATTATTCCTTCCAAGGTTGTCATTTTCCTCCAAAGATGGAAAAAAAAAAAAAATAGAAGAAAAAGAAAAAGACTAAAGGAAGGAAAACAAAGACAAGAAAAAACAGTAAAAAGTAGGGAAATAAAAGTTTCCACACTGAAGCAGAAAGGAAATAAGAAATTGAGGTCAGTCTTCACAAGTCATAGAGCTTTCTTATAAAGGACCAGCTCTCAAATTGCCAGCTTCACAGAGAAGACAGTTGAAGATGAAAGCAAAAGGAAGGCATTCATGTCTTGAAGGGAATATAAATAATTCTGCGTTGACTCTATAGACATTCTGGAAAATTGAGGAACTTTTGTTCTAATTTGTGATGAAAACTGTAGTTGCTTTCTGGTTCTCTTGTATTTATGCCTTGCCAATCAGAACCACTTTCTTTTCTGAGCCAGATAATAGAAAGACTTTTCAGTTTGCAGAAGATTCTTTTTAATGACACAGTCATGAGTTAATAACTTACACCTTTGCTTGGTGAATTCGGTCTTCACGTGATTGTAATGTTACATTCAAATTATAATGGTTTTTAAAAGTTTTCCAGTAGAGCTAACAAAAAAAGGAACCAATGGCATTTGTGACGTTATCAGAAGTACAAAGTTAACAATATTACTGTGAAGTTAAAGTGGTATTTTCACTTCATAGGAAATTTTTAGCCTTAAAGCAATTAAAGCAATAACAATCCAATTTTCTTTTTCCTGGGATATGAAAATTCAAAGAAAATATGAGCTAGGAAAGTATACAATTTTCTAAATGAAGTGCAGTCTCTGAAGCCTTAAGTTCCCTTAAGTACAATCATGCTTTGGCTTGATAGTCAATCTCAATAACATAAAATTCGTGTTCTCAAAATTGGTACTTACTCTCCTGAGAGCTTCAGTATTGAGAGGCTTCCTTTGTTTCCTTTGCAATCATTAGCACTAGAAACTTGATTTCTTGAATGAAAGATAACATTCTCTGCTTCTTATTTGTTTCCTGGTGTTTTAGTAATAATAAATATCCTTAAAATCATGCTAATATTCCATGTTGGGTCACAATACAGAGTACAAGAAATCAAAGCTAATTTAGTAGAAGTACAACAAGTGGCAATGCTATGGTCCGGTGAAATTAAACACTCATAACTCCAGTGACATAACTGCACAGATATTTTTTCACATATGCTTAGTATGCAAGCAAGCTCATCTTGTGGGAGAAATTCAGTGTGTGGCCTTCACAACCTACCTCAGAGATTTGCTGTGGGGATTTACTAGTTAAGATTTGTAAAATGCTTTGAAAATTATAAAACTTCAAGTTGTGTTAGTGCTAAGCACTATTATTTCATACTTAAACATTAGAACCAAGCCTTACAGGCCTTCACCTTACTAGTACAAGTCTTTGTGAGGTCAGTACGGATGTTGCAAGAGGTAAGGCAAGCAGAACTGATCACAGGAGAAAGAAATTTCTTTCTTAATTCACTGTCAGAGATTGATGTGAAACACAACTCTAAAGCTGTTAAAGAGAGACTAACTGAAAAATAAATGTGAAAAGCAATAGTATATAAATCCACGTAAGAATATAGTACTCCTTAAAGTGCCAGTTCCTTACTTATTCTGTATAATGTCTTAACCAAGTAAACCTACTGACTGTTTTCCAGGAAACACAATTCAGACCCCAAATGCATAAATGGATCGAATACAACACTAATATCAGCTGAAATGTTTCCAAGTGACAGTAAGAATGGGCAAAATCTATGCACTGTTTAAGTTGTACTTCACGCATATTTTAGGTTTGACTTAATCAAGTAAAAACTAGTTAAGTAAAAGTTTTGAAAGAAAGATGAACACAGAAAAACTTGTCAATCAATCAGATTGAGAACACCTTCTTTGACAGTTTTTTTGTTAACTTCTTTTTCCGTGCCATCTTTCCTCTTCCTTGTTTTACAGTGTCAGATTTCAGAGGCAGAAGTTAAAGAAATACATACTTGGATGGATTTTAAGGCTGTTACTTGATTGTCTGCTTGTTGTGGAAGGTTCTTTTCATTTGGTTTGTTGGTAGGTTTGTTTTGTTTGTTGAGTTTCCTTTTGTTTTTGCCGTATCAGAGGGACAGAGCGTTTCTTAATAAGATAACGTCAAGCATTAACACAAACGAATTTGGTACCTAACTACCTTGAATGCAGATGAACACAATTATTTCAGTACTGCTGGCATCAATGCACTGTAGATGTTAGGGTGGCATATTGTCAGCCCCTGAGCAGCGTCCCAATATCCTGAAGCAATAAAACCCTATTTGGCATGCAAGGAAGGAGAGTTGGATTTATTTATCTTACAAGGACTAATTACTATTCATTGGCAGTCTCCATGCAGGACAAAGCCCTCAGTACTTAAATTTCTTGCCTCTGCAAAAAATGACGCAGGCATTCCACAAGGAGATGATTTTCAAGCATTTGCATTTACTCTCTGTGGCTAAGAATAAAGATTACTTTCCTGCAGCATTTTGACATTTTGATCTGAATTGAGGCATATAATAAAAATTCATTTCAGTGAATGTTCAAGTATTAACTGAAATTCAGTATCGGAGAGAAGTAAAGGTGAGAAGGTACAAAAAGAGAGTGAAAAGTGTACTACTAAAGCAGATGCATATCCTTGAGGAATATGGTTTAGTGAGAACTATTGGTGATAGATGGACAGTTGGACTGGATGTAGGTCTTTTCCAGCCTTGGTGATTCTATGATTCTTGCCCTTTCCTGAGTGGAGGAAGTTGCAGGCCTCTAATGCATCTACTTCTCTTTGAAAAACAAACTTTGCTACCTGTATTTAGATATTTACAGTCTTTGTGTCACAGGAGTTAAATTATTTGTCCCCAAACACACAGAAAGTCCATGAAAAAGCCAGAGCTCATCTTAACTTTCTAGACACCAGTCCTGATCCCCTTTAGACATTCCATTTAGAAATAGCTTAGAGTAGACTTGAAGTGTAGGTGTACATTGTTCAATGAAAAAAATGGCTATGTAGGATGGCAAATTTCACTCTGCATGCTTTGTTACCAGGGTCTTATCAGTCATTATCAGTCCAGATATCCCAGGTGATGAGGAGATTATAAACCTTATTCAGACTCAGCTCCTGAAACTCAAAAGAGTCCCAAGAGTTTTAGGGGTTCTTTGTTCTGATTCAGACTCAGTTTTCCAGTTCTCTATGTCCTTTTTTCCTGTTCTTTCCAGTCCTCTACTCACTTCCACAGTTATTTTTCAACCTCATTGTCACGCCTGAGGCAATATAAGCAACTCAGCTGTACTTTCTTTTGTCTCGCAAGAACCTTTTTCTTGGATTTCCTTATTGCCTTCTCCTTTATTTATAGAGTTTTAAATCATACAATGGCAGCTAGTCATCCATTTTGGATGCAAATTATGGGTTATTTATGCTGTTGCTCATACTAATAGCAAACTGCTTGACCTATATTAGTATTCTTAATACTCATTTTGGCAGAAGTGAAATTGGTGGGTTTCTGAATGGGCAGGAATTTACCAGGTGCATTACAAATCTAGTTAGAATTAGAACAAAATACAGATGGGTCTTTTGATGCCTGAGCTACTGGGTTTGAAAGATAGAATGACTGCTATCAATTTAATATACAGTGCAGTTTTCACATGATTTTAGTATACTGAGCAATACTGAAACACTGCAAAAACAGAACCATAAACAAGTGATTTTGAATGCTGCTTAAAACCAGTATCTAGTATTTAGTATCTAGTATCTAGTACATAGCATATAGTATATAGTACATAGTATACAGAAATGAAGTCATTTCTAGTAAGCTGGCATTTATGAAGAATTTTACTGTTCAGATATGCTACAGGAATAAGTATGGTGTTTTGTCTGCTTAGTAATTTGTCTGTTCTCATTTTACCATCCACCAAGCCAAAAAAAAAAAAAAAAAAAAAAAGAATGCTTGTTTTTAAAACTATTTGTTAGCAAACACTGGAGTTTTTAAATGAAAATTATGAACAAATCTTTGCCCAGAAAAGGTAAACAACTGACCACAAAAGGTAAACAAATTCCTAAGATTAAACTAAAGCAGGTTTTCTATAATGTTTATGAAATCACACTTACTGTAGCTGCATTACTAGTCTTGCTTCATTTAGAAAATTGTGGTGATTATCAGAATAAAATTAGGTATGATGGATCACTACATTCGAGCCTGGTACATCAAGTCATCTCTTGCTACTCCACATCCAAAAAAACTTGCCTTCTTATTGCTAAGGGTGTAATTCTATCTTCACAGGACCACCCCAACAGAAAAATACAAGAAATTCTTGATAGGAGTCAGATAACTTTTCACTGCCAACTATTTAAATTTTCTTATAGATAGAAGCTGTGAAGCTTCTTAATGTTAGTTCAATGGAAACAAGGTACAAAGTAAGAACAGAGCAATAATTTATGCTATTTTTCTTCTTAAAACTTAGATGTCTTTTCCTATACTGTACATAAACTTTGAGAGTGGATTTCCATATATGAATACGAGACTTTTTCTAAATTCTGAAGGATTTTTCATATAGACTGAAAAATTCTGTGGGAGAGGAAGTTCAGAATATACATGCTGGGCTGAACTATCCACCAGAAGTATTGTAAACATGACAGACTCCTTAGCTACTTCTGGTGCCCTGAGCTCCCAGTGAAACCATTTTCCTAGGAGCGTTGTCTTCCTTCTTTTCTTCTTACTCCCTGGGACTCCTTCCCGTATGTACCCACACCTTGCAGCTATCAGAAATAAAAACAAAAATGCTGATCCTAACCCAACACATGGGCTCTGATTTCCAGCCATCAGCATATTTTAGTGATGGGAGTGGGGATAGTCTCACTGAACTCCTCCTGGCCATCAAGAAGTAGAAAATACATGCAACACAGCCCAGTTAGACCCTCCTATCCCAACTGCATGACAAGTAGGAAATGAGTCTTGTGTTAATTGCATATGTGTATATTCTGAGTGGAAGCACTGTGATAGTCTCTGTTTCAGATAGGGATCTTGAAAATTTACATTCATTAGTTTACTAAACCTGCAGTTTCACTTCCCTTACATGTCTGAAGTTAGATGATAATACCAGCATGACCTCTCAAAATGCATAACAAAATTTTGACTTTGAAGTTGTCAGCCATTTGAAACTTACCCATGCAACTCACTTTCTGAAGACTTTCAGACATCTCTTTTGAAGCAAAATGTTGTTCTGCTCAATGTCATCACACAGGAGAAGTCGACATTATTCTCTGTGGGTCACGCTTGGAGCATTTAGGCCTTGACAGAGCAATCACTAGCATGAAAAGCGCCTAAAATTAGAGGTAAAAGTAAGTGGTTAGAATGCGGTCCCCAAAAGCCTCTACATCTGAAGTATCCCCAGAACACTGTAAAATACAGTGCAGGAACCATACAAGATTTTTGTCCACCTGTAGCAGCCTGTGGAGGTCCAGCAGGTTCCCCATGATCACTGCACATGGCATTAACTTTATGACACTAAATTTAGACCTTTCAACTGAGCCCTAAGGTCTTCATTTGAGTATTTTAGAATCTTCTTAATCAGTAAGAGATCTATTCAGACCTGTTCAACTGGAGTTCAGAGTGCAGATCAAATGAAAAACAGAGGTATGCTAAGAATCTCAAGACTAGACACAGTCCCCAACTTTGCACATGTTACTAATGTAAGGTATTCACTGAGATTTTTACACTGCTGTAACAAACATAAGAATCCCAGCTAGAATCTTGACTTGCTTTCTTCACTGTACTACATATAGATTAAATTTAAATACTTGTGGAAGCATGTAATTTGTTGGTTATAAGTACAGTCGCAGCCATCTCTACCACAGCATTATTATTTCAGTTGTGTTACTGCACAGTTTGCTTTATACCATTTGTTAATTTATAATAGGAACACACACTCATCAGAAATTTTCAGTGCTTTTCTCCCCACATCATGGCATTTTGCCTAGTTTCTGTTTGGTTTTGTTGCAAATAAATATTTTTGATTTTTATGTGTGGCTTCCTTGTTCATTTCACTTTGTTTTTCTATTCAGCAGATTTTCAACCTGTACTTATTGATTAACCATCTGAATCACAGAGCAACCATTCTAATCAACATTGTAGCCTTTATAATATCCTCATAAAGGACGCTGCAGTTAACAAATTTTAATTCTAGACATTGGGAAGTTTTATCCATCTAGTCATTCTTTAGCTATCAATATATCACTGCTGTGCTGCTTGCCTTTACTGATTGCCTTTGCTTCCACGAAGGAAATCTAGGTGAAAGTGCTAAGCCTCTGTCAGAGATAACTGGACTCCACAGAGAGGAAGATGACAGAAGAAAAGCACGAGATCATCAGCTAGGAGGACAACTACTGTTCCCAAAATATCCACAGCATCTTCTCCAAGATGCAATATCTGACACCTGCATCTGTATGCATCTTCATCTTACAGAAACAGCCACTTTTTAGCATGGGATGCCTTAAATCAGCATGCAGTCAAGGACAAGTGAAGTATAAAATTATACTACAGAACTGAGTTCATTCCTTTCTACTTGTAATGCATATACTTGTAATGATTATGTTCACTTCTACAACAAGGAGCAACTCCTTACCACCTGAAATCAGCTAAACAATTAATTTAAAAATCTCTGAATATTTCACATTTTGTACGAAGTCTGGCAAAATATATATATATATATGCACATATACATTACACATACATTACACACTGCTTTCTCTCTCTTTTGTAAGAAAGCCTTGTTTGCAAATAATTTTTTCTTTCTCAGTTTTTCGAAACTATAACATCTCTACATTTGAAGACTCGCTCCTTAGAATTCCAAATTAAAAATAATGAAGAAAACGTAACCCTTCGTGTTTTTCTCTATCCATACCACACCAATTTTCAAGCCTAATATTAAAAGACCATTCCTTTAGCAACATCAAAACATAATGTTTCTTAGCCTTCTCATTCCAGGAAACTCAGAGAAGTGATTTCAGCAAATTAAATCCAACAAGAACACATCAAAAGATATTTGATTTGACATCTTGATAATTTTTAATTGATTAATAGCATCTTCTGCTTATTCTGTCAATAATTTTAACTTACTACGATTTTAACTGAATACCAGCAAATTATTTCCTTAGCTGTTTATTTGTCAAAATATATTGTTATCATAACAGTAGGATCTATTCATTCCTATTTTATTTCTCAGAGAAAATGCTAATGTCTCTGATGGCTCTGGCTGCATTCACTTGGTACCTAAAGCTACTTGTCAGACTGGGTAGTGTTTCCTACCTAGAACCCCAGCCTCACAATACATATAGAAAAGAGACAGAGAGATAGACAGTTAACTCCACGGGGAAATGTGTCCTGTTCTAAAAAAGCTGGAATGATTTGCATTTCATAATTGCCTACTGCTAATAGAGTAATTTATCAGACTAAATTGGAGTACATACATAATGCTTGGCAGCTTTGATCATCTAAGAGGAATACAGCCCCAATAAAGCAGTGTGATTCAACTAAAAGAAATTATGAAGAGCAAGACTACTGTGTTATACTTCTTCCTAAACCTGAAAGACAGCAAAGAGCAAATGCAGCCAGATTTCACTACCACTACTATTCAGCGGCGCTTTCTGTTGACTATCTAGTTACTGGTTACCAGTTCAAACCTGCCTGAAGAAATTCAGTGTAAGTAAGTTAAGCAAAATCAAGCTGTTTGAGAGTGAACATAAATTACTGGCATTCTTTGTCTTTGGATGATTAAGGAGAGAGATAAAAGTACTTATCCAAGGACCAAATTTAGACTCTGAGTTGGCAATGTATTACATCTGATTATCTGGACACAAGTCCCCAGTCTTCCTTGCTCTATACAGAGCTATATAGACGCCTTTAAAAGCCTTAACAAGTGTTTCAACTAGTTTTAATTTTATGTAATTTAAATGTAATATTCAAATGAATTTTTAATGTGCCATTAAAACCTGGGGTTTGTTCACCATTTACAATAACACATGGCAGGAGTTCTGTCATCTCTGACTGATTTGTCCTTAAGATCAATAAGAAATTTTCAGAACCTTGAGATAAGCTAAACTGTGTGCCTTTGTAAACTAAGTCTCTTTAAAAATCTGGAAAGCTGGCTCTGCTCTTTCAAAAAAACTTATGGTTTTACATGCACACATTTTAGGAAGGATAATTTTAAAACAGAAAATCTACCAACCATATCAGCTAGACAGAGGTTCTTTCTATACACAGTAAGAATAATGCTGTTGCCTGACTCAAATACCAGTCTTTGCTGTCCTTGCTGTTTGCACGCAAGTTTACCACATTCCTTTGCTGGAAAGGAAAGAATGCAACCAACAGATTTTTCTGTTTATGAAGAAAAAGTATATGCAGAAGTTTCACTTCATTTGGTCATCATTATTCAAAGCAGCTTAGTGAGAGAGAAAGATGTTACCTGTAAAGCTATATAAAAATACAAGAGCAATTTCAATCTAGCCAGCCATGTTCATTAAGTATAAAAGCAACAGTGATAGACAACAAGAAAACTGTGAGTTTTCGTCTTTTATCAATTTCTCACAATTCTCTAGGAGTTTTCTAGGAGTTTTCAGCAGTGTTTCTAGAAACAGGAACAATTGCAGTTGTAGGTAAAAACATCTCAGTTTAGACTCGGACAGCTCTGTTCTAACTTCCCCTCTCTTTCCTGGCTACTGAGGGACAATCTCCTTCTATATTCTCAGGCTGCTTTCTTCAACCCCTGCCTCCTACCACAAATGCATGAGGTTGCGTTTTCAGGATCACTTACTGCTGTTGAGATATATTTATTTTTGTTTTGCTTGCCTGTAAATACATTTGCAGTTCCTTAATGGCTCTGATATCTTTGTTAATCATCTTCAGCAGAATTTCAGCACAAGGGTCTTAATTTACCTTCATTCCACATTCACAGGTATACCACAGTCAACACTTGGGTTAGTTCAGACAAATCCTAGTCTGGATAATTTTGCACTAATCTTCAGATGGCTTTATAGACATAGCCACAACGGTTTCTTTCCAGCTCTCAGTGGCCAAGAAGAGCACTGAAAATTAGCTTTACTGAATATGAGGCTAAAGTTTTGAAAAAGGGACTAAGCTACAATTCGAGGAATTGTACATGGATAAAGAGCTAAACAGTTCAGACTTAGTGAAGTAACTCCTATGGAAAGGTAAATGTTTCTCTGAAACACAACTCAAGTTTCCTAATAGTTAGCTGAAGATAAGATATACATGCTACAAAGACCGTCCTTATGTGCTTAAATCTTACCATATGGATGAGCTTTGGCAGAGGCCACGCTGTTAATGCCAACAGACAGATGAGTGTCTGAAGGAGCGGGACTTTCAGTGGTGAGTACTGCAACACCTACATCTGCCTCAAGGAAGCGATCCATCTGTATTCTTAGCCAAAGTCAATTTGTTAAGGGACATTGCCTTCTGTCTTGATTTCATAGCACTCTTTGCAAGAGGATTAGTCTAAATTTCCTGTCTTTCCCTGTTATATAAGCTTCCTCTGACTTAAAGCTTACTTCAGCTTCTTAGATAAAGATACATCTTTCTATAATTTATATCCAAAAATCAGTTGTATATTTCAGTCTCATTTAGTAATTTCTGTAAAAGTATTGAAAGGGATAATAAGATTAAAATATTTTAAATAGAATAGGAAGCATTTATTATCTGCCTTATTTTATGCTAGAAATTAGGCATATAATTACAATGGAAAATTATCTAACACTGTACCTGACTCATTCTTCATTATATTATCAAAGTTAGAAACAGCCTTACTAAGTGTCCAGGGAATAAGAAATGATAATTATATCATCTGGCACTGAGTGCTCTGGTAGTACTTTACAAAAATAAGTAGCTATTGTATGTTGTCTATTTAACGTAACTGGGCTGTATGAAAAGAAGTTTAGAAAAACTCTTGTGTAGAGTTTTCTATTTAAAGAATCTTTCTAAGTTCAGCAAAGAAAAATCTTTTTTAAAATGTGTTTCATTGTTTTTCAGGCTTTTCTGATTGATTTGGCATGCAAGAGAGTAATCTAATTGTTACTACTGTGATGAAGTTTAGAACAGAACCCAACATTCTTGATAGATCCTCTTGCTTTTCGTTTTGTTTTTCTTAATTTCCAACAGATTTTAACTTAAATATGTAATTCACTGCAAAAGAATTTAAATCCTTTAGATTTTTTATGAGACTATCTGGAATGGATTGGCTAATGGGACTCTGTGATTTATTTTCCTTAAACAAAAGAAAAAAATCATATCTTATTCATCATCCGTCACTCAAGCCAGAATTTTCTTTGCTTAGTCTTAACCAAAGCAGATAGAATTCTTAATCTGACTAATTTTTCTTTATAATTTACCTACTGCATACACAACAACAGAGAAGCAGTGAGGAAAATTTTAATAGCAATACACTATGCTTTTGTTTACCAGCAATGAGAACAGCTTCCTTTAGAGACATTCAAAAACTTCTTGATAACAAGTATGACGCTTACTAAATAAATGCAGCAGCTGCTTCTGAAATGGAGGGGCAGAGACTCAGAGGCTATGTCCCTGAAGTCCTCTGAATATGAGTTAGAGAGCAAGGATGTAAAGAAGGCTATAAATTTAGCAGGAAAAGAGGAGCGAGGTCTAGTATCTATGTCATATCTCGGGTATGAGTTATACATTCCTGTTTCTTGGCAACTGATGATCTGCGTAGTCTTGCTAGCAGTGAAGACTACAAGTCAATTCTTGTATGAAAATATGTCACACAAAGAAAGAAGGAGGTCAGTTTGGCTCAGATGTTAGATTTTTTTAAATCTTAATGTTCTTGGTGGTATTTCAAAGACATTTTACAGTATTTTATCCTCTGTGCACTACTTTGATTTTAAGAAATCCTACGGTTCTCTTTGGAAGTTGGCTGAAAATGGGTTACTAATGGGTTTTTATAATTTTTTTTCCTTTTTTTATGACATGCCCTAGAGGTTTAGTGAAAGTCCTGAAGGAAACTTTGGCAGTGCCCAAGCTAAGTAGCAAGAAGAACACGTAACAGCTATGTGTTAGATCTTCCGTGGTCGTTTGTACTTTTCCAAACCCTGAAAATGCAAGGAAACTCAAGAACAATGTTCTTACCATACCTTCTAATGCCATCGATTTTGGTAGCTAGATCCACGAGAAGAAAAGTTCTCCCACACAACCATTACACAGAAGAAAGTTTTATTTTCTCAAACTGAATATACTGTGCTTGAAAAGAACGAAATTTATGTTTTATCCAGTTCCACAAACAACATAACCAGCAAACACTTTTTCCTAGTTGCTGTAGTATTACTGACTCTTAAATCACCTTCTATTCCTTATCTATGTAGGAAAGTGCCTGAGTGCTTTCAGGAGCTCGGGATATGGGAAAGATGTGCATGAGTGACATACAAAGTCAGAGCTGTAGAGTCACTGTGCAACCATTGCATTTCCCTGACTGGACCACAGTGCTTCTTCAACTCTTCTCTGTGTGTCACATTTTAAGCTAAAACACAAAGAACAGAAAAAATGGATTGCCATTTTCTTTCTCTCTGAAGGTGTGGGAAGAACCACAATTTTGGCCCTGTCCCTCTTTCATCTTCCAGGCTGTCACTGTCCAAAACCATATAGGCATGCTTGTGAAGACCAGCTCTAACAATAAGCTAAGCTGAAGCTAGGCCGCTTTTGTTCAAAAGCATCTTTGTGTCTCTGTGCTGTATCTCCCAGTTTATCTGTCTTTGTATAGGTTTTTGAAAAGCATAGAGCCACACCTCACTGCTCAGCCACTGTTCCAAGTGGAATTAGTCTACTTTCCTGACGATGAGCTGTGCTTTGAAGAACAGCTGGACTCCTGTGACAGGCATCTTAGCTAAACCACTTGCACAGATATACAGAAAGCCAGTGAATAACATATTCAACTGTAATGAATCATGCCACCTCGATTACTTACTGTCATGTGCTTCTGACCTATATGTTCTTTACCAAAAAAAAAAAAAAAATTGGCCTCAGGATACCTTATAGGATTCAGGGATTTCAGGGATTGTATCTAGACTCACTCATATACATACAGTAGACTCTTATGACCTCTCAGAAATGTGCATATCACAGAGTACTGCTTCCTCCCACTGATCCAAGAAAAGCTTCCCAGTCAAAAAGAGGAAACTCACAAACTGAAATGAAATACTATTTCAGGCTTCAGAATGCCTTCATTCAAAAGTGGGCAGGAGGCATCAACTTCCTTCCCACTACTTCTCTGAGACGTTAGCCTGTGCTCCTGATAAATATATTGCAGTCCTACAGTATGGATTGAAAGCCACATTTAGAGATAAAAGGAAAACAGTACATTCCAAAGTCAAAATACATCAACAGAAACTTCACTGCTTTTGTATATGAAAGTATTTAAGGAGTACAATTAAACTTTGAAAGTCTACACTTACTCTCTGTTCCTCTTCAAAAGCCCCTGAAGTCATAACTACCAAAGCTGAAGAAATAACTACCAACTTTAAAGAAATAAAGCTAACTGTTGAATAATAATTACTGTTCCAGTGAAGCAAATGATGTGCATAAAGATTTTCATGTCTGTACATTTTGCAAAATTCCAATTTACTGACACCATATTGAAGAAGTATCTCCTGTTAAAATCTTTGTTAAGCAGCTGTGTGAATGGTTATTTGCATGATTAGCAGACTATTCCTCCATGACTTTATCTTCAGTGTTCTGGAAAACATAAATGATATTACAGGAAGATAGTAAAAGTATTATAAAAATGAGTCATGAGACCAAGAGCTGCAGGTGATATTTGCTAAGAAACATTTTAATATGTTTCTAAGGGCTGCATGATGATTACTCTGCTTGCACAGGGGAAAAGGTGAGTCTTGCACAATAACTACAAGTATCTTGAAGTTACTAGTTCTTAAATTACAGCAATTCTCCCATGCAAGTTTTGAAAATACACAGTATTCTACTCAGTTATATAAAATTTCAATTTAGATGGCAATACTTATGAGATTTCAAGGTAAGAGGGAGTTTCCAGTGTCTACTTGCAGGCCTGAAAAATGTTTTCCCTTAGCCACGGTTCTTAATTTCTCACAGGGCTCAGTGCTGTTATTATCAACAAAACTGTATATTGCATCTACTTTAATAAAAACAAATAAACATTTTGGAATGGAAGTATTCAAGCACCTGAAAATTATCTGGGGTCTTTGATCTCATTATACCCTCATCATTACCTTAGGTCTCCAAATACTCCGAAATAAAGACTAATGTCTCATATTCCTGTAAATTGCTCTTGTGTGTGTAGCACCTGAATCTCTACCTATCTCACTGTAAACCGGAGGGAACTGCACTGAGACCAGTGGGGCTAGAATAAGAATTTCCATAACTGTAAGGGTAAGTAAGAATTTACCTTCTGGAAAAAACAACAACGAAAAACAAAACAAAACAAACAAAAAATACAGAAGACAAAAAAAAACAAAACAAAACAAAAAAAAAAACAATATTTGCTCCCCAGGTATTTGCCTTTGTCAAACCACCTAATAAGATTTGCACAAATATATTTTTTGAATGGTAGATGAGTAAATGCTTCTATTTATCAGCCACTGTCAACTTAAAATGCCCTGAAATCCAAAAGAAGAAAATGTCAAGAGGCACTCAGTGCACAGCAGTTTCTATACTGAAGCTGACAGAAAGCAAACCGCTTTCAGTTCTTCTTCTGGTATATTATTCGGTTATTTTTATTGATGTATCTAAGAATTTTTGATAATCGTTACAAATACTTGAAACCCTCAAGGTGCTTCTGTTTTTAGTTTTTATATGTGATAATATTGATGTATCTGTACCTATGGAAAATCTTACATTTAATATTAAATTTTCTGTAAATAATGGTTGAGTTCCTGCCTGCATTGGAGTAAACTGTAATTTGATTTTAAAGTCCACTGACCTTAGCCCAACATGCAGGGCATGGCAAGTAAAATCATAGTAATTCCTCTCTAATATAATTACACGCCTTAGAGAATGCTTACACTCAAAATCACTTTGGCCTTTGACTTCTACGCTTTTATACATTAATTTATCATTTAAAATATTCAAAGATCACAAATAATATGTTCTGAACATTCAACTATTTTTTTCTGTTCTGCAGCAGCTTGTAAGAAGTGAGAAAGAGATACCTCAAATTACTGTGGGCATGACAATCAAAAAAGAGAAGACCAAATAAATATCACATTTACATACCTTAGAGTGAATTCAAAATGAAGATGAAATTATGCCTGATTGTTTCTATTTAACATTATGAAAAGGTGATTAAAAACATAGGGGGACTTGCCTTTGGCATTGAAATTGCAAGACATGTTCAGCCTTTAAGAACCACAACAGTTGCCATAACAGTTGAAGGAATAATGAAGATACAAATGTTGAAAGTAAGGAGCTGAAAAACTGGAGAGACAGAGAGATTTAGCCAAAATCCTTTAGACGTCAGAACATCATGGACATTTTGCTGTAGTATCAAAGTCAAGTGTGAGAGCGTGTTTAAGTGTGAGAACTGATGATATCCGCATTAGCTGAGAATGTACCAGCAACCTAGGATTACACTGATTCACAAAAAGCACGGTCTGTAACACCATTTATCATATGATTGCCCTTTCTCAACATAAAAGCACTCCAGCAAGAGACAAACTCAATTTTAAAACAAAATCCACTGCAAGCTACATTTATGTCCATCATGAACTCTTGTTGGACTTTCATATAATCTTAGTTCTCCTATCACCTCTCCTAAACAATTTCTCTCCATTCTGGAAGAACAGGGACAAACAGATGCTTGTATATTCAGCAGTGATTTTTCTGTAAGCTTTATTATGGGGAGACTCTGCAATTGATGGTTTTTAATTTGATTTGGAAAATAACAGATGTAAAACTCCTTATGTCTTCAAAAAATCTCCTGGGTTTGCAGCTCTTGTGTAAGAGACCACACAAAATGTACATTCGACTAAAACAGAGTATCTTAGCAATGCTTGTTGTTATGCCCTGGGACTAACATGGTGACACTCTGCTTGGGTGGTTGAGGTAAAACATCTGTCCAGGTCCACTAGTGGAAATGCTCTCAGATTCTTTTCACCAAAAAGGAATGTGGTATAGTAATCACATAACACTGTGGGTTCCAGTCCATCTACATAACTGGATTTTTTTTCCACCTTTCAGGATATGGAAGTATCCTCTATTCAAAAAGGAAATAATTTAGTCCTAAATTCTGTTTTATCCAACCAACCAAATGACATCGTTATAATAGTTTCATACCCATATCTATATATTCTTTTGAGGTTCTCAGTTTAGCTGCTGAAATAAGCTTCCTCTTGCATGGGATATTTCTAGGCAAAAAACCTCAGCTAGAGGAGAACATTTTAATACCCAGAATCACAAACTTATCCTTTTTCATTTAGGAATAATCATCGTGGTTATGTTGGCTTAAAAATCACAAGCAGAAAAACTATGAAACAATGAAAAACATTAGATTTGATGTTTTCTTGCTTATTTTAATGTTTTTGAAATACAGATCCACCTCAGAAGAATTTTGAGTAATTGTGTAAGGCTTAATGCCTAAAGTTGTCACCTGTCATAACCTGCCAAGATATGGTAATTTTAATGAAAATTTTTATCAATTTTTAAGTGGGAAAATTTAGTTACTCAGACTTCGAGATTTTGAAGGTAAAACAAATATTTTACACTATACAGTAAAATTATGATAAATAAACACAACACTTTCCTATTTTTATTAAAAGATATTAACTTACTATGAACTTGTCTCTCTTCAACATCCTGACAGACAGTTTTCATCCTCCCTGGGTGTATGGATCCTTACAGTTTTTCATCTGAAGCATGAAAACCTTCAGAAATCTTTTGTGACATAATGTTTAGACATCACTAGAAATAATCTGATCTTACTCTTGTATCCATCACAGGCTAAATAATTCTGACTCTGTCTTTCTCAGAAGCTCATTTTCTTGTGTTTCACAAAACTCACACTTCATAAAGCATCCAGCTCTTGTTCCAACAGTTAATTAACCACACTGTAAAAAATAAAAATGTGCTTTTACATCTGATTGCAGTTTTGCTTACTTTTCATTCCCAAATGTTTTTTTGGATGCTGTTTTTTTAGGCTGAAAGAGCATAACTAACTGATGATGTTTTCCTGGCACTTATATGCCATAATCAAGTCACCTTTCCATTATCTTAAGTTCTTTAATTACTCCATTATAAGGCATTTTCTCTAATTTTCAAATAACTTTCGTAGATCTTCCCTAGGGCTTCACTATTTTTTCCATGGAAACACAGTAATTCCGTTATCAGTTTATAATTGTTTTGCCTGACAGGCAGACTTTTCTACGTGAATTTTCTCAGCTACTGCATGAATCTCTGACTGAGCAACTGTTATGAACTACTCTGAAATAATAAAAATGTGTTGCAAATAAACAAAACAATATACGTGCAACTGATCAAATCCAAAGGAATATTAAGATAACATAACTCAGTAACACTGAGTTGGTGGAAGTTAGGCTGGACATAAGTTCTTCATTATGAATACTCTTCAGGAAGAAGCATTCATGACCAAGAGCGCTTACACAGAATTCAAATCCCTCTTTCCTTTGTGGAAGGTAACAAATGTCACATACAGAAGCCAGATCAACTTTCTATTCCTACCCACTAGTTTAACACCCCAAAACTATCAGTAGTCCGTTTATACAGCATCAGAACTAAGGCATACATTGCATTGCTTTTCTACTATATCTTTTTAAGAGTTGCTATTTCTCACGCTGCCATGCTCTAGGAAATGCCTGTACTTTTTTTATCCAAGCAGTGACCTCCCAGGTTACTGATTTCCTGTCAAACTGGTCCCATCAGAAAAACACAGCAATAACTGGAACTTATGAAAATAAATAAGATGCTTCTCCATCCTATGGAATTACATTTCAGTCTTTTCTACCAATTTATGAACTTGTCACAGCTGAGAATGTGTTGATTTACAAATCACAGTAGATCCATTTCGGTCCTACACATCAGACTGAAAAGACAGTATGAAATTATCTGAAATTATATGCTGACGATGAAATCCAAAACCCTCCAATTTTGAACAAAAATTGCATCAAGATTGACTAATAAGGTTGGGTAAAGTAGCTTTGAAGATGTATTCTGAGCGGTATTTTTTAAATGTACAGCTTTGCCACATTGTACAAAAGCAGAAAACACATGAAAGGCAGACTGTGATATACATTTCATTCCCCTAGGCTTTTAGTAACCTTAATAAAATGAGGTAAGCAGAAAATAAGGCTAAAGTACAAGGTGCTGTTTCTTCGCAAAGAGTATCAGTATGCAAAATGGAAAATATGGAGAGCAGATAAGCAGGAGGAAGAAGTTAGCCTTGTCCTCCTGCAATGCGCATAGGTAATTGAGGAAAGTAATATTTTTGGACTTAAAATTCCATTTCAAAAGATCCATGTTCCACTACCCTCCACATTCATTATCTTTTCCTTCCTGCTTTTTAAACACTTTCCATGTTTCTATTTCCTTTTTATTTTCTGAAGCTCTCTTCTTCTCCCATTATCCTCACACTCTTTGATTCTTCCATGTCCTTCTCCTATATTGTACAGTTCCATATAGCAAAGCAAGCAGGGACTGAACCTCATCCTTCCCTTCCTTTATAACTCATGACAATGGCGAGGCTTGACTTACACATTACATGGCAAGACAACTGGAAAGATACCAAAAAACAGTCACCAATACCCATCAACCAAGCATCTGATTATTTCCTCCTCCTATTGCCTTTTCCCATTGCCTCCTCAAAGGTCAGTTTCTGAAGAACTTGAACTCTTGTGATTGTCTCTGCTTGCTTAGAGTTAGGGTCTAACTCAGCAAAAGCCTTTCCAGGCTTACCTGAAATGGTGAATGGAAGCTGTGTGATTCTCAGCTGCTTTACTGCAAAATGTTCCAGATTCATTGCCTGCGTGTTGGACTCTGCAGTTTTCTTAGGGCTGGGAATATTTTAATTTCAGAAATCCTTCCACATCTTGTTTTTTACGTATGTAGTATCTAGAGAAAATATCAGTAGAAACACTGGCTTCATACTTCGCAAAGGAAGCTAGGTAACTTGTCACCTTATGAAAACTATTCTGTGCTTCAGGTGTGAAATTAATTGTGAAATAAATGGTGCACAGTTGAAGACTTGCCTTGAGTATGTCCTTATAATATTTCACTAGTATCACTCATTTTAAGATCAGGGAAAACTGTTTTGGCAATCTGCCTTTTGACATATGTACCAGCATAACTAGCAGATGGCCTAACCTGAAAGAGCCTGCTGGAAAATTATTTCTATGCTGTTTTTAACAATGTCCTAAAACTTTACTCTTTTGGATTTTGTCAGCAATAGACAACTCAGCAGCATGCTTTGTTTATTCCAGTGAGGTAGAGGGGCAAATCCTTTTAAAAGATAAGCATGTGGCTATGGAGCATTAGATTTTACTCTGATCTAGAACGATGGCATTACTTGCTCAGAGGGCATTACCTTCCAAAATTAACTTATCGTTTCCTGGCAACCAAACTGCTCTTCGCTAGAGTGCCAAAGAGCCTTCTGCAGTGACCTGACAGAGTAGGTAATGCTAATTCTCTTTATTTCCATCTTGAACTAAGGCCAGTGGAAATACTGTAAGTCCTTTCCCTGTTTTTCTACCTGAAAAATAAATTGTTAAAAACTTCACACTGATTCTACTGTATTGTAATGCAGAGGCAGATTTCTTACTTTTGTTGCTCTGTATTTAAAGATGAGATGTTGTATCTCTAACCGTATATAGTTCTAACTGTATTAAGCTTGTCAACACTTGCTATGACACAGAATAAGACTTGCTGGTTTTGATCCCACTTGCCTTCAAACTGACATTCAGCATATGTCCAGGTTTTCTCAGTTCCATCCCCACAGATGCTGATATTACCCATCTAATCACATCCCTTAACTACTAGTAAGAAAGCTAGAGATCCTGGAAGGCCAGATATAAGTTGCTGAGTGGCAGACAGAAGGAGGGAAGCAGCTTCTCTGCCAATTATCTTGTTGGCCATTTTGAAACACTGCTGAATTTTTGGTTGGTCATTTTGGATAACCCTCCATGTCATGTTCTCTTAACTAGGAACAGTTGCAGTACTAAATATACAAAAGATATCAAATCCTTTCTGGTGCTGTACAAAGTCTTAGAGGAATGAAATGAACTGATGAATATGAATATATGAATACTTACATAATTTCATTTCATTGCCAAGAGTGAGCTTTTAAGTAATCTCACAGACGTGAACCTTGAATACTTCTTTTGTGTTGGTAAAAAGATAGGAATTGCAAAAGTTTTCCTATTGAAAAAAATGAAATATACACATGCAAAGTACACAAAACCAGAAGAAGTTGATATATCCTGGACAAAAGCCAGAGTTACCAGAACTGAGCAAGTGGTTACATAATTTTCTGAGAACAGCTCTGTAGAGTTCTTATCCTGAGGCTACACCAGATATCACAGCAGCCAGAGGTAAGGTGCTACTGATCAGAATAAAATTCTCAGTATCAATATTAAACTTCTCTGTTCTCACTTTCCAACAATGCTATTAATACAGAAAAAAAAAATGGAATTCTACTGCAATATAATTGGGTGTACATCTGCTGAAAATAAAGTACTTCTGTGCTACAGAAGATAAAAATAAAAATATATATTATTGTGAGATAGAAATTACTATTGTACCTATTAATTCTTTTCCATAAAGGAAAATATACTAAATGGCCCACAGGAATATTTGTTTAACAGTATTGAAAACTTTGCAGAAATCCAAAAAGATCATATCAAACAACTTTCCTTGGTTAACTAGGTGAGTAATCTTGTCATGAAAAGGAATTCAGTTTGTTAAATCAGTGTTGGCTGTGATCAATGACTGCATTGTCTTTCTTATCTCACCTCAAAAATATTCTCCATAATTTTTCCAGGCATTGAACTGAGACTGGCTGGTGTGTAAGAGGAGACTAGGCTCAGGCACAGGCTGAACACCTGCATTTAAAATACAGTATAGAAACAGAATATGCTTCATTTCTCTGATAGAAAGATTTTCCCACTACGCCACAAAGTTAGATGATATTATACATAGCAGGTTACATTTGCTATGTGTCAGGTTGCCCAAATTCATGTTTATCTGCAAAATTGTCACTCGCAAAAACTGATTAATAGCTTGAACAGCTAATCATTGGGAAGCCATACTAAGCCATTTAAAAGACAAGGTGTCCTAAATTTTTAAAAATGAATCTGTAGAAATGAACACCACAACCATCCATTACCTGCTGTTGTCAAGGTAACAGCTGCTTTAGGATTAATACAAGATAGTTCTAGTGTTTCATCACAAGCACTACAAATGTTACATGTGTTAGCTGGCTACTTGCCAATCCCTTCTTTCTTGGTGTTCTTCCCACAATGGTTACTCTATTGGCTTTTCAAGAGCAGTATAATACTGGCTCCAAATCAGGAGGGAGATTTTTAATTGCATATTTGTACATTATTTATTTATTTATTCTCCAGCAGACATAAAATAATTGCCAATTCACCTCTCAGTTTCTTCATCTAGAATGGTTCATTTCCCTTCACAGAATCATGGGGGTTGAAAGGGAGTTCTGGAGATAATCCAGTCCAGCCTTCTCCTAAAGCAGGTTCCCAATTGAATATCTCTAGAGAAGGGGACTCCACAACCTCTCTGGACTTCTTGTTCCAACTCAGTCGCTCACAAAGAAAAGTTGTTTCTCATGTTACAAATGGAAAATCCTGTGTTCCATTTTGTGCCTATTGCCTCTTGTGCTATCACAGGGCATCACCAAAAACAGCTTGGCCCCATCCACTGGGCACCTGCCCTTTCAATATTTATAAGTACTGATAAGATCCCATCTCTGTCTCCTCTTCAATGTGCTAAACAGCCAGAGGCCTCTCCACCTTTCTTCATAAGGGAGATGCTTCAACCTCTACTTATATTTGTAGCCCTCTGATGGACTCTCTAGAAGTTTCCCTGTCTGTATTGAAGTTAGACAGAACACAGTATTGCAGAATTGTCTTCACAAGGGCAGAGTAGAGGGGGAGGAGAACCTCCCTCAAACTGATGACTGTGCTCTTTTTAAATGCACCTCAGGATACCATTGGCCTTCTTAGCCACAGGACACACTGTTGGCACATGGTCAACTTGTTCACCAGGACATATCAGTCCTTCTCTGCAGAGTTCATTTCCAGCATGTCAACCTGCACAAATGCATGTGATTATTTCTCCCCAGGTGTAGGACTCAAGTTGAACTTCAGCAGGTTCCTCTCTCCAACTCTCAAGACTGTGAAGATCACACTGAATGGCAGCACAGCCTTCTGGTGCGTCAGCCACTTCTGCCAGCTTTGTATCATCAGGTACACTCTATCTCTTCATCCAGGTCATTGATGAAGATGTTAAACAAGACCAGATTCAGTACCAACCCCTGGAGAGCACTGCTAGCTACAGGTCTCCAACTAGACTGCAACGCTGATCACAACCCTCTGTGCTCTGCCAGTCAGCCAGTTCTCAAACTGGCCACTCATCTGTCTCGCACTTCTTAAGCTTACCTAAAAGGATATTATGAGAGACAGTGTGAAAAGCCTTGCTGAAGTCAAAGTAGACAACATTCACTTCTCTCTCCTTATCTACTCAGCCAGACATGACATTGTAGAATGCTACCAGATTGGTCAAGTATGATTTCCCCTTGATGAACCTATGCTGTTACTATTGATAACCTATTTTTCTTACACTTGCTTGGAGATGACATCCAGAATAAATTGTTCCATCATCTTCCCAGGGACAGAGGTGAGGCCAACATGGCCTGTAGTTTCCAAGGTCCTCCTCTTCCCCTTTTTGAAGACTGGAGTGACAATGGTGTCCCTCCAGTTTTCAGACACCTCTCCTATTCTACATCACCTGTCATAGATGATTGAGTGATAAGTATATGAAGAACTAAAAACATCTCAAAATTAATTCTGGGAAAATACATTGCTTCTCTGTATCTTGAGAAGTTTTAATGAATTTTGTAAATTCTTAAAATGCCACTTTTTTTTTTTTTTTTTTTTTTTTTTTAATCTCAGTACACCTAAGAGAGGGTGCTATATCTTTTCTTAAAGCAGGACATGTTTTCCCCACGAAATGAATTCTGGCACTAAGAAATTAGACTTGCTGCTAGAGTTTTCCAAGCATCCTTCAGCGCATGGCCCTGAAGACTGAACAAAGATCTAGAGGAAATTGCCTTGGAAACAATGAAGTCATATCTGTATAAATATTAAAAGGACACCTCTGGAGTACAGCGTTCGGTGTGTGTAATAGAAAATCATTCATCAAATATATTGGCAGTTGGTGTGAACTCTGCTGACTAAAAGTGTAGTCTCTGGTGACTACAGTGCATTTGTTATAGGCATCTGAAAATACACAATTCTCCTTATTTTGTTTCTTTCCTGAAAGAATATTCTATTAGTCTCAAATAGAACTGCTATTTTGCCCCATAAAAATTTTCAGTGCTAACCAATAATGTAATCCAGTGTTCCTGTAACTTAGCTTCTGGTTGCATAGTCTCAAAAGAACTCCCCAGACTGGATACACACAATCATCCAGTGTCAGTCATGAAGTAACTGAGCTCCATCTTTTTTTTTTTCTAAATATACAGGCAGGAGAAAGACATTAACCTCTGTAAGTCAAAATAAGAATTGCTAAATGAATGCATTTAACAAGGATTTTTCAATCATAGGAAACGTATAACTTGGCACATAAAGAATTTTTTTCCTCTTTTAAGCAAATATCATGCATTCATTGTTCCTTTCAACACCCAGGTAAGAAAAGTACATGTTCAGAAGATTCTGGCATTTAATATCATTCCACCCTTGGACCATTCCATCTAAGCTGAAATACTGCATTTACCTGTAAGCTATTAACTCCCCGCTTCAGGTCCAAAGGTCTATGACTAATGACAGATCTCTACTGAATTCTTGGAAATGTAATCTCATGTAATTCCCCTAAATAATCTTAGCAAAACTGGTCTGTCACCAGCATCCTTTAGATACAAAGAATTGGTCTGAAAGTTTCTTCTGTTTTCCTTGAGAATGATAACTTACCTGAAAGAAAACATAATTTTTTAATCTAATTGCTCATATGCACCATAATTGTATGGACAGAGCTCATTTCTCTTTTCTGCAACACAGGCTGTAAAACCATCATGTATATAAATTTATGTAAGAGATAGCAACAATTACAATGTTCTTAATATACGTTTACTTAATTAATCTCTTGTATCGTTTATATATATTAATGCTATGCCTCAACTTGAAAGGATTATGCTTATCTCTCAGGATATATTGTAAACAGTGGTGAGTAAATCTTGGTGACATACTGACAACTAGTCTAAAAATCATGCCAGATTATTATTAATTGCTTTTAAGGATATGACACCAATACTTCTAATGGTTAGACCTACTTCCTGAAATAAGATTATTAATTATAACCTCTCTTACCTTCCTTTAAATTTGATAATGAAGAACATTTTTGGGGAAGCTGATTAAATCAGAAAACTCTCTGAACGAATTTCACAAGGCAGTAAAAAAGATGGCAATGTTTTAGGTGTCCTACAGATGCCCTAAATTTCAATGTGCTTGAGAAGATAACCTTCATAGTCTAGTTCATCATTCTGGTGAGACTCTTTCACATACCTTGGAGTATGCTACATAAAACACCACATGCAATGGCACTTTCAGAAATTTATTCTCAAAGTTAACACTTTCAGTTATTTACTCTCAGAGTTAATACCACTCTAACAGGAACATAACCTGTGAATATGTGAGCACTGCAAAATCCAAGCTAGTCTGTTTAGCTGAGTTGTGTGCTAGGGTTTTCCTGTTGGTGCTATCGTCTGTTTTTAGCAAGAAACAACTCCTTTACTATGTTGTAAATCATAAGAGATTTACACAAGAGGATCTTCTATTTTCAAGGCAGCCTTCAATGTTAAACATAAATTCAAATACCACGGTTATGAGCTCTGCCTAAACCTCCAGTTAAACGTTTCATTTCTTTTATGTTATTTTACCATAAAGATCAAAATTCTTCTTCATTTCCTAAATAAGAAATAACATCTCTATGTTAATAGCTGTTTCATCTGGAGTATCAAGGAGAAAAAAAATAATCCAATTCCTTATCATCAAATTTATGTGACTTTTGAATATGCCTCTCGGTGATGCATTAAACAAAACAAGAAGTACTGTATTAATCTTCACAGGGCATTCCTCATTAAGCTACTTTAAGTAAATCAAGCAATGAAATGAGCTACATTGCACAAAGCCAGTGCTGCTCTAAAACTAGGAAACAAATTTAGGTCTTGCAGTCACTGAAGAGGTCTAAGTCTGGACATTTTTTCCTATTGAATAGGTACACCAATTCATAAGTTACAGCTATCACAGAATTGCATTTATGCTGGCATGGGCCATGGTTGTATATCATTAAAAATAAAATGGGGCCCAGAGGGTAGGAAATGAGGGCTGCACAATGATGTGATGTCACAGGTGTAGCCAACTGGCTGATCTTTCTTTCATATAGTACCACATCTTTACATCATATTTTTTTAACTAATTACGATACAGTTCCTCCTTACAAAAGAGAATAATCAAAGGATGGAAGAAAAAAATGTAATTATTTCAAGATGAAGCACAATATTTGTTACTGAAAATGCGCTCAACAAGAATTCTCCCACAAAGAAATGATCCTCAGACAAGTGTGTTTCAAGATGGATTTGAAGGAGAAGAGATATGAGTAAAATTTAGAAAGGAAGTTGGAGGAAAACTCTTCTAAGTATAAAGGACAGCACACCAGGAGATATGAAATCAAGACCACTGAAAAATCGAATGAAAGAAGCTCCCAACATACCCCTGAGTCCCAGGATATGTCTAGTCTGTTAACAGATTTCTTGTTTTAAGATCTGGCACATATGATTGTATCCTCACAATTTATTTCCTATGGGACCACCCCATGTTCTTTCACACTGTTGTCTCAGGGAGCTTACCTGGAAAGTTAAATCAGTGATATGAGAACTTACTTATCTATTTGGAAAAATTGAGCAGGTTGTTGGAGAGTTTGCATATTTTTAGGTAAAGTGAGCATCTTTAACCTGCTTTATTTAGTTCCATTGGAATAAATTAAACAATATTAAGAGTGTTTTGTGTAGACAAGACCTTAGCAAAGGTATGCAGGCATAAAATAAGTAAGGACATAGAATGGCATATGCCTATAAAAACAATTAACTGTTATTTTAAAACAGTCTTTATACCATTATTGTTTACTTGCTATCGTTAGCTTTTAATATACATTTGCTTTCTTTTTCTGATCTGTATGAGCATTGTGCTGCTCATATCACATTGAATTATCTGCTACAGTGCTGATGATCTTAAAGATTTTTCTGTAGCTCAAGAATAAGAAATAAAGCACACAGAATGTGAACCTAACAGCACTGCATTTGGCTGCTCACTCAATGTAAGGATAACATTTTGCCTATGTCTTAATAACAGTCTCTAGATATAACCATAAAGAGGAGATTAGGTAACAACAATCCTGACAACCTGCTACCAGACTTTCTTGAGACAGTTAACTCCATCCTTGTCTGCAAGCTGAATGCTGGACAATGCCTGTAGTAAGTTAACAGAAACTACATAGAGAAGTCCTGATTATCAATCTGACAACTGTGGGGGAAAAAAATCAAATGCGATGTAGAAGAAGCTAAAAAGCCATAAGCAATACCACTGTTTCATTTACCTGCTACATATATCACTCTGGCCATTCTGAGCTTATGATTCTTCCTAGAAGCACTATGATTACATGATTTTTCTTTATAGTGAAACTGACTTTTATAAAGAGACACATTAAATCTCTAAGCCAGAAAGGAGGTAGTAAGAAAAAATAACTCTTACCAAAGTTTGCTGACTTTCTGCTTTTTATAATAACAACCAGGAAGATTATTACCATTTTCAACCCCAGCAGAAATTTTACCACTGCAACAGCAAAAGAATGCTGAAAAATCTCAATAAGCTTCACAGTGGCTCCACACATCAAGAATTATTTCATTCTGAAATGTGAATCCCCTAGAGGATTATACATTTAGAGTTTGCGGGTCACTGGTGATGAAAAGCATAAAAAGAAGTGACATTAGACACATACACTTCTACTAAGTTACTGTCAAATATTTTATCAAGAGAATCCAGACTGTAACTTGCTGATATTAAAATCCTAGCCCACAAAAGCAAAGCATATTTACAAGCTTAATAACATCTTGCTACTTTTGTTTTTAACTTCATACTAACAATATTAACAGACGATACATGACTGTTAACTGACATCAATGACATTTTTCAATGTCCATGCTGATGCTCCTATCAGACATGTAAGGCTGCTCTTCCCTATTAGATAAGACTGTCATAGAAGCCAAAGGGCCCAATTAAGTTCAAGAGCCCTTTTGTGATAGGCATGAAGCAAACACATCCTTCCCTGAAGGATGAAAAAGCTGAAAAATGAGAGATGCTTGATGAATGTTGATGACAGAAAGATATAACCTAATGTTTACAGATTATTACTGGTACATTAAATGAATGCAAAACATTAACATCTGCTCCTCTAGCTGCCACCATTCATTAACACATAAGCATTAGAAAAATGAATTTCATTTTTTTGTTGTCCTATTAACATTGGTTTATTTGTTCCACTTCAATTTGATCAAAAAACATTAGCTGCTCAATCACGATTTTTGTTTTGGCACAATGCTTTTCTGCTTAAAGCATGGCAGCAAAAAAAATCATTTTATTAAAGATATTTTCATTAAAACATGAAGAGAGGGCTGTGAAGACCATGATACATAATACATAAGAGTGAAATAAACCCTAAGTGACCTCTATGTGACAGTAGTGAAATTATACATTTAAGAGTTTTGGTGAATAGGAGCCTTAGTATTACACAATTATAACTTAGCAAATTAATCCAGAAGTGCCAACTAATTCCATATACCTTTTTCTATCAGTGCAAACCTAAGCTGCCCTTACTTTGCCCAAATCACTATACAAGAACAGCTGTTTGTGAGCTGACATGATAAATCAGATCAATGAAATAACCCTGGTTTGAATGTGGGTTTTTAAATTATTTTATTATTTTTCACTCAAGTCTCTTCTTGTGTGTAAAAGAAATGTTAGGATCGGTAGATCTGTGAATATATGGGATAAACAATACATCAAATACAGTATCTAAACACTTCCTTAGTAACCACTGTGGCTGCAAAATAATGAATTTACTTCCAGAGTTTCTACATTATGCAAACATCACTTTTAATTTTTTATGCACTCAAAAGGTGAAATTGAGTGTTTTATTAATGGTTGATGAATAAGCAAGTTCTATTAGCAGCGTTATTTATAAATTACTTTCCAAGACAGCTCTCACTGGAGTAGGACAGAACCTTATATTTATCCTTGATTAGTACACTCTGATGATTTAATAATGACTTTCAAGATTTTGTAACATTATGCTGTTTTTTTTTTTTTTTATGTTGCTGTGGTTATGTAATAGTACATATAGTATGCAATAACATTATTCTATACAAGTTTACATTAATTAATTACAAAATGACATAATAACATGGGGTAATCTCACTACATTATTAATTTTCAGTGAAAAAACAAGGCTCCTTTGTATGGGCTGGTGGTGATATTGTGGTGATGAGTATCTGCTTCTGCAGGGCTCCGGAGGATGCTCTGGGGCTGGACTGTCACAACTATTTTAGCACATTGTAGCTGCAGCCTCATGCAGGCCACCCTGTCCCAAAGGTACAGTATAGTGGTTCTGATGCTGAATCACCAGCACTCACTGGTGGGACCACCATCATCCTCCAGATGAGGAATAGCCTCTATTGAGCTCTCTCAATTGAAAAGTTCTCCCTCTATTGAAAAAAAAAAAAAAAAAAAAAAAAAAGAAAAAGAAAATTCCTCACCTGAAGAGGAATATCTCCTGGATAAGCACAACCAAGGGACCTAGGGGCCAGCCAGATGAAAAGTAGCTTTGCAGTATAAGACCTGGAGATCCTGGTTGACAAGAAGTTGAATTAAAAGAGCAGCAATAGCCTTGCAACAACAAATGTTACTAAAATAATTATGCCTTAATAATGTGGCCAGAGTGTAAGGAAAGTAATTATTCTCTGCAATTCGTCGCTTGTGAGATTGCAGTAGTGTAGTAATGCACCCAAACGGATATTCCTGATGGAGAAAAGACATTGGCAACCCCAGCAAGGGGTCTAGCAAAAATAGTTAGGGTTCTGGAATACCTGACAGACAGGGAAAAATAGAGAGCAATGTTAGCTCAGCTTCAAAAAGGCTAAGGAAGGTCTCATTGCTGTCCTCAAGTAAACAATGGGAGAGACAGTCTTTTCTCAGAGATGCACAGTGAAATAACAGAAGGCAGTAGCAACAAGTAACAGAAAAGAAAATACTGGTTAGACACATGAAAAAATAAATCATTAGTGAATGTTTAAATTGGCAGTACATTAAGTGAAATATCCCAAGCTGCTTCTGTTTGACAGTACTTGGCAAGTGACTTCCCTGTTTTTATTTTGACCCACAACTTTTCTTCTTCCTGCTCTGCTTTCTCACTTTATCCTGCAAAAGGTGGGGGAGCACAGTGAGTGAGGACCTACATGGATGCCTGGCTGCAGGCCATGGCCAGCCCATCACATAGCAAAGTATAGTGAGGTGATATGTCAAGACGGGCCTTACCATAACTTTGCTGGCCCTACACAAACATTTTTAGCATCACTTGTGGCAATACAAGGACTAATCAAATGGCTGGTCGCAACTATGAGACCTTAGTCTTACCACAGAACCAAAGAGAAATTGATGAACTAAAATAATTAATATAATTACTGCTATTATGCCATTAATAAATTACAGGAAAATATTGCAATAGTGGTTATATAGCTGTTAAAACAGCTGTGGAATGAGGACAAAGGGATGGAGTTAGCACTATAGGGAAAGAAACAGCTGCAAGATGAAGATGCTGAAGATGCTGACCAAAGAACACAGTGACCACTTGTCTGTAAATTGAGTTAACAGAAATAAGGAATAAGCTCTCTGAGGATGCAAACTATAACATATGATAGGTCACAGCATCCTGAGGAGACAAAAAGACAACTTAAAGACTACCAAAGTGGGATGAAAAAATATCATTGTTGAAGATCCCAGCACCTAAGAATCTACTCCTGCAGAAATGAATAGACATCTAGACCTTCTCAGCATAGCAGGCTAGTCATAACTGGGAAACTCATGACAGAAGGGTGGGTTTCTAGGAGAGGAGTACTGAGGACCTTCACAAACCGGGGCAGCTCAGGGATTTGCTGCCATAACCATAACACTACACTGTTAATGGCGCAGTTACTAATGCTGATGATGTTTGTTATAGCTATATCTACTGTCATCATCACACTCACTTCATAAATTGTTATACTTACTCAATATCATTATCATTGCTTTCTCACAGTTATCTCATTATCATCCATCCATTACACATTTAAATATTGCTAAGACATGATGGCATCTGCCATTGCCATGCTCAAGTTACAGCACTTTAATATTACAGTCTACATAAGCTGTTAAAAATCATATACATAGGATTTTACATCTGTTACATACTGTTACATCTGTTACATACTGATACATACTGTTATTGTCTCTTTCCATTCTGGGCATTGCTGCAGCACTCTCCTGTTCTTCCCCACTGACAAAGAAGCATAATTGCGTGAAAGAATGCTGGCACTGGTGCATGTGTGGATGGCTGAGGCAGGTGCTAGAAGACTGGACATTCTAAGTGAAAGCATTTAGGAATGCAGATCATGAGCACACATAGCCCTGGAAGACACATTAAGGACTAGAGATACTTGAAGGTGGGTGCTCTCACAGAAAACCTAAAGATGAGCTTGTGAATAATGCATTTGAAAAGCTGAGGAATTCAGCCTTAAAAAGAGTGATAAGGCTACAGAAGATGGGTATATGCTGCATACCTCACTTAGAAGAAATTCCATTCCAGTAAGATTATATCAGAGCAGTCATGAGAACAATTTTTGTTGTATTTTCATACAGATACTATTTCATGAAGGTCAGCCTTCCTTTGTTTTCATGGATCTCTTTGTCCAACATTCTTATTTTAACACAGTTCATTTCCAATTACTATACAGCCAGTTATCTCAGACAGCTGTTTTTCACCACACACTCGATGCAGTGTGTGCAGCACTTTTAAAAAAGCAGCAAGAGTGTGGAGGAAGGAGAAACGCAGTACTTCTGACATCTGAGAATGCAAATGAGACTAGAAAATAGAGCAGTGTACGTAGGCAGGTTAGTGAAGCACACTTTTCCAAGAATGTTTGTTTTGGATCCAACACTGCCTAACAGCAACTAAAAGCTATTATCACTCAGAAGCTCTGCTGTAATCCAGATGTGGCCAGGTATTGACTTCAGATGAGTCATTTCCAAAGTACAGGGACCCAGATCATGCAGGGTACTATCACAATGGACTAACCGTCTCCTTTTCACTCCTCTTGAAGTAAAACAGTTAGGAAAAGCACCAAAAAATTCTCCTAAGCCAAGGTTGACAAGGGAGCTAAGCCACAAAAAACAGAAAAATTTGTGGGATTCTAGCTCCAGAATCTACTATTACTTACGGTCATTTCACTGAATTGTACATAAGCTTTAAAGACCTTTGTACTATTTCATTTTGTATATTAAATGTATTTTCTTTTTCTGTGAAAATTCCCAGTACTTCTATTTATGCTGTGTTGATGAAAAGTCTGTATTTTGTACTGATAGAAAATCTATTTCTGAGAAAGTCTTCTTAAACTGACAGCCACTAACAGTTCCCAAACACTTGGTGTTCTCAATGCTTTACTATTTCACATTGAGTTACTATTTCATAAATACGGAATGGCTGATTTCTTATCATGTTGTGCTTTAAAAGATAAATAAACACTGCTTTTTTGTACAGAGAGGAATCTGTGGGATACAGAAGATTAATGAAAGCAGGAATTGAGGATGAAATTTAAATAGAAGTAGATTCTTCTTATCTTTTTCATTTGGATAACTCCATTACCTCTTAAGTTATAATTTAGAGATTGTTTTCAAAGATAGAAGTGTTGGTAAAATTAATGAGTAGTGCTGTAGTATCCAGGCAACAATTTGGATTCAAGTAGTATGAATTCAGTCCCCTTCCTATCACAGATTTTCTTGTGTGATTGCGTGCAACTTTATTTCTAAGTACCTAATGTGTAACAAATGACTTAAGAAACAAGATGAGGAAACTATATCAATGACTCCAAAAAAGAGGAAAAACCTATACAAAAGCTGATGGTTGCGTGGCATATTTATTAGTAGTATCTTTAAAAAGGTCATTTTTTGGTTTAATGTATGCTTTCAGCATAATAGAAATGTGCTACTTCAACACACAGTACTGAGCCTTATTATACACGTAGGTCACCCCAAAAGTAAAGCCACATATTTCTTTCCATGGGAATTGCAACAGACATGAAGAGCACAAGAGCACTGTTAGATAGAGTAAATTCTCAGCTACAAAGCAGTATTTCTCAGGACAGTCACCATTATTAGCTATAAATTTTTGTCAGCAATGAACAAGAGCCTGCGTGTTGCAGAGATGACCCACTGTTGCTGTTTCCATTGCTGAAGTGCACCCCCATCACCTCACTGCGCTCATTTTCACTGTTTGGTCTCCACTAACGCAGGAAGTGTCAATAAATGTCAATGGGTGCATCTTTTTTCTGCATGGAGAAATTCAATGACAAAACTTGGCTTCATACACACTTCCATGTCAGACACCATTTTGTCAGACTGCCCCTCTGCTGCCATCTGCCACATGGGAACAAAATGTAATGCAATAGCAGTGGGAAGGTTCAACCTCTACTGCCATCCCACCAACATCTACCTTTGATACTGTAAGCCAACATGATAAAAGAGATGCTACTTCCGAAGCAGTGCTCTTAGAAGAAATACAGTCATTGTATGCTCATAGATAGTAATAACTTACGTATCCTACACAAGTTTGAATGACATAAACATAACAAGACTTGTGACACAAACTGCAGAATGATAAAACACGTGTCCAGTGGATTAGTAAAACTAGCCTGTTGCTACTTACATATAAAACTGCTTTTTGGCACAAATTCATTTTTGTAAATTGACACAAACTGAGCTGTGCAGCTCATTTAACATTTGAGCTTGAGAAATTCAGGTCTTTGTCCCCCTCCATTTGACCCAGTAACTTGCTTATGTATGGCCTCAATGAGCTCTGAAAAGGTGTGGATTTATTGTGTACCTAAGAGAAAAATGTACCCTTGGCTCTCAAACTCTGAATGTATTTGGATTCCATTGTAAATCACCAGAAAGAGTATTTTTGGTACAATAAATATATTTTTAAATACATATACACACACCTATATAGAAGTATGCAAGTGTATATTTCTATGTATAGAAATGTATGCAAGAATTTTATTCAAAATAACAATACAGAAGTATGAAAGGTGGTTTCTGTAATCAAATGCAGATGACAACAAAATATAGATCATCATTTTAAAAGATTGTATCTGAGTAAGTAGTTCTGGGCTTTTATTTTTTTAAGCCTGAGGAAGCCTGATCTATCCTGTAGCTTGTCAGAATACCACTGAATACTGATATAAGCATTTCTGTTCACTTAAGCAGCATAAATGAATAAACATGTAAAGGGAATGATCTGAGCTGAAGAAAATGATGTATTATTCATGCAGCTAACAACTCTTACTCACGGCTAGTATAAATTGAAACCTGAAGTGCAAATCTAGGACACTGAGAAGATTTTTCAGTCATGCTGACTTATATTTAAATTTAATCTATGCCAGTAGTTATGAGGTTATTTCTTGTTTTGACATCACCACACAAGCATTTCACAGTGTAAAACTTCCTCTCACTGGCTACGCTGTGGGAAACAGCCTTCTCTCATAAATTATGAACGTAGCAGTTTCTGCAAATGAAACAGCTAGGTTGGCTTAACTGGAAGTGTAATGAACATAGAGATGGTGACTAGTTTAGTTCCATATGACATACACCTGAAGAAAAATATTTAAATCAAAACTAAAATATGATGTTGCCCAAGAGAGGAAAAAAAATTTGTATTTCTCATTCTATTTTCTTTAATGAAATATTTATATAGCACTGTTTCTGATATGCTGTATTAACTTGGAGTTGTGAAGGAAAGACATTAATTCCTAGAATATGATATCTGTATTTTTTATCATTAATGGTTGCCCTAATGTCTCAGTAATTACTATTTTCAAAATATGGTAATCATGCTGAACTCCTATGCTGAGTCACTGCAAAAACTCACTGGCAGACTGCAGTCAAGCCTCTATAACATTACCTTTCCAAAAGATGTGTGAAAGCTTCATCTATGAACCACCTAGCTTTAATTACCCCAAACTGGAAAACAAATGAAGAAACTAGATACAGAAAGAAGAGTTTCATTCAGTGGCAAAATCTGGACCCACAAGTTAGGGCAAGTGATTTCATCTTAACTGGATTTTAAGACCATTGAGAGGAAGAGATTAGCTGTTATAGCATTTATATCTCTTTCTTTTCAGTTGGATTCTACTGACAAAACTAAAATATAAGTTTTATCAAATACAAGTAGTCATTTGGGTCATTTTCTTGCCTCTACCAAGCCTATGAAGTAAAAGGACTATGCAAGCAAAAAAATCTAACTCAGCATTTATTTTTGTTACTCTTAATGTACCATGATTTAGAAACAATTTCACAGGTGTTCTCTTCCTATATTAATTCTTGGATGTTTTTGCATAGCACAACAGAGCAGACACACCTAGCTAGATGAGATGCAGTATAAGGTATCTAAGCACAACATTGTACCAGGACTGTCTGATCTCATATAAACTATTACTGCCTCTGTTTTTCCATTGGTTAAACTTTATGGAATTGTCATTAGGAAATAACCTGGACTGTGAAAAATTTGCAGAGACCAAAAAGGAGTATTATCAGACTGGACTTTTTTTCTCCTCTGGGCTTTTCCAGCTCCTAAGAAAGGAAAGTAGTCATAAATGAGTTCTTTCACATACTACTATATTGATATTCTAAGAAATAAAGAGCAACTCTGAAAGATCATCAATGAGACCAGGGTTCCTGAGGCTGGTAAGACTCAGTGCTGGAAGACTTTGCACGCTAAGTTGGTTACAATTTGTCTCCCAAAGGAGAGTTCTGGGCAAAAGATATGAGTCTGGAAATGTGTTAAAGTTCTAGAACAGTGAAGCAAGCAGTATCCATATTTAAAATATCTATTAATGCATTCACACTTCAAGTGACTGTACAGTACTATGTTACCCATTTCCAGTAGCAGAACTGTCACAGAATAACAAAATGTCTGTAGTTGGAAAGGGACCTCAAGAGACCATCTAGTCCAACATCCCTGCCAAAGTAGGGCCAGCTAGAGCAGCTTACTCGGGATTGAGTCCAGTTCCATTTCAAATATCTCATCAGATAAGAATGCACACCATCTCTGGGCAATCTGTTCAAGTGCTAAACATTTCCAGCTCTCTCAGCCTTTGCTTGGAACAGAGATGCATCAACCCCTTCATCATAGTCGTTGTCTTTCGTTGTACTCTCACCAGTAGCTCCACGTCTCTCTTATACTGGTGAGCCCAGAACTGGATACAGTACTCCAGGTGTGGCCTCACTAGTGTTCTGCAGAAGGGAAGGATTGCCTCCCTTTATTTGTGGACAATTGTTTTTGTAATAAAGCCTGAGATTACTGGTTCATGGTCAGCTTCTTGTCCATTGGAACCACAAGGGCCTTTCTAGCTGGTCAGTCCCCTGGTGCATACTGGCACTTGGAGTTATTCCACTCCAGGTCTAGGGTTTTACAGTTCCCTTTAATGAACTTCAGATGATTCCTCTAGGTCCATTTCTCCAAGCTAGTTAGGACCATCTGAACAGCAGCACAACTGTATGGTATTTCAGACATTCATCCCAAGTTTGTTTGCATGTAAACTTGCTTAGGTTCTGTCATATCCTCCAGAAATGAAGATACTAAAATAGTATTAACCTCAGAATCAACCCCTGGGTTATATCACGAACAATGGCCTCTAGACAATTGTGGCTCTAGGCTTTGTGACCTGATGACCTTGACAGTTGAGCCATTTTTCAGTCAACCTAACTTTCCACTTACTGAGTCCATATTTCATAAGCTTCATTATAAGGATATTATGGGAGACAGTCCCAAAGTCCTGATAAAGTAAAGATAAACAAGATTCTCTGCTCTCTCTTTGTCCTCTGAGCTAGTCATTCTGTTATAGAATGCTATGAGTTTTGTCAGGTATGCTTCCTACTTTGTAAAGCCATGCTAGCTACTGCCAGTCACCTTCTTGTCCTTACTTTAACTCAGAAATGGTCTCCAGGGTTAGGAGTTCCATAATCTTCCCAGGAACTGAGCTGAAGTCAATTCTCTTGCTCTTCTGGAAGAGAATAGTGGTGTTTCCTTTCTCTCTGCCCTCAGGAATATCCTCAGATCACCCTAAGCTTCCAAACAGTGATACTGGCCAGATCCCTCAGCACTTTAAAATGCATCCTATGAGTTTCCATATATTGTACACCCAAGCGGTTTAAATACTCCCTAATCCAATCCTTCTGTACCGAGAGAACTCTCCTGGACCTGTCTTCTCTCCAAAACCAAGGAATTTCTCCAAGCAAGTCCCTGAAAATCAGTCAAAATCAGCTTTTCTGAAGTCCAGGTTTGTGTTCCTGTTACTTCCCTTGCTTCCTTTCCTCACGATTTTGAACTTCACCATTTTGTGTTCATTTTCTCCAAGGCTGCTCCTAGGTTTCACAACTCTGCAAAGCACCTTCCCCCACGTTCACCTTGATCAGTTCTGCTAGGAAGTTGTTGTCAATTTATTCCAGAAACCCCCAGTATTGCTTGTACACTGCTACACAACCTTCTTCCAGATGATCACAGTGGGCCTGAAAACATGAAGCTTTTTCCAGTTATGTAAAGAAAATCTTATTTACTCCTTCCTGAGTAGGTGGTCTCTAGCAGACACTCACTTCAGTGTCATCCACATTGCTCTGTTCTCTAATCTTCACCTACAAACTCTCAACTGGCCCATCACCCATCCCAAGGTGAAACTCCATACATTTCAGCTGCTTGTTTACACAAAGGGAAGCAACCCCTCCATACACTAGCAGACAACTGTGAATTTCTCTTGTATGGCCAATTCCTACATTTCCGAACATGTTTTTCATTGGAAAGGATGTGATGAAAACATCATACCTCATTTTGCTTTCTGAACAGCTCCTGCACTTAATTTAGCCTTACCAGACAAAATCTGTACACAAGATGAAATATATCTTAGGTGTGAGGCTTTAGAGCTCGCTCATGCCCAAAGAAAAGCACACACCATCATAATATCATTACAGAACTTCCAGCAGTTAGCACAGCATTTAAATTAGTATATTATTGGCAGCAGCTGCTCAAACATACTCACCTTAGATCAGAAAAAGCTATTTATTAGTTACTACTCATAGTAGTGAATGGAATTTTAAGATATTGTTGTTCTTTGAGATACTCATGTAATGCCAGTACATGCCAAGTAAGTCAACACAGCTGTTGTTAATATCATCTGAATATTTGGCTGACTCACAAAATCGCCCAGGTTGGAATGGACCTCAAGGATCCTGAATCTCCAACCCCACCACCACAGGCAGGGCCACCAAACTCCACATTTAATACTTAAATCAGGCTGCCCATGGCCCCATCCAACCTGGCCTTGAACACCTCCAGGGATGGGGCATCCACAACCACTCTGGGCAGCCTGCTTGAGCACCTCAACACACTCATAGTAAAGAGCTTCCCCCTGACTCCAACCTAAATCTTCCCTTCTTCAACTTAAAACCATTTCTCCTTGTCCTGCAGTTATCAACCCTTTCGAAGAGTCGACTCCCCTCCTGTTTGTAGGCTCCCTTTAGGTATTGAAAGGCTGCAATGACGTCACCCTTTTTTTCTCCAGGCTGAACAAGCCCAGCTCCCTCAGCATGTCTTTGTAGGGCTCCAGCTCTCTGTTCATCTTTGTGGCCCTTCTCTAGACCCTCTTCAACAGCTCGCTGTCTTACTTGTGTTGGGGGCCCCAGACCTGGACACAGTACTCCAGATGGGGCCTCACAAGAGCAGTGTAGAGGGGGGCAATCACCTCCCTGTCCCTGTTGGCCACTGACTCTTACATCAGTTGTGAAAATTTAGCAGGTCTAAGCTTATTCTTCATTGTTCATGGTTGTCAAACATCTTAACTGCCATGATTTTACTGGACCATTACAACAAAGCTTCATTGAAAACATTTACATACACCATTCCTCAACCAAATCATTACTGCAGAGGTGCAGAATGGCTAAAACAGAAATATGACTGCAACGATAATTTCATTGACAATTTAGTGACCAGCAAGATACATAGCCAAATCTGTCAGACCAACTGGAAACTTCAAGCTAATCCTGAAAGTGGCCTTAATGTTAAAATAAACATCTGAGGCTTGACCATTTTTCATTATAATATAAAATCACTTTTCATAGTAGTAATGTTGTAAAGGAATTGAAAATTTAACAAGTCCAGAAAACAATGCAGTAGTACAATCCTCTTTCAGAAAAAGCTTTTGATTTTTATGAGTTAGTATTATCTGGTGATAAAGCATTTGCCAGAGAATTCTATATGACAGGAAATGTCTGTAATGTAGTTCTGTTATTCCAGAGGAAAATAGAGAATGACGGAATGCAAACAAAAACTAAGATGCATTGCAAGATACCGTAGGGATCAATTTCTTTTTAATCATCATGTGATGTCTTAAAACTAATAAGCAGAGAAACGAAAAAAATGAGAAAGTTAATGAGCTGCTCATTTTCAGTGTTTTTCCCCTTTTTTCTTTTTCCATAAATGTAGGCACATATAAAACATTTAAACACTTAAGTCCAAATCTGTTTTATCTAGAGAAAAAAAAAAAAAAAAAACAAGCTGCCAGTATTATACGTTGGCTAAAAATGCTGATTGTATCCAACATTATCCAACATTATCAACATTCTTTTGCTTCAGCAGATTCAAATTACTTTATTAAATTTTCCTGGCAAGAGTTTACCCTGTGTATGAAAAATGGATGTTCTTGATTTACTTCCAAGTTGTTAATCAACTGACATGTTCTTTATGTCTTTCTGAGAGAGACATTTTCTGTTTTAAAGAACAAACGTACAGCACAGATCTGGGGGGAAAAAAAAAAATACCAGCAGAAATTACGTTGAGTAAAACACACTACTGTAGATTATACCAGAATACCATGGTTTGTCAGATGAAGACAAAGGGTTGTCCTATTTGGCTTCAGGGAGATGAAAAATATGACTTCTCTGTTGGCAACAAATGATAGCTAATAAATCCTCAGCACACTGGCTTTTTTTTTTTTTTTGTTATTTTAAATCTACATAGAACACTGCAAGTAGAGCCAAGTTCCATTTCCATTCTCTGTATTTCATGCAGTGCTCCTCTTGGAGCTCATATTACTCTTTCAGTGTAATAGCAATAGCAAGATCAGCAGAGGCAAGCCTACGGATGTTTTTGCATGAGTTCATAGGTGCATGTTTACTGAACTAATGTAAAAACACTAATCAGACGTCTTCACTTTATAGGACTAAGGTGCTGTTATCATTTTATGTTAGAGACAAAGTTAAATTATAATTTGAAATAATAGTTAGAAGTTCTATGAGATTTAAATTCCCTCTAATAAGAATTTGAAAGCAGGTAAGTAGGAATCTCCTAACTCATTCTGACATTGTCTATAATAAGAAGGAAACTGCACAGTCACATCTTTTTCAATATAATTATCTAAGCTGAAGCAGAAAGGTCAAACCTTGTAAATCATTTGCAGTCTAATAGGTAATCATTCAGAACAGAAGGTTTTAGCAGAATAATGTTCAGATAGTCACATGTACACTTGAACATTACATAGAAATTCTAAGTAATTTCAACCCAATAACTCAGGATTCTGACTTCAGTTTTAGCATGGTTACTCCTGTACAAATCATGGTAAGTAGGTAAGAAAACAATTTTTTTTACACTTACTATCTATGAGGAAAAGAGGGGGGAGGAAGTGATCAAGAAAAACAAAATTACATATGCATAAAGATGATTGACAAGAGAAAATTGACTACAAATACGTACAAACACATACAGAAACTAGTTTCAGAAGTACAGTCACAGCTTTCTTTTCTGATTTTTTTTTTTTTGTTTGTTTGTTTTTTTTGAAAACAAGATCTACTAATTTGTCTGACATCTAATTGCTTACAAAGTTCTCCTAAAAATAGAGCTGATCAGCTCTTCACATTTCCACTTCACAGGAAATGAAGGCATATAAAAAAATCTGACCACATTTTAATTCAGAGTAAATTTAAGTATTCTCAATACTTCCTATTAAATAAAATTAAAATGTTATGTAAAAGCTGATTATTTTATGCTTATACTTAGTTCTTTTTGTTTATTTTTTTATCATACTCTACTACAAATACATACATGTTACTGGAAGTTATCATAGCCTAATATGATGAAGAGGAGGCTCAGGGGAGACCTCATTGCTCTCTATAACTTCCTGAAGGGAGGTTGCAGTGAGCTGGAGGTCGGCCTCTTCTCTCGTGTCATTAGTGATAGGACCAGAGGGAATGGCTTCAAGCTACGGCAGGGGAGATTCAGGCTGGACATGAGGAAGTATTACTTTTCAGAAAGGATGGTCAGGCACTGGAATGGACTGCCCAGGGAGGTGGTGGAGTCACTGAGCCTGGGGTGTTCAAGGAAAGGCTGGATGTTGTGTTGAGGGACATGGTTTAGTGGGAGCTATTGGTAATAGGTGAACGGTTGGACTGGAGGATCTTTTAGGTCTTTTCCAACCTTGGTGATTCTATGATTCACAGAATATGATTTATCATGGAATCAAAGATCATTTAGTTTCAAACCCCCTGCCATGGGCAGGGTCACCAAAATGTTTATTATATAATGATATGAGTTGCTATACATGCAAACATAAAAGAGTTGATTATTCTGTTTTTATATTATTTCTACATAAAAGTAGAAGCTGCTGCTACATTGTTTATTTTCTAAATCAAGACTGTGCAACATTTTAAGAACTGTGGCTTGCTATGAGTTTTGGGACTCCTAAAATCAAGTTTATAATTTACTGGAAATTGATAGTCTCAGCAGTAACTTGCAGAAATAAGTGGCCAGCATAACTGAAGCGATCAAAGTTATACAGGTCTGAGACAAATTTATCCATCAGGTTGGAAGGATAACTCCTTCAGATTAGACAGCTTGCAGGCCAG
This sequence comes from Centrocercus urophasianus, assembly GCF_019232065.1. Taxonomy (NCBI): domain Eukaryota; kingdom Metazoa; phylum Chordata; class Aves; order Galliformes; family Phasianidae; genus Centrocercus; species Centrocercus urophasianus. Next base: position 25,630,378 of record NW_024884475.1, on the reverse strand, counting down.
CAACTCTGCTGTAAATCAGTTTTTTTTTCTTCACTCATGCTGCAATGAGCCAGAGTGATATTTTGACACAAAAATATATTGCTTCAATTTCAGCACCCAACAGCATTATGAAGAAAACAAGCTTTTGATCTTTCAAAATATTCCCTATGCGTATATGCATATATGTGATTGCTTTGTTTTGTTTTTTAAATATCCTAGCCTTCATGAAAATATGTGTTATTCTGTCAGGATTTTGTTATTAGTCAGACCTTGCACCCACATATAAAGAAGATACTAGAGATATTTCTCACAGTTAAAATGTATGCATAATAGAAAATTGGAGGAGTACATGGAGTTCCTTTATATCATCAAACGATACAGGGACTCAGCTCATCCTTTGATTACTCATACTGCATGCATCTGAGTTCTGCTTAGGGTCTAACTTAAAGCAAATTAACTGGTTCCTCTAACGCAATGCTTGTGTGCAGTCCAGAGATAGTTTTTTTGGGTGTGTTCGTTTTTATTTATTTTTTTTTTTTTCTCCCAGGACTCCAAACTAAACATAGTATGGATGAGAGTACACCAGGGCTGTTTCTTCCATACAGTCCTCTAACACTATTCCAATAGACTCATCCTCAGGAGACCTTAAATGCATTTCTACTGTCCTTACATATTGTGTTCCACACATGCAGTCCATAACTCAGGCATTATCTTACAAACATGTTGCTCTAGCAGCTATGACATAAGTCTTACATGATGGCACACACTTTTAGTAGAAAAAGCACAAAAAGCCCATAAGTACACCACCTGTAGACAGTCAGATTCAGAATTAATATTTTTCTATGTGGATATGAACCGTCTTGTCAATGAAAACTACCATACTATCATTAACACCATATTCACTATTTTTTATTTTCTTCCAGAGATGTTATCATGTTACCTATTTAAAATCTATTTTTACCTTCGCTGGTATGAATACACTTAATTTTGCAAGGTACAGCTGGAAATGAGAGATGCTCTCTTTCGGCAGATCAATGACTCTGAACAGTAGGTACTGGAAGACTGTAGTTCCCTACTGGAAAACAGGACCTTTTCTCTAAAAGGCGATGGTAATCCTAGCAGAGAGGAATAAGTCTTTGATAAAAGCACACAGGTATGTTATGATAAAATTCATTAAATTAAGGAGTCCCTTCCAGATATTACTTCAGTGAGAGGAAGGTGGGAAAGAACACAGCTCTATAATTTTAAAGATAGGTAACATCAAAATGCATTCATAAAAGCATACAAATTGCAATTCCATTCCTGCCTTGTTTCTGCTGCCCCCAGCTGCCAATTCCTCTGAAACTGTGCTCTTACTAGATTATCATAACAAATGACATTTTTTTCAGTGTATTGACTGAAATTATTGTATCAAAAATGAGTTTTTCTTCTTATGTAGAAGAAAACAGATTTGTTTTCCCCTCTACTGTCAATAAATGGGGACATTACTCTTAACAAATATGATTGCATTTTTCTTGACAGAGATGACATGCTTGGCCTGAATTTTGCTTCAAAATAAGGTAAAGCTGATAATGTTTGATGCATCAGTTTCTTATTTGCCTGCTTTTAGCACAGTATCCAATACACAGAGGAACCTTATTTTCCACAGAGCACGGTGTGTTTTATGGATCACAGTCTATGCCTAAATGAACTTCACCTGTAAGGGATGATCTTAAAATACAGTTTTATACCACCTATAGTGTATAGCTTTTTTGATTGCAATTTTCAGTATGTTCTGCAACATAAAAGAGTGCAAAACAATCTGCTGAGTGGTGCAGTCAATACATTGGAGGGAAAGGAAGCCATCCAGAGGGACCTGGACAAGCTGGAGAAGTGGGCCCATGAGAAGTTAATGAGGTTCAAGAAGGCCAAGTGCAGGGTGCTGCACTTGGGTCAGGACAATCCCAGGTGTTTACACAGATTGAGAGAAGAAACCCTTGAGAGCAGCCCTGCGGAGAAGGATTCGGTGGTCCTGGTGGATGAGAAGCTGGACATGAGCCAACAGCACGCACTTGCAGCCCGGAAGGCCAACTGTGTTCTGGGATGCATTAAAAAAAAGAAGCAGCCAGCAGGGAGAGTGAGGGGATCGTCTCCCTCTACTCAGCTCTTGTGAGGCCCCATTTGGAGTACTGTGTCCAGGCCTGGGGAACCCAGCACAAGAAAGATGCAGAGCTCTTGGAACAGATCCAGAGAAGAAGCACTAACATGATCAGAGGGCTGGAGCACCTCTCCTATGAAGAAATGTTGAGGGAACTGGGCTTGTCTAGCTTGGAGAAGAGTCGGGTTAGATATTAGGAGGAAGTTTTTCCACACAGAAGGTGGTGACACACTGAAACGGGTTACCCAAGGAGGTTGTGGATGCCCTATCCCTGGAGGCATTCAAGGCCAGGCTGGATGTGGCTCTGGGCATCCTGGTCTAGTGGCTGGTGATCCTGCAAATAGCAGTGGAGTTGAAACCAGATGATCATTGTGGTCCTTTTCAACCCAAGCAATTCTATGATTCTATGACTGAAGAAGAAAAAAACCCTTATTTTACAGATAACTTCAAAGAGAATAAGAGAAGCAGCTCTCCTTTTCTGCGTATGTCTATATCACACGTATAGAATCATTTCAGGAGCATATATGTAAACATTTCAAAAATAGAAACATAGCACAGAAAACTAAACTGAAGCTATATTTGAAATTCTAGAACTGGAAAAATAGTATAACTCATTTCTAAGTGCAACACAGCAACCTTTGGCATGAAGAACATGCTAGACATTTTTAGCACAATTCCTGTGTCAGTTCACTCAACATCACTCTTCTCGTTATTGGTTTTACATGGAATTTGTAGATGCTGCCCATAAATTTAATGCCTTTTAATAGACTTTGGTATAAGATACTGATCCTTATATCAGCTTAGTAAAGCAATCAGTGTCTCAGTTTAAATTATATCTTCTGTTAGCAGGATGACCAAAACCAGAAGCACTAAAAAAAAAAAAATAAAATAAAAATCAGAAGCACTAAAAATCAACAGAAATAAATCACACTTTCCACACAGAAAGGCCCACAGCCAGCTTGACTGCAAATAGTCAACACATGTCTTTGTTATCTTATACAGAATAATGTGCCTATTGTAACACAGTGTACATTTAAGTATTTTCAAGATCATGATCACTTATTATTAACAATAGTCCCTATTTCCAGAACGCTCAAATTTTTGTTCCTGATAATACTAACTTCCATGTTTCTTATGCCACTATGAATGACAGTTTTGCTGACAAAATTATTATTGTTTTTAATTCTCAGGAGTATTGGGATCTCCTTAAAGAAAAAAAAAAAAAAAAAAAAAAAAAAAACCAGGAGGAAGGGGATAAAACCAGGCCCATTAGAGCTGAACCCAGGAGAGCAATGACAGCACTGGGGGTGATTCCAGGGGCTCAGCTGAAGAGCACTTACACCAATGCACACAACATGGGCAACAAGCAGGAAAAGCTGGAAGCCACTGTGCAGCAGGCAAACTATGACTTAGCTGCCATTATGCAAATGTGGGATTGGTCCCACGACTGGAGTGCTGCTATAGATAGTTATAAGCTCTTCAGAAGAGATAGGCAAGGAAGGAGGGGTGGTGGCATGGCTCTTTGTGTTAGAGAGCATTTTGATGTCATTGAGCTCAGAGCTGGGAATAAGGTTAGATCTGTATGGGTAAAACATTGGGGGAGGGCCAACCAGGCAGACATCTTGGTGGGAGTCTGTTATAGACAGCCTAAATAGGATGAAGAGACAAAAAAAAGCATTCTACAAACAACTGGCAGAAGCTGCGTGATTGTCAGCCTTCGTTCTCAGGAGGGATTTCAACTTCCCTGATATATATGCTGAAAATACATATAGCACAAAAGAAGCAGTCTAGGAAATTTATAGAGTGCATGGAGGAAAACTTTCTGATGCAGCTGTTAAGAGAGCCAACCAGGAGACGTGCCCTGCTAGACCTGCTGTTCACAAACAGAGAAGAACTGGTGGGAGATGTAGATGCTGGAGCTGATCTGGACAGAGTGACCACTAAATGGTAGAATTTTCTACTCTTGGTGCAGTCAGGAGGGGGATGAGCAAAACCGTAACTTGGATTTTGGGAGGGTGGACTTTGAACTGTTCAGGACTCTGTTAGGAAGAGTCCCTTGGGATTCAGTCCTGAAGAGTAAAGGGGTGCAGGAAGGCTGTCTGCTCTTCAAGAAGGAGGTCTTAAAAGTATAGGAGCAGGCTATCCCCCTTTGCTCAAGATGAACTAGCAGTAGGAATAGAAGGAATGGCCTCAAGTCGCACCAGGGGAGATTCAGATTGGAAGCTGGAAATCTTCTTCTCTGAAAGAGTGGTCAAGTGCTGGAATGGGCTGTCCAGGGAGGTGGGGGTTGGACTTGATGATGCTTGGGGTCCCAAGCCACTCTATGATTCTATGATCAGGAAAAGTGTTCACCTAAAAGAACAATTGCTCCTGTCACTGTGAGAAATTGTTTTTAATTGAAACAAAATAATAGTGTACCAACAGCATCAATATTTTTCCTGTGATTTTTTTTTTTAATTTTAGTGGAAGAAAAATCTAATCTGCAGCAAACAAATGTGTTTGCTTTACTACATGCTGTTTCCCACTGGATGTATTTGATCAGTTTACTTGATTGGTCTAAACCCACCATGCTCTGATCCAACCTGTTCTTCCTTCCAAATAGCATTCAAGATGAAGAGCTATCTAATGCCAAATTAGCTTGGGGATAGCACAAGCAGTGAGTAAATATATTAAGGCAATTACTGTTGAAGCATCATCCTTAAAAGGAAGTATATCTGCAGAAAGACAGAATGGCCCAGGAATGATTTGGCAGTAGGTCTAATCTAGCAGACAAAGCTTCCCCCTGCTATGGCTACTAACATGAATTTTAATCAATGTTAAAAAGCTACTGTAGAGATTTCTACTTTTTATGATGCTGAAGGAAAACATTCAGGACATGGTATATCACTTGAATATGCACGCAGATGAACAAGCCACTCACAATAATTTTTAGATGTTAAAACTGGCCCACAACATCGAATTGCTCAGAATCATTGAAGCTCTGAAATACTGGCAGGATTCCAAAGCAATTCGAGTGCCAAAAGACCAATTGGAAATACTTTCAGATCATTTTTAAACTCTGAAAGCATTTACAGAATTCATACTTCCTAATCAACAGCAATTTTTGATTGCTGTTTTTTTTTTTTTCCTCTCCTGATATTAAAATAGCTGAAAGCATACATCTGATGCAGTATTTGACTTACAAGGTTGAAAAGCTAATTGACTAAAAAAAAAAATAATTTACCTTAAAAATATATATTAAAAAAAAAAAAACAACAAAAAGCAAACAAACAAACAAACAAAAAAAAAAACAGAAGCCCATATGACATTCGATCCATTTTGAGCCTAGTATGAAAAAGTGGAAGAATAGCAAAGCATGAAGAAAAATATTGCTCTCTCTGACAGTCAAAGTAGTCTGAAAAGTATGAAATTGCTTTAGTGCTCAATCAACTTTAGAATATTTTAGTGGCAATCAGATCAGCAGCTAACCTGTTCCAGTCTCAGCATTGTTACTGAGCTCTGGAACAGACTGTGCAAATCAAATGTTTGAAAGAAAAACATTAGAAAGCAATAAAAATTGTCAACATTTGTTATCAGGTATTCTGATAGATGTGTTTTTCTGAATTTCATACTAATGATCAAACGCCATTATCAGCACATGCTATTTTGGGCAGTAATGCATTTGTCAGTGATAAGATGAAGATGAGTTAGTATTTTCATGCTGTATTTAGCTAACTTGAAAGACATACATGTTCTTATAGCTAAACAACAGATGTAAATCAATCAGAAAGCACAACAGATAAATAACTTAAAAAATGCTTGAAAAAATAGGTAACCTAGTTATATTTGTGACTTAGATTCTGCTAAATTATTTAAGACAAAACTATCTTGTAAGTTACAGGTGCAGTATATCTGCAGTTAGATTAAAATGTAATGCTACCAATAAAATCAAAATGTCTACTGGTTGAAACTTAATCAATGAGATACATCTCATATATCAATTCAAGTTTTATCAGAAAGGCACTTCTGTTTTACAGAATCCAGTAACCATGCTGATCTCCAAATGAATCCTCATTCTCTCAGTAACATTCTTTTGGATTCCCAGATCTGACATTCTGAGCCTACAAGCATGTTCTCAAAAGAAAAGAAGAAAAACAAATCCTGGAAATGTACAAAAGTTTCTAGAATTTGTTCAGAGCATTCATGTAATGCCCTGGAATTTTACACAAACTGAGGTAAACATTCTGGTTATTCCTTAGTCGGGAAAAGAGGTAGGAAGGTCTACAGACAAGTTAAAAATTAATATGTGTACTAGTATTTCTACTAACTCTTTCTGAGAAAATTTATGAGGTTGGATAAAGAATGTTAGAGATAAGCATGGGGAAGAGCAGGGAAAGAATATTATGCTACCTTACATAACTGTTCTTGGTGCATTTTTTTCCTTATCACAACTCTCTACCTTGATGTGAAATATCAGCTGTCCGTATTCAAATTCTATTTGTTGCATGCATGAGATGAAAATACACCACACATTACAAAGCCATAAATAATAGTCTATGTCTTTGTTCCTCAAAGACAATACCAGTGCATCAGCACTATGATGTGCTTAGGGAGCCTCTGTTTTCTGCAGTCAGAAATTATCCAATACCCAGCCCACGAGACTGCAGAGCTGGGAACATCACAAAATGTCCCACAACTGGATGGCAACTCTTGGCACTGAACAAATGTCAACTCTGACACTCCAACAGCGAACAAATTCCTGTAAAGAGCTGCAATGTTCCTTTGCCAAAAGTTAGCCTTAGCTAGAACAGAATATTGGTGTGGGGGAAAAAAAAAGAAGTCATAGTAGTAAATGCACAAGAAATATACAATATAGGGTTTCCTACTGTCAATTACTATGTAATCAGCCCTTCAGCCTGCTGCTGACATTGAAATTATCTCAGTTCTGCTCAGTGTGGCTGCTTGTCTTGCCACTCTCTAAAACAGATCTGCCAAGTATCATTTGGACACCATTGTCAGAATTTTCTGTTTTCTCAGTTTGAATTTTGGGTGGTCCTGCACAAAGCCAGAAGTCGGACTTGGATAATTCTTGTGTGTCCCTTCCAATTTCAGATGTTTCATTATTCTATCAATTATCCCAAATTTGAAAGCAGAAGAGTGGCACAAAGAATGTACAGTAAAACCTATCATTAAATAGATCATCTTAAATACAAAATTTTAGCAAACAGAAACATCAATTAAATTGCTATCATAGCAGAAAAAACAATTAGGGTGGTCACTGTCAGCAAGGAGGTGGTAATGCCAGGCTGAGAGGGCATCAGGACTGGTATCTAGATCAGCAACAGGTAAAGCCATGTGTAAAGTCACAGCCTCCAGCTGATGGAGAACAAACAAAATGGCAGCAGCCAGAAAACGTCACTGTTGCTGAAAGGGGAAAAAGAAAAAAGAGAAAAAAGAAAAACAAGATCATAAAGTGGTAAAGCTGCCAGAAATATTTAAGCCAATATCCTGCAACTTTTGAACTCTTCCTAGTTTAGATTTATTGATTTACTGTTTTTACGAAAAAAGAAGTGAGAGAGAAGAAAAGCCCAACGCATTAGCGTTGTGACCACCAACCAGCCTTTTCCCAGGGACATGTAACATAATTGAATAATCTTTTGCAGAAGACAACGCTCAAGAAAAAGAATAGTCGGGAAAAAAAAAAAAAGAATAATTTTCCTTTGTAGCCTATTCATGGCTACGTTATCAGACCTCAGAAAAGGGTAAGTCGCAATGCAGCAGAGCAATGAACACCACCAGCTGTGCCAGCAGAGATGGATCTCTGCCCTTTCAGCCTGTGTCATCGGAGGGATCCCACATCACTACAGTCAGTGGCTTTCCCAGCACCACATCGTGGAAGAAAAGCCAAACTGCAGTTTTTCCCATCAGCAAACTAGGAAGAGCTTGCAGCTGTTAGCTTTTTTTTTTTTTTTTTTTTTTTGCCTCTTTTTTCCCTGTGAGTGGCTTCTTCCTTTTTTAAATAACAACAAGCCCACATCTGTTCAAGACGTACTGCATCTGTCTGTCTTCCAACCCACAGCTTGTGTTATGGGTATGGTGTGACCCAACACCCCAAAATACCCTCTGATATGCATGTGGTTCCTCGACCGTCCTCTCCTGCTGGTACATCTACAGTTGGCCTGGGGACTGTCAAGCCCTCCTGTCCCCATCTCCATCACATCTCTGCACCAGCCTCAGCAGTACACACCATAAATCTACATGAGAAGTCTGTTCTGTCAGCAGTACTTTGTGTGATTATACAAGTTCGAGTCTTTTCTACTGAGATGTAACACATTAAAAAACCCAGAACCTGAAAAACTTCTTTCAGAGAGCAGCAAGTCAGAACCCATCACATACTCTCCTTACTCTGAAAATTCAGAACTCTTGCTATGATATACTAAAATGAGGCCAAAGAGCTCATTTCAGTAGAAACTGAAAATGTAATTTCCATCAAATGAAAAATTCAATAATTTATCCACTCGCCTTCACCTCTACTTTAGTTATCTTCCAGAAATGAAGATAAAGGACAGTAACCTCATTCCTGAAGCAAGCTCCTTCAAGAAAAAAGGACTCGCTCACAGATAGCTACACTGAATTGTATCCCATTATCATTCTATTCCTTATTAGATCAAAGCTTCAGAGAAAATAGAGTCTTTCTGCAGAAAATTAGATTTCCTATTCTTCACTTGTATAGAAATATTCCTTCTTAGTTTCCAGAAAAAAAAATCTACTGTGTGCCTTCATGACTGCCTCTTCCTGTAACAATTCATATAACAAGAGAGTTCTGCAGACGTGTAACATAAGCCTGTCTGAGATAGAAGGTATGATTCTGAAATTTGATGAAGACACAACAGCTGAAACACTGCCTGCAATAAAGTAGAAGATTTCTAATTAAACCCTAGCTGTTAATTATTATGACATCTAGTACTTCATTCTTCAATACAGCTTGTATCTTAGCCTAGATAAACTTTTAAAAAAGAAAGTGATATGTGACAGATAAACTGTAAAAAGTTACAAAACTCCCATACATGCTGAAATTTAAAAAGAAGCACATCCTAGTATTAAATAATATGCACTCTAACCAAAATCCCTGGGCACAGTTAAAGCCTGAAATGTTTCTAAGTGTCCCTGTGCTGCAATGAGGCCAGTGCCCAGCCAGATCTCGTTCAGCCTCCAAACAGTGGGACACACTGGCAGGATGATCTGTACCAATGTACCCTGATTTTCCAATACTTTCACTTCAGTTTGGAAACGTGTTACCTCCATTACGTGCTTTCAAACTCATGTTTGCCCTGGAGTTTGGAGAGATTAAGGCAGCTATGCTCCAGGGTGGATTTCTTGATATACAGCTACTAGTAGGTTTTTCACACAGATGTGTAAACATAAAATACCATGTAATTGAAATGAACAGGTTTGAATAATAAGCACGTTGCAAATGAAATATCATAAGCACAGATATATAACACTGTCAAAAAAGGTAGTAAAGCACAGACTAGAGGTGGCTTGCCGGAGCTCTCGGAGCAGAGACGCCTGCCGCTAGCCGCCGCGGTGGCAGAGGGACGGCAATCGCCACTGACCTCCGAACGCCAGCGGATGGCAGCACCGGCACAGAAACTGGAAACACGGAGGGCTCTCTTTATGGCAGCGAGAGGGATTCCTGCTTCTGGAGTAACTGCCACAATCAAGCCACATTAAGTTCGTTATAAGGCTCTCTCCTCCTCTTTGATTTTATCCTCTTTCTGAAGTTACAGCAGGAAATTCATAAGATGCACATCTGTGCACGTAGATTAATCAAAAGTTTTTTGTTTTTTTTTTTTTCTTCCTTGACTAAGAAAACTAACCTTGTAACGATCTGGAATCAGCACAAAATACTGTGAGTACCATTATTAAAGTCATATTTTCAGCTACAGGGCAACATCCCCTGAGTCGGGGGGAGAAGGAGAAAAGACATTCCTCAGCAAAAGGTATTTTCTTTGTGTTGAAGTGAACCTGTTGCTATTTACCTTGCAAACAAAATAAACAAGTCAATATTACTGCCCAAGACAGATCTACTATGTTGTGCCTGAGAGGTTGGGGCAACATACAAATTTCTAGTAGGGTCAGCAGATTCAGTAGCCTTTGTTTTTAACTTAATGGTACGGGTTAAACACACAGTAAATTTTTTCAGTGTAAGCAAATAAAAAGTACAAAATGAAGTATTTTGTTGTTCAAATTCCAGGAAACACTTAAGTGCATATATACACACACACACTTTCAATTTAGAATAAAATCTGAAACAGACACAGAATATGTCATTTGTACACATTTCTAAGCATTTGTAATCCTTTAATCACTATCAAGCTAAACCGTCTTAAGAAGAATACTTCCTTTGCACCGTAACTATGCCCTGGCCCTTCTATAAATATCTGAAGCACTGAATTTAAAATGAATTTATTTTCAAGTGTGATTAAAGCTATTTTCTTACATATGCAACTCAAGCTCATTGTGACACACTAAAAATTAAGTAATTATATAAAAATAGTTTAATTACTTAATAATTAGATAGTTACTTATCTGAACATACACCAAACTCACAGCTAGAAATCCTATTGACAAGTTCAGCATAATAAAAAAGCCTTCAACATCATGAACAGTAATGAAAGTGCCAAATATTCCAGCTATCACATGTTGCAAATGGTTCTCATTTCTGCAGAGGGTACCAGGAGGGGGGAAAATAAACTCATTTGCCTAGTACATCTTGAAAAGAAGAAAAAGGGAAAAAGGGAAAAAGGGAAAAAGGGAAAAAGGGAAAAAGGGAAAAAGGGAAAAAGGGAAAAAGGGAAAAAGGGAAAGCTTCCATCTTCATTCTTTTTATCATAGTTGTAGAAATGTGATCTCTACAGATTTACTGTTACCTAAGGTAAGTCATGAATATGTGAAAACTGATTTAACTATTTACACTGGGAAAGTAATCCATTTGATTTGATGCTCTAACTGCAGTACACTAAGTCTGCACTGGGCCTTGCAGATCTACAAACACCTTGTTAAGAATACAGTTAGCTACCCAAACATTAAAACTGAAAGAGGAAGAGTGTCAAAAATTCTTTACAGACTGTAATGAGTTCCTCTTAAGTATACACGAGGATTTGGATGGAAGTTAAAAGTTTTAGATACACAAAGACATGAAAGTTTATGTGCAATGGAACAGACACTGCTGGTCCAAAAGTAACTACTGAGCAAGACAGAAGCATTGGTGACCATTTTTTATTATTCTTCCACAGAGTCCTGAGAAATGTGACAATCTATGCAAAATAAGTCACTGACATCCAAAATCAGTTTTATCAAAATATTTTTTGATACAAAAACAAATCTAATAACAGCTAGTCATAAAAGAACTTGAGACTAGTTGACAGATTATTTCACACACACGTACAGTGGTGTTAAGCCACATTTTCCCTTATCTGCATATGATAGAAGAGGGAGAAGAGGAGATGGAGGAAGCACAAGAGAAGAGGCAAATAATTAATTGGTAAGACTCTCGTGGGGCAATTTCAAAGACTGAGTATCAAGCAAAGATGTAATTTCTGTGCCAGGTTTGATGTCAGCTTGTTACAGGAGCCTTCATTCAAATAAAACCTTCTTAACTGGTTAAGTATGTACTTTTTCAGAGAAAATCCACCTTCTCATAAGATCCAATATGTCTTAGTTTTCTTTTGGTTTCTATTTGTGATATATTGAACTTTGCTTGAAATTTTTCATTAGGATTCCATAAAGAATCTCAAGCAAATCTCTGCCTGTCACAAACAGTAGCTACTTTTGTGAAGAGAAATAGTAACTGTGGGCATAAAAGACACTGTCTAAGTCACTTCTTATCAAGAGACTCTGAAAAACATCATGGGTGCCAATCCCTTTCTTCAGGGTACAGACATTAAATGACAGATATCCATGTGTTTCTATTTTGACTTGCATCCAAGCAAATGTTTGAAAATGACAACAGCATGATAATGCAGAATAAAAAAACAGAAAGATTGTCATTCTGTACAATATGAAAGAATCACAGAATTCTCTGCATCATGAATTTGCAAACTTATTGCTTTTCTAGCACTAATTTTAATATTTATATATAACTTACTGTACAATTTTAACAAACTTTCATGTTAGAAACAAAAGTATGCATTCTTGAAAGAAGAAAGTCTGCTAAGCTATGATAAATAAAGAATAAGTATGACAGTACAAGAGGATTTGGAATCTTCCAAAAAGATTTGGCAGACCAAAAATCTTCCTGTCAGTTTGAAGAGATCTTCACGCTTGGCAGAATACAGACTCATAAAATCCCATCTGACCTCTTCCTTATGACAAGTATTACAAAAGACATATGAATTTCAAGATCTATCATATTGGCAATATTTTGTACAGTAGTATCAGATGGAGCAAGGTGTGACCTTAAAAAAGAATTCATGACTCACTTTTGCACTGCAGGAGGACATCTAATCTTTCCTAGTATCTGATATGAATGTCTGCATAATGGTGGCTTATTTCTAGAAAGCTTTTTGGTTGCTAATACATAAAGCTTCAGATTCTACTCTCAGCTTTGGACTTACAGTTTGAGGAAAATGATCTATCAAATACCTTCTTTCATATTTATCAGCAGAACTGAACTGCTAGTCACTCAGAAGTTCACTGTTGTCCTAATCTTCCTGCTGATGGTGATGGGCATACTCCATCACATCCAGAAATCTACCTCAGTGTTTTGCAAACGTGAACTGAACATGGAATTCATGCTGAAAACTGCTGTACTGGGGTGGGGTTCTGCACAAAAAAAAAAAAAAAAGAACAAAAAAAAAGGATATTAATCATTGGAAATGTTCTACTACCTGCATATTTACATCTCTCTGAAAGTGGAAAGTGTCCTAAGGGCATACTCCTTTCTCAGAGGTTGCCTCAGTTAGGGACCAATTCAGGTAGCGTGGTCAAGGGCGCCGTCCAGATACAGCTGTGGAGAGACAGCCACCAGGGCTGCCTTCCCTTCTCAAAGCTGCTTTTAAGATGAACCACTACCATTTGTCTGTATACCAGAAGAGGCATTGCTGAATTTTTTGTTGTCATAAGGACTAGTAAGAAAGGCTGGAGAAACAGCTGAAGCTTGGAAGGTGTACATCCTGTCTCAGGATATTCCTTGTCAGACACACTGCTTCCGCCACTAATATTCACAGCTTCTGTGCTGAGAGGACCCATGCAGTCTTGGCTCTGCCTGGACAATGACCGCTAAAGACCCAAAGAAAGTCTCTTTCTAGAATTCCTGTGTAGTAGGTGAATAAAGAGGACTGCGCTGTTTATGTTTTTCTTCCTGAAAAAAAAAATCCTAAAGGGTTATCATCATCAATGGCATAAAAGAGGATACACAAAATATTTTCTCACTGATCCTGAACTGAGCATCGTTGTGATATCAGTAAGTGTGCTTTCTGAAGATAGATTAATATTTCCTCCTCAACAGAAGTTATGAATTTTATAAGTTATATAACTTCCTATTAAAAACAGATAACAAGTAATAACTAATGCCTATTTGAATCTTTTAAAAACATTGCAAAGAACATAAGGTAAAATATTAATGCCATACACGTGACACAGTAGGTTTGATAGTTTGAAAGCAATTGTACACCTCAAAAAAAAAAAAAAAAGTTATCCATTACTTGATTAGAATCCCTTATTATTTATAATGAAGTTTACCTGTTTTCTTAAATGACTGAAAAGGACCGAAGGAGTAATACAGGGCACTATTACCATACATGTTTTCCAGATGGCTTGAATTTAATATTTATTCATGTTTTTTTCCATACACCTCTCCCCCCCCATCCAGTTTAATTCTCTGATTCTGTTAACCAGTCAACTTTTGCACTGTTAGTGTGTGGAAAAGATTATATGCATAAACCAATTAGAAGATTGGAAGTGATTTTCGACTGTAAGCTGGAAAACTAATTTACTAGTGGTGAATGAGCTAATTGAGTACTAGCAAGGTGGCAAGCTTTTTATGTACCAGCAGAGACAACTAGAATAGTCAGGCAGAGAATCTAATCTATTACACAAGCATTATGCAAGGACATTAACTGGTTCCTTCCTGTTGCAGCAATGCCAAATTTAATTCAGATATGCTCTGGATTTCACTCTGTCACATCCTTGTTAGCAATTAATATGCAAGATATAACTGACAGATGCAAAATTTAAATGCCAAAGAAAGCATAATTATGAAGTTGGCTAACATTGTAGTTCAACTATACTGTGCATGAAGTTTAAAAAAAGGCTATCACTTCCTCTATTAAATCTTTACTAATGTATTCATTCAAACATTCCAAAAAGCAATAAATACTATTCCAGAAATTAGTGAACCTCAAAACATTGAGAGATTTAGTTCAGATTAGAGCTTAACATCAAAGATCAGCTGGTATATCAAGCTCTCAGTTAGCTCCTCCCCAAAATGTATCCTCCTGTGACACATCATCTACATATTAAAAAGCAGCTCTTGCACAAACACTCCTCTGTGGCCTTTCCTAAGCCCTGCTTATCCCTAGAGCATGATCTCGATGGCAAAGCTAATCAGCTGTACAAATTATGTATCCATTTTTTCCACCTAAGCAGAAAGGTTTTCAAGGAAATAAGTAGCAAGGCAACATGCACTTGCTGGGCATGATTTTCTGAAACATGCAATAGAATCCTGACTCTGTGTCAAAGGCAGGGCGTTCTTTTGACAGGAAAAAAAAAAGATAAACACTACCAGAAAACCCCCAGAACAATAGCAGAAAGCATGGCAGACAGTCAGATTCAAAGAAAGAAGAGGAAGCTGATTTCTAACTTCAGTGTATATCTTTTTCATTGATAACATTTTTCTCCCATCTGCATATTGGCTTTACAAGGAGTTCCACTGCTACTGAATGAATTGGGTAGCCATGCTTTGAGGGAAACTAAAACTACCAAATGGGAGAAGCAGTGGTAGTTAAGCTTACTTTTTCCTTTCATTTTGTTATATGTGGGTTAAATCCAAGTCATTTATGATTTAGGCTTCCAAAGGAAGAATTAAAAACCTTAACCGTGAATAGTGAACTGCTCAGAGTGAACACTAGGCAACATTAATAGTGACTTGAGCCTCTAATCTCATTTGATATTACAAATAAGAACAAACATTCTATCGAAAAGGAATAGGAAAAAATAGAGACAAACAAGCAAATCAAGGATGCAAGAAGCAGCCAAGGCCAGGCTCAGCAGTAGGCGTCAGCCTGATTTCTTCAAGATTAACATCACTTTTGCCAAAGGCAGCAACAACCAAAATGGTCATGTTAGCTAAACTCTATTTAGTGATGATCATGCTGGATAAGCAAATCCTAGTGATTACATCTGGTTTAGACCAACAATAAAAGACAAAGGAATACACTGGTATATCTAATGGGATGTGCATGAGAGAGCATAATCCATTCCAGAAGCCTTACAGCTGCTTACATAACTTCACAATAAAAAGCATCACACCACACCACGGTATGATTTTTGAGAACACAAAATTTCACTCACACAGCAAAACAAAGGTAAATTAGCAAATAGTTTCAGAGCAGTCTTGTACAGTCAAATCCTAAACTGTGATTAAGAGATGATGAAAAGAAGTATTAACATAAACAAGATAGCACATTGAGCTAAGGAATAAGCAATTATTACAAAAATTCCCAAGTGATCTAGTACACTAGAGATAAATGGTAGCATGATTCTCTGAAGTCATAAAGAAGCACCATCCTCTGAGGATGCTCAGATACAAGAGAAAAATATTCCAGAATGTCTAGAAACAGCACCTCCCAAAAAGAAGGGAAATACACAGGGATCCAGAAAGGAGGCAGTAACATTTAATGAAAAGAAAAAAAACCAGATAATTCCCACAGTATTACAAGTAGTGACAGCTAAAGATTTTGTCCAGTAAGTGACATGTTTTACCAAAACTGCCTTCCAGAAAAGAAAAAAAAAAAAAAGAAAACCAGTCTGCTTGTATAAGCATCCCACAGAAGCTCAAAATGTACTTTGAGTCTTCCTTCACTCATGATGTGTGATCAGTACAAACCATGTCTCTTGGAAAAATACAAATTGGATGCCAAAACACAACTGATTATAAAACTGCAAGACAAAAATCTTTCCACAGAAGAAAAGTACCAATGCTACCAAGCCAAAGCAGATAATTAAACTACCCATCACAACTGAAATCAGACATCTGGATGTTCAACAGTTAGAAGAATACATTATATCCTAATACATTCATACATACTGTGGGTGCTTTACCAAGATATTAAGCAATCAAAACATTAAGCATTATTACAAGATGAGAATCAGCAGAGATAGCTCTTAAACTGGAATGAGATTTCCAAAATTACTCTTAGGTTTTACGGACACTGGAGAAAGAATTAAAGCAACCTCTTGTCCCATTGTTCACATAACAACAATTCTTTCTTCTGTTGCTAGGACAAAAGCAACAATTAACCACGTGAAACAAATATGATAGATTTCCTTAAAAGATGCATTAAATTAGAGGTGTGCAAGCATGGTAATAATGACAACAGTAGGACTGCATTGAATGAAGATAGCTAGGTTTCCTAAAAAACAAAATTAAGCAATGTCTACAGGGTATGCCTGTTTCAAACATATTAACAACAACAAAAATGCAATATAACACACAACTTCTGCTGATTCCTCACACTACAGACTCGTATATCATCTAGCTAATGTCTAATACTAACTCCCTAAGAACACTCTCAAAATAGCATCAGTGAGCACAAATAAAAGTAGTTAAGCCAGACTGCATTTCAGGCATTTTCTGGTAAGCGTGGAGTTTCATACAGTCTGACCAACTAGCAGTCTCAAGAGACACATGACATCAGATTTTACAGATGCTACCTAGAATCACAACTCCTGAGTATATTCAGTAGATAAAAACAATAGAACAGCATTACCTATATATTATTTCTATTTTGCCTACCCAGATTCTTGTCTGATTTCCCCATATCTAAAAAGAGAAGAAAGATTTGAACAAAAGATTGAAGGAAAAAAACGGCTCACAAGTATCTATGTTGCGTTAATTACTTTGTCCTCCTTGATTAGCAAGCAAATGGGAGTTATCTATCAGAGCAAGCATTACTTTGAGGCATCCTCAGAGAGATTTTCAATTTCTTTCTCTGGTAGTCACTATGTCAGCTGCCCACACAGAACCAACAGCATGCCCTCCAGATCCACTCCTGTCCCACTGAAGACAAATAGCCTCCCACATTCCTGTGATCTATCCATACTCTTGATAAACCAAAGTAGAAGTAAATAACTTCAAAGAACAAAGTCTTACGCAGCCTACCCATACCTTTGTACAGCCATTGGTTTTGTGTCACCCTTCAGTGTTTTGTTACTCAAAGATATATATGTAAATAAAAGATATATATGTAAATAAAAATCAGTTAAGCATTAACGAGGAATGTTTAACATCTTTCTGACGGCAGCTCTTACAGGAGAAAACTATGCAAACTGGAAAAACAGTCTTGCATTCATTCCAAGCATAAAATCTTTGTAGGATTCCCAAACAAATTCTTTCCTCAATCCCTCCAAGCCATATTGCTTGCGATACTCTACAGAACTTTTACTTATTCATCTTCTCTCCATCCTCCCATTCCCTGCCTGCAAGATGAATTTCAATTTAACCTCCATGAAATTTACTCAGAGAATTTTGTAAAAATACAGACACTAGAAATTTCAGAATTTAGGTGATTCTGAAAACTTATAGGACCACATACCTATCAAACCTATTAACTGAGCTTTGCAACTGCAGGTGAGTTACATAGTAACAATTCACAGCCCTAGGAATGTGATCAAGAAAATCTCTCTGGAAACCATTTCATAGATTTTATAATCATTTGATTTCAAAGGGACTCTTGAAGGTCATCTAGTCTGACTCCTCTGCAACAAACAGAGACATCCACAGCTAGACCAGGTTTCTCAGAGCACCATCCACCCTGAACATGAATGTCTCCAAGGACAGGGCATCCACCACCTCCCTGGGCAACCTGTTCCAGTGCCTCAGCACAATTTTAGTAAAAAGCTTCTTCATTATAACCTTGCCTTATCACAACAGACCCTGCTAGAATCTGTCTCCTTCTTCCTTACCGTCCTCCTTTAGATACTGAAAGGCAGCTATTAGGTTTCCCCAGAGCCTTCTCTTCTCCAGGCTGAACAGCGCCAGTTCTGTCAGCCTGTGTTCCATCCATTTGATCATTTTTGTGGCCCCCCTCTGGACATACTCCAAGAAGCCTGTGCCCCTCCTATACCAAGGACTCTACAAGAGGATGCAGTAACCCAGGTGGGGCCTCACCAGTACAGAACAGAGGGGCAGGATCACCTACCTCAACCCGCTCTTCTTTTGATGCAGTCCAAGATACAGTTGGCTTTCTGTGCTGTAAGGGCACACTGCTAGCTCATATTTAGCTTGCTATCCGTTATATACTCAAGAGCTTTTTGGTAGCTTGCCTTGATAGTTGCCACTACCCAGGTGTAAGGCCTTGCAGTTGAATTTGTTAAATCTCATAATGCTCACCTGGGCCCACTTCTCCTATCTGTCTGGGTCTCTTTGGATGGCAGCCCATCCCTTGGGTGTGTCGACTGTACCACACAGTTTGGTGTCATCCACAAACTAGCTGAGGGCGCACTCAACCTCACTGTCGATGTCACTAATGAAGATGCTAAGGAATACCAGTCCCAGTACTGATCCAAAAACATAAAGGATAAGAAGATGATAGAGAATAGTCAGCATGCATTTACAAAGGGGAAATCATGCCAAGCCAGTCTAATATTTGTAACAGAGAACTGACTAACTTATTGGGTGAAGGGAAAGCAGCTGATTATGTTTACCTTGACTTTAGCACAGCTGACCCATAACATCCCCACAGACAAGCTAATATAATTTATATTATATTTATATTATAACACAGCAAGAAAGGTTGAATCAAAGTCCAGCTAGAAGTTAGTGGCGTAACCCAGAGATTGACACTTGCTAATATTAACACCTTTATTAATGAACTCGGCAATGTGATGAAGTACTTCTGAGCAAGATCAGATATACTAGAAGGAGTGGCTGGTGCACTACATGACTACGTTGTCATTCCAGTGAATATTTTTATTTTATATTATTATATAATTATAATATATTATTAAATATGGGGAATGTGAAGCCCTGAACTCAGAGTGGAACAACTCCAGGTACTGGAAGACATTGAGGGCTGACCAGCCGGAAAGCAGCTCTGCTGAGAAGGCCCTTGGAGTGGATAAAAAGTTGACCATCAGCCAGCAACACATCTACCCAGCAAAGAACATCTACTCTATGAAGAGTAGAAATATATGTTTTTTTTCAAGCAGAAGTCAGTGCAATCAAAAGTGCAAGGGGGATAAGTTGTAGAATATATGCTTTTCAACTTGTATATTTGACATAGAAAGGTGAATGAAAAAGCAACACTGATGAGCCAAAGAGCAGTATTGGTTCTTCAGATACTTTTTTGATAAACCCTAGGGGTATGTCCCTGCTTATATGAAAAGTAAGGATGTGTTTTGTAGAGATCTATTACAGTCCACATAATGGATGATTATGTAAGTTGTATGCTGCACTACTACATTTTTAAATAGGGAACAGACTGTCACCACTATCCTGTCAGGCAGCAGGCTACATTCCCCAGGCAAGATACAATCTGCTGTTTTCACCAAGTTTCTGCAGGTATTGTGGAGCAATCTGACTTGGAAACTGCTGCGTAGTGCCTAGAGGAAGGAAATTCTTTCAGCTTGCTTCACAGGTCTAATAGGAATGCAGCTAAACTTTGGGAGGAGGTAGAAGCTGTTAATTTGCAGATTTGTGTTTTCTTGCCACTTCGTTTTACATTTATGCCTTGTCATCAAGACTTTGATAATTGTGAGTTTTATGCTCTGAGTTTTGGCAAGTTTGAAAAACAGACAAATGCTCGATATCTTAACTCCAAAGTGTTATCTGTACAAAATCTAAAGTACGAATTTCTAAAAAGCCAGCTGTTATAACTTATGTAACTCTTACCCTATAGTTAATAGCATCTATGGAATTTTGTAGGCAGGAGGAACAAACTAACCAAGGCTTATCTGTACAAGCAGGTTTTGCAGCCAAGCAGCTAATGTACTATAAACCCAAACCCTACTTATCATTTATCAGGTAAAAGAAATAATTACGGCAAAAATATTGCAGTACTTGCCTGATCATTTTTCATCTGCTGTTTTACGATGACAACAAAAATTAACCATCATTATTTGTGGATGTTTTGGTGGAGACCAATTTCAAATAGTGAAAAGGAATTTCACAATATATTTAGAGGTGTGAATGAATCTTCACACTTCAAAAGTTCTGAAGTGATACGCATAGGAAAACTTGCACGTATGCACATTGAATGTATGGGTGATGAGGTGCTCTCTTCTTAAAAGTAGAGATGGAAAGCTGAAGATCACATAAACGGATTAGAAAAACCGTGGATTTCCCTCCCATTTCTTTGTTTGCCTATTTTACAGTGCCTCAGTGACTCTGTTCAGCCTAATTACTTTCTCTTGCAAAGACAAATCTTTGTTAACTATCTCAACACAGAGCAGAACACAGCAAAGCACCACTGCAGCAAAGTATCAAGATAAAGGATGAATGATTTAATACATATTGTGTAGTCTGGCAGGAACTTCCAGTGTCTGGAGCTGTGTTTTTAACTTTCAGTGTGACATAGAACATACTGCCCTGTTCTGAACCTCAGATTTAATTCATTCTGGGGTGCCAATGTCAGATCAAGCTGTCAACCACAGTTTTAAAACCACTACATTTGAAAAGCAATGTAAAATTAATTTAAGTTTGACTTCAGAATAACAGAATGAGAGTTCTTCTAAAATTGTCCATTTACAAGGCAACAAAATATTTTACATTATAACAGTTCTCAACACATGCCTGAAGAAACTGTATGAAACCTAACTTACGCCCTAAGAGAAGGTGACAGGAAACATGAGAAACAGATTTTCTTCATAATTACTATCACATGATAAGGCTGATATAAAGATATCAGAGTAATACTGATTACGGTAACAGTAATTTCCCCACAGTTTTTACTCATTGATATTTTAACCCCAAACCAAAGGAGGAGCTGGACAAAAATCAAGAGGAAATGAACAGCTGCAACAGCCCCTAAGCCATCACAGCTGGGTGGAAGGGAACAGGTACAGTAGCACAAGCCAGACGTTGACAGGTCAACAAGTTTTGAAGTAGCTAATTCGAAATAAAATATCATCACTTTGCTTTCTGATACTTTATTTGCAGCTTTTCCTTTCAAACCAATTTCTTTAGATTTATCATTAAGAAACTCTGTTCTACAGGGAATTTACCAGTCTTAAAACCTCTGGCCTTCCAAATATAGGCAAGATGCAGTCATAATAGAGCAATTCTTCTGCATTATAGTAATTCTTCACCATACGTGTCAGCTGCTGCAAAACTAATCCCTCTTATTTTATTACACTGACCTACAACATCAGAGGTAGATGTTGGTGACAAGGGAGTAAAGTATGAACCTTTCCACCAATATTCCATTTCATGTTGTTGTCATGTGGCAGATGGCAGCAGAGGGGCAGTCTGACAAAGCGGTGAATGACATGAAAGTGTGTATGAAGCAAAGGTGTGTCACTGAGTACTTTTGTGCAGAAAAAAATGGCACCCACTGACATTCATCAGCACTTGCTGAACATTTATAGGGACTGAGCAGTGGATGTCAGCACAGAGAGGCAGTGGGTGGTGCATTTCAGCAGTGGTGACAGCAACATGAAAGACAAGCCATGTTCTGGACAGCTATGCAGATTTTTATGAGCACAGTATGCAGGCTCTTTGTTGTTGGTGGAAATGCATAGCAAACAGTGGTGACTACATTGAAAAATACTTCTTGATAGAGCAAATTCTCAGCTACAGAATAGTGTTATTGTGCTCTTTGTATTTACTGTAGTTTCTAAGGAAATAAGTAGGAGGCATTACTTTCAGAGTGACTTACATATCATTGTCATTACATTTAGTGCTATATACATAGTGTGCAAAATAATGTTTGCGAGTTGAACAGAAGCAGTTCAGCAGAGGAGGACACCTGTTATAAGTTGAGTATTTTAATTAGAAGCCAAGTTTTGAAGAGAATATGAATTCTCCCAGCCACTGCTATATCACCAACTAAAAGACATATCTAACACACAGGGAAGTGGTAGGAGCTGGGGACATGACAGCTCACTTAACCACTTTAGTTTATCTGTACACAGACCAAAAAAGGTTAAACTATGATGCACAAAGATATCTCTAGATATTCTGAAGTTTACTTCTGACAGGGTGAATTAAGCCTCTTGAGCATATCTGCTCCCACAGCTGGAGCACTTCAGATCAGGTACTGTCTTATTGCAAGCTGATTTAGATACTATACACTACTGCCTTCCGGCATAAGCTGTAAAGTAGACAATAATAACAGTCATGTACCTTCAACCTATGCACAGCACTTAGTGAAAATGTCAGCTGTTAGTTACTATAGATACAGAAAGCAAATTCACATGTGAAAAGTTTTCAAGTCACAGCGTGTGGCAGTAAGGTGGTAATGCAGCTCACTACAGGAGATGCTGTAGTAGCATGATTAAAATGGTGAAAATCACACTCATTAGCACAGGCTCATCCAAAATAAACTTCCTCACAGCAGAACTACTGCATTCCAGCCCTACAAAGTGTCTGAAGGATGTCAGTGTTGCATGAACACTAATAACTTATCACAACTAAATACATGCCTAACATTCCTTCCTTTCCCCATGCTGGTTCAAACTAAGACTAGAGTTGAATGCTGTATGATGGCATAACACCTTCAGTTATTTCTTTGCAAAAGGCATCTATATTCTTTGCCACTGCGCAAAGGAGTGGCTAGAAAGAGCTTGTTATGGCACTGCACAGCCTTTGCAACTTTACAACATTTTCCTATATCTTTTCCATTCTACCATGTAAGAAAAGGTTTCACAGACATTAACAAAACATAAAACTATCCTTTAGAGCTATCACCTCTTGTGGTTTTGTGCCTAATTTCCCTATGCTGTTCTAATATGGAAACTATGCCAAAGAACATTTATTCAGAAAGAGTCCAAAGTAATTTATACTGTATGCTAAGGCCAGATAGCTGTACTTAAATGAAAACTGCTTAACTCTAGCTAGCATCAGTACAGCTTAACCTTGACTGTAAAGCAAAGATATTTTAGGATTGTAGTATTTAACACTCCAGGTACAAATTCAATCAGCAGAGCTAAATTGTAACATTTTACTTAATAAAATATAGATAAAATTTTACTACTCAGAATTCGGCAGGTATGACGTTTAAACAGGTCATCCAAATGAAAACCATTTTTATTCTTTAATAATTGTTAAGTTCCCAAGTGATCTCAATATTTCACTATAAAAGATAGGAATAATAAATTCTCTCAGGTTAAAATATAAAATAAGTGGGAATGTATCAGTTTATTGTTATTTAAGTTTTTTTTTCTTTTTCTATACTGCACATTAACTCCTGATTTTCATTCATTCATCCTTTCTTCCTTCATTTTGAGCTTGACAAATCATCCTGAAAAATAGTTTTGTGATTGTATTTATTCTGCCTTTTGAAGAATAGTCTTTAATAGATGGACTGAGATAATGTTGACAATGTAATACTTCAAATTAGCAAGAACTGTAAATCTGAACTACAAAATTAAAGAAATAGGAGGTGCAGAGACAGAATGTATAGACAGGCTGGGCAAGGAATTAAATAGTTATTATCCTAAGGGATGCAGACCATTTAGAAGGCAATGGAATTAACAGTGTTTAAGGCACCACCTGATATATCACTACCAATGAAATTATCCAATCTTTTTGATTAACAAGATATAGCATTGAAATAAACAATAAGAAGTTCTTAAAATTGATAATAAAAGCTATATCAGATAAAATACATGTGTTAGACTTCTGAAATAGTCTTTAGATAGTTCTTAAAATTGATACTAAAAAGTTATGCCTGCTATGAGGAATGCCTGCCACAGTGCTCTAACCATTTTCTGTAGTAAGCAAAGAAAGTCATAGTTTCATTTAATAGTGTTGCATGGCCTGAGGGGAGCAAAAGTATTTTCAACAAAAAGAAAACATCTGCAAAGACTCTTATTTACAGAGGCATGTGACATACAGACTTGTGCTCGTGATGTGAAAAAGGAGTAACACCCTTTTCTGACAATTTAACAAAGCTAATATATCAAAAATTGTAATCTGAGTTTTGGGAATACTTATTTACATATTTGTTCTGCTTTGTTGTACTGTTGTGTGTCAACTTTCTCAGTGCTGCAACATAATCCAGTAACATGATTTGGGAAGCATCAGCCATATTTTAAATCTCTAATACAAGTAAACTAAGTTTCATTAACATGTAGACTTTCTTCTGTGTAGCGCTTCTTAATCAAATGTTACAAAGGTTACGTGAGCAACTGAGGCCATCAGAGGATTAAAAAAAAAAAAAAAAAAGTCAACAAATCCCTTATTTAAAAATATATATTCCTATGTAAGTATGATGACTGAGATTCAGTCCTTCTCTGAAAGCTACTCTCTGTCAACAACATGGTAGATATTTTGGAGAATTAACAGCAAACCAAAACTACAAATTCTTACTGATGCCTCTTACATTGTCTTGAACTTTTTTTTCCCCCCCTCACTAAAACTTGTCTCCCATAACTGTGTAGAAGAAAGCTACTGATATAAACTCCCACTCATCCTCTAAGTTTAACAGAGAATTCAAATCAACTCTTAACTAGATCTTTTAGTCACATTGCTTTTTCAGACACATTCATGTAAGGATTGGTGAATGCAAAATACTTGAGAGGTAAATAAGGTAAGGTTTGTTGGAAAGTATTATCTAATAAAAGACCGCCTGACGTAGTTGGAAAAAAAAAAAAAAAAGGTACACAATTATTTTTTCAGATTTGAAATAGAAACATACGTTTCAGGATAAGGGCAAGTTTGAACAAACTGATCCCAGTTACCTAAAAATTATGCAATGTGAAAGAAAAAGCAAGGCAGAGCAAATGACGCCACTAACAGGGCAAGGAATGACACAGAAGAGTATACTGCTAATATAAAGGTCTTTGTGAAAGATAAAGAAATGAAGCAGAAATGATTTTCAGATCTTCAAAAAAATTAAAAACATTTAAATAATCTTCATGGAATTCAGATGTCATTAGAAAAGAAAAAATATTACTGATTCTGAGAAAATACCAAGAGAAATAATTTCCATAGTAATTTCATTCTAGATAATAATAATAAAAAAAAGGGATTGTTATTGAAGAACTGTACAATTACCAAGCCTTGAAAACACTCAGTAAATCACTTAGCAGTTTGGCAGATAGTATCAGGAAATATTTTTAGAAAGTTCCCTCTTCCCAAGACACAAATCACTGCATTATGAGTCTGAAATGCTAAAATATTGTCAGCTCTACTTGTTATAAATCTGATTACATTTTAAGTTGTTCAAATTTCTATACATTTTAAATTTGCAACTTGTAATCTTGTTCATTGCTTATTTATTTTTCGCAGTTAAATAGCTCATCATGTATCTAACTAAAGAAGCTAGCATGCGTGGCAGAATGTGACATAAGTAATTCAGTATGTAAACTCTGATCACAAGATATTACCACTAAATAATATTTCAGAAAGCAGCATAAGAGAAAGATGCTCATTCTGACAAATTATGTAAATTTTAATAATTCCAACGTCAAGAGGTAAATATTATTCAAAGATTTTGTTTTTCCCCTCTCAAAGATTTGCACAAGAATATCAATTAGACATTGTTCTTCTTGCCCTAACAAGACGTATTGCAGCCACAGACCAGCTTTGCCCACACAAAAGCAGGGCAAAGTACATCCAGTACTTCATAAATTATTTACTAAATATATTTTGAGATGAAAAACACAAGAAAAAATTGCAAGACAGGAATAATAAAAAGTGTAACTTTTAGTCGTTTCCTGTCTATACTGATACAAGCATAATCAAAGCATAATCAAACCCCTAGAAGGAGGAATCCCTGCCTATAGTGGAAGGTAGAAGTAGATGATCTTGAAGGCCTCTTCTAACCCAAACCATTCTATGAAAGCCCTAGCTGCATCTTCAAAAATTTAATCAGGTTGCCACAATGCAATTTCTCATAGTCCTTTTCACTGTTGCTGAAAGCTGTATAATGAATTCTTCACAGTAAATAATGCATGAGTTGAACTGAGAGACTGAAAAACTGTGGCTTGGATATTTTGAGACAGAGAGACCTACATATGAAAGTCAAGGGAAGTAATTTTCGTCTTTACTGGTCTTCGTATCAATACAATTGTATTATGTGATATAACAAATATATTTTGAAACATAGGTATTCTGCACAGTAAATCTTACTTTTATTGCTTTGTAAAGGCAGAATTTTTCAGTATTCTGCTTAATAGTGTTATGAAGAGATAATGAGCTAATATCATTTGATATCTTCTGTTTTTGCAAGCAATAGTGCTAAAAAGGGCTGTGCAGGAGAAGCAAGAAACACCTAACATCAATAAGATCAGGAAGAACTGTTACCAAATACATCATTTTGTTTCCATCATGTGCTCATAATATGAACTCTAGCTGCATTTATTTTCTGTTGCTTTAAACAACTTTCATTTAGTGTACATGAAAAGCTGAAGTATTCCTGTGATTATTTTCTTCCCACAGAGCTTCTCTCAGGGCATAAGCACGAAGTACAGAAACTGGATTTGCAGCGAGGCTTTAGATGTCCAAAGATTGGGTTATAGTTTTCTACAGCCCGCAGGGAAAATCATGAATAGGCTTTTTTCCCCCCTCTCTCTTTTTCCTTTTTTTTTTTTTTTTCCTCCCTTTTTTAAAGCAGAAAGAAACATCACTCAGTGAGGAAAAACATGAGTTACTACATCTGAAGTGGTGATGCTTTTTGAGAATATGTATCTCTAGGCCTTGGTAATATGAAAATCTTTGAAAAATAAGTTATGATTACTTCTTTATTATGATAAAGTATACTTACGTTTCATAGAGATTATACATAGACTAAGAAGTTCTTACTAGAAGAACAGAATATACATATTACTTAAAAGCTATAAACAAAGTATTTTTCTTACTCAAAGTAGGTTAGGTGAAAAGGTTCCCATGAAACACTAGGTATACCTCAACATCTTAATTCTTCCCTTTGTTATCTCTCAATACTTCTCTGAAATGCTCTTGCATAACATTCTCCTACATGTAACTGTTGGACGAGGCAATGAATTCACATTGCAAAGATCATCCTGAAATTTGTGCTTAGTCGTTTGCAAAATAATGTGCTGGAATAGACAGGGGTAGACATGTGAAAATAGTTTACTCATTTAGCACGAAAACATATGATAAAGCCATTCATCAGAAAAAACATACACATGGCATTTGGATTATCTCAGCAAGGGTTCATATTCTATATTTTTCCCTCAAGTAGAATTGTCTGTTTGTTTTTCATGATTCATCTGGTACTGCGGTAGGCAACTAGAGTGCTAAAAGCCCAGTGGGGACAATGAACAAAGCCTAGTTAGCATTCCAGTGCTTTTCTGATGTCCAAATTCCTGCTTTGAGTAAAGGCTAACATTTCTTAATGCATTCTTGCAAATTCTGACCTTCTTTTCTGAGATCTGTGACATCTTCCATTTTATTGTCATCTGGAAACATTTTATGCTTCTGTTTGTACATCAGATCATAAATCTCATTTAAAAGAAAAATAATCCTGAAAACAATTGTTGAACTCACTATATCTACTATCTTGCTTTGGATATGTTCAATATGTGATCAGGAAAATTTCTCTAAGACTGATTGATTAACAGAGTCACAAATTCTACCTGATTAGGGTTCACCAGATTTAGCCAGGCGTCTTCAGCACATTAATAGAACATGGCTTGAAGTAAGACCTTGCTTTTCCAATTCTAAATATGTAAAGATTTCCACGAGTCAAAGAGAATTATTCAACAATATTATGTCTCTCACCAAGTTTAAAGATGTTTCAAACCTGAAATGTAGAAGCAGCGTGATATGAACAGCAGAAAAACTAAGAGAGAAAGAGAGTAGATGTGCAAGAAAATACTTTGAGATACAATCCTGGAAAAAAACAAACAAACAAAAACAGTATTTGAAAGATTATTAGATGTTTAAAAACCTACCCAACCATAGAAATAAATGCTCTATTTAAGATGATTCACTTCAAAAGTGGCCCTGAAGAAAAATTCTATCCTAAAAAAAATTGCAAAGATTTTCTCACAGTTTCAACAAGTTTCCTCCAAGAAAAAAAAAAAAAAAAAAAAAAAAAAATACTAACAAAATGATTTTATGATGCTACATCTCCAGGCTATAAAACAAATGTTTAATGTACCAACTAACCACCCACCAATTGTAATGAATGAACATCAGACAACCACAATATATTTGCTATGATTAAGACAGAAATCTTAAGCCATAAAAGAGCCATAAGGATGGCTTGAACCATACAGTAAAGGAGATCAACAGGAAAGGTGGGAATAAAATTAATTCCTTGTAAGTCACATGTAGAAAATTCCTGAAGTAAAGACATTTCTTGCAACAAATATGTTATATTCTTTTCCAAAATAAGATCTAACATAAATGCAAACACGCTCTCTGATTTTTTATTTATTTATTTATTTTTAAGTGCTTTCAGATTTATGCTGGCCTGAATATGAACAGAAGTTGCCCTGTAAGTTTTAGAAATACTTGGCTAGACACCAAACACTGCACTTACATAAGGCTATATAATCACCTGACACTTGTAGCTGCCCTGTTGATTTTCCAAGAATTTTAATCCTCTTCTCATGAAACTATCCCTTCAGTGAGCAAATGTGTTTAGTCAATTATTTAAATGCTTATTTTGGAAACAAAGTTTGATTTATCAAGCAGGAGAATGTTTTCCACTCTCAAACATCAGAAATGAAAAGAAATCTATTTGTACAGCTAAGTACAAAGTGTAGCTTGTCATAAAAGGACCCATTACTCAGCCGAGTACTCACAGGCTGCTTCCACACATTTAAAAGTCTTTCTACAGAAAAATAGTAAAGCTTCACAGCTCTTGCTTCCTGCCAAACAGATGGATCATCATGCCAGCAAGTAACCCACGTAGTTAGCACACAGTAACTGTTACACTCTGCGCAGAGCAGACCGGAGATTGCTGCCTGATGTTTGGGCACAACAGTAACATGAGCTTCCCATTACTATAAGTTTTATTTTTTATAGAAAGCTTAGATATACAACTAGCCTATTCTATTTGCTTTAACTTATATTTATGTCAGATATAAAATTAAATGGATCAAATCCCTAGCCTCATGAAGGCAATGGAATTTTTAACTACAGGCTTCGAAGATACCAAAATCTGTCTCATTAGTACTCAAAATATTTTTACTTGCTGACTTCACAAGTGGAGCTATTCATTAGTGATGACGCTGGTGTCTGGTTTGTTTGGGTTTTTTATATGTGTAATTTACAATTATATCCTCTGTAATAATTAAGGATTGCTGATGTGACAACAGAATAAATTAAGAAAGCTCTGAACAACAAATTGCAACAAGCCAAAACAATACACTATGGAATTACCACTTCCTGTGCACTTTAAAATACATTATTGTGTGGTCTTCTTGGAACAGCTTAAAATTAGTGTCGGAGAAGAACTACTGACAAGTCTGCCAGCAACTATCATTTTGTGCTCTCTAACACTCCTGCTTCAGTATAAGCAAAGCAGCAAGAAGAGGGAGCTGCATGCTGCACACACTCCTTCAACTCTCACAGATCACAGAACTATCTAGGTTGGAGAAGACCTTCAAGATCAAGTCCAGCCATCAACTTGACTTTACTGAGTCTCATCACTAAGCTACGTTACCTACTCCATCACTTCCCTTTGAAGCTCACATCAATGCTTGACTGCCCACTCTCTATGTAGAAATTCATCACGACTTCAAATATAAATCTCCTGAAATGCAACGAGGCTGTTTTCTACCACTTGTCACCTGAGAAAAGAGACTGACATCCTCCTGACCGTAAACTCCTTTCAGATAGTTCCAGAGAATGATGATATCTCCCTCAGACTCTGCGTCTCCAGACTAAAGAATCCACGTTCACTCAGCCACTCCTCATAACTCTTGTCTTCTACTCCCTTCATGCACTTCATTCTGTTCTCTGCACACAGTCAGGCAATTCAATATCCCCATCGTGAGAGGCGTCTAAAAACTAAACACAGTATTCAAGGTGGTCTCACCAGCGCTGCATACGAGGGTACAACCACTTCCACACTCCCCCTGGTCACACTATTTCTGATGCAGGTCAGGCTGTTATTGGCCTTGTTTGCCACCTGGGCACACTGCTAGCTCTTGTTCAGACAGCTGCCAATCAGAAACCATAGGTCCTTCTCTGCCAGATAACTTTCCAACCACTCTGCCCTAAGGCAACGCTCCTGCACAGGTTACAACCCAAGTAATACACACTCTCCTAGCAGACTCATACCTTTCACAGCTGCTTACTTTGCTTATGCCAAAAAACAGCTTTTAATGGAAACTTCTCTAGTAAAAAACCTACTGGAAGCCAGTGGTTATGCCCAGCATTTTCACTGTTCTAGCACCTAAGCAGATATACCAGATGAGGCAAGAGGCAAGCAAAAAGAACGAAAAGCACAAGGACTCCTGTTACTCTCTCAACCCCTTTGATTCTGACACACTATTACTGGAGGTCTCTGAAGGAGAGGATATGTAAGGAGAAAAGTCAGTCACCAATAAGTACAAATACAGGGACACTTCTCTGTGTGAGCACAAGTGATTCTATACTCTTGCTTGACAGGCTCACAATCTCTAACATGAATAAAGCTTTGGTGACTGAGAACTCAGCTGGCTTCCATAGGAATTATGCAGCTTAAGCATGGGAACAATGCTGTGGTACGCACAAAATTCAAACTCTGACAACAAATCAAATGGAATGAAATATTTAGCTCTAGTTATTTTTTTAAAATTCCTAATGAAAATAGTTACACATAATTGAAAGAAAACATTTTTAAAAGTTTTCAATTACTAATTTCTTGTTTATTTTAATACCTACACCATTCCACTGAAAAGGGAACTCTGTCAATTAAAAAAAAAAAAAAAAAAAAAAAAAAACAAAAAAAACCCACAATTTTTAAGAGTTAACTGTTGAACTTACAAGACTAAGTAATTTTAAAGATTGGCAGCAGTTTCCATATTTGTCTTTATTTTCCTGGAAGTGCAGTTATCTTACATACACACATATATTCCTTCTGGTATGCATTGTGTGATAAGAAGTAATTAGAAAATTACTTAAAATCCTGGACTATCCATTTAACGCGAACAGAATTAACTTCAGTTCCTTGCTTGAAGGGTATTTTGACCTATTAAGCAGTTTGTTAAATGTCGATTTTCTAATGGGAAAACAAAACAATTTCAAACTACACTACCTTCTTCATCTTATCTAAAACATCGTTTCAAACTTGTTTACCAAGCACTGAATGCATCTTCACGTCAGCACATTTACTAATTTTAGCCAAAATTCAAAGTTCTACTACTTCTAAGGGACAAGTCTGCAGAAAAACAACATCCGGCTAGAGAAATGTGAATTTTCTTCAGCATCATGGGAAGTATTTCTGGCCACAGAATGAAGCTTCCATAGCAGAATAGGCATTTCAAGCATTTTAAAATTCTTATGTAACGTTAGGTAATGATGCAAAATGTAAAATGCTGAGAGTTGAATCTACAAGGAAGTATAATTGTCTATAAAAAAATAAAATACAGACACATGCTTGCGTATGAATCTGCATCACAAAAATCATTCTACTTTCATTCAGCACTACTTGCTACCTTTCATAAATAACAACATGATTTTTTATTTGTATCATGAAATTTGCTTCACAATTTTTAAACTTCTCTTGAGCACAGAACCATAGAATTGTTTGAGCAGGAAGGGACCCTTAAAGGTCATATAGTCCCACTCCCCTGCCATCAACAGAGAGGGACACCTACAGCTCAATCAGGTTGCTCAGAGCCCCATCTAGCCTGACCTTGAATGTCTCCAAGGACAGGGCATCCAACACTTCTCTAGACCTGTTGGTCTAGAGAACCTGTTCCAGTGCCTCAACACCCTTACAGCAAAAAACTTCTTCCGTATATACATGTGTATAATCAATGAATATAAAGATGCTATAATTATGAAATAAACAAGAGAGTTTAGCTAAGCAGGTTATAATAACAAAAAGAGGATGGATAGAGTACTTACCAGCATTCTGGGCTTGCTACAAAACTCCAGAGGAGGGATCTCCAGAAGAGATCCTTTCCTACTAGTAGTCAGCTCTTAAATGGGTCTAGGAGGGGTGAATTGCCTTCACCTGTGTTCCTGTGACTGACTCATTGCTTGCCTCAGGTGATCAATCAGAGGTTCAGGCCATGATTCAGCAGTTCCCATAAAACATGTCTGAAGCATCTTCAGAGAGTTTTGCATAAGCCCTGCTCCTAACTCCAAGGAACAGACAGAAACTTGTACAGGATCCTGTATTCTGTACAAGATAGTGCATCTGCTACAGGAGAAGTAGCAGCAGCTTCTCAAAGCAATATACACGTTCTGAGTGGTGCTGGCAGTTTGCAGAATGAAGTAAAGCAGGTATACAGGAACACATAGACAAGTCTTACAAATGAAACCAATACCATTTTCTTAGGAGAAAAGCTCAAATATATTATGAGCAATTCAAAAGATGCATTTATTTCCTTTAACCTGCATTAAGCTATAGTGATCTTGACCATCATACATGGTCCTGGAGTTAGGGACCCACACAGCAGTTACCCCATGCTACATGCAGCTTGGCCCTTAAGCCTGTGTTGCATGCACCTCTAGGCTGCAGGATCAACTCAGCCAGCTCACTGCAGCAGGCAGCCCCCACTTATCATAGAATGGCCTGGGTTGAAAAGGACCACAATGATCATCTAGTTCAACCCCCCCTGCTATGTGCAGGGTCACCAACCACTAGACCAGGCTGCCCAAAGCCATATTCAGCCTGGCCTTGAATGCCTCCAGGGATGGGGCATCCACAACCATCTTGGGCAACATGTTTCAGTGCATTACCACCCTCTGAGTGAAAAACTTCCTCCTAAAATCTAACCTAAATCTCCCCTTAGTTTAAAACCATTCCCCATTGTCCTATCAGTATCAACCCATGCAGTCATTCCCCCTTCTGCTTATATTCTTCCTTCAAATATTGGAAGGCCACAATGAAGCCTCCTTGGTGTCTTCTCCAAGCTAAACAAGCCCTCAACCTTCCCTGACAGGAGAGGTACTCAGCAACCACATCAGCCATCTCTCTCAGAACCCTTGAATGCATGTCATCTGGCTCCATGGACTTATACACATTTGGTTTCACGAGAAGGTATTGGACATGTTCCACTGCTACAGTGGGACAGAATCCACTCCTCTCACCCACACCTAGAGTCTCAGGGTCCTGGCAGGCATGGGTAGCCTGATCATCAGTGAAGAGCTGTAAATACTTTGATTGCAGGTATGTATATTTTAATGTTAGTAGTTATGACACAAGAATTATAGAAATGAAGTATGTAGTGAAAACAATAGCACCTACAGTAAAACCCACTTTACTGAAATACACAAATTTTAAATACATCAACTACCTAGAATGTTCAAGACAATTATATTGCACAAATGAAGATACTTCTTTAAAAGCAATGATAATTAGTCGCTACACTAAGCAAGATTGCTTAAAACAGTCATCCCAGATTATTTACAGTAAGAACAGATAAAAGCATTATGGCTTTCTACTGAGAACTAAGAAAGTCAGTCATTGTCTTAAAATGAAACATTATCAAGACTAGAGATTTGTTTCAGCTTTACTATAGCACATTACTGCTCAGATTGCCTAGAGAGAGGCGATTTTGGTGATAATAGGAACAGCTCAATCCCAGTAGTATAAGTAGAAATCAATTACTGGCCTGACAATTAATCTTGTTAATGACATTGCAAACCACATGCATTCTGAAAGTCTGTTAGTTCCCAGGCATTGGTACTGCAAACGTTGGATTATTCTGCTTACAATTTTATCAAGGTATTCCAGATATCAAAAAACATCCCAAAGTATTTTAAAATAAATGTTTAAATAAAATCATATTGCATCTTTTATTTCTACAATTAAGAATATTTACATCTAGTCTATGTTGTTTTGGTTTAGATTTGTGGCTAAGGAATTGTGTTAAAGCAGTACGAGTGGGAGGAAGAAATATTACAGGAGTGATGAATGCTGACACATTGTTGGATGTTGAATCCTACATCAAATCTTCACAGTTGAGAGCCCCAAGATACAACCAACTACTTCATAACAAGACACTGCTATGTATCACAAAGAAAACGATGACAACAGCTTGTCAGCTTTTTCAGCTCTTTAGTGAAGAGCAGGAATGAAGTGAGGGAGAGGTAGGACTCCATAATACCAGCCCTAGGTGTCTTACAAATCCGAAATTAGAACGTGCTGTAAGTCCTGTGCCAACAGAGTTCCACTGCAAGACATGAGAGTCTACCTTCTAGCACATCAGCAGTTCAAATAATGAGCTATTGCTAAATTTACTATACAGCATTAAAAAAAGCAATAAAAAGAACAAAATCAACCAATTTCTACAAACTTCAGTTTACCCATTCAAAAAGCACACTAATATTAACTTATCTAACATAAGTGCTCAGAAAACTACTGTAAGATGCTTTCAGATAATCTAAGATAGTAGCTGATTTGTAACAGAGAACAGATACAATTACCAAATGTGAGAACTTAGCTGTGTTTGCTTCTTAGTTGAAAACAGTTTTTACAGGAGGACTGAAACCTCAATCTAGTGCCTACATTTGTCACTATAGTATCATATTTAGTTATTATGGATTCCTTGTTGACTATGCATCAGACATACTATGCTTTAAAAGAGATGGAAAAAATTTTATTCAGTGTATCCTAGTCTTCCGTAGGAATACAGAGAAAACTGATGTATTAAGATTAATGCTTATGGAGGCTGACTTGCAAAAGCATCACAGTGAGATGCTTTAACATCACTTGGTCAGCTAAGACATTGCTCTTTGCTCCTCAGCAGGCATGTGCTAATAGACTTGCATATAGTTACTTTGTGTATTATGTGTTTTTGTAAATCCTGAGTTATCTCACCATTTTCAGATAACTGAAACCTGAATGTACTTTCCATTAGACAAGTAATTAGTTAAACCATAATGACAACACTATAATTATTTGGGTAAGAGACATTAGAAACTATTATTAAAATATCACCCTTTTTCTGACCTACAGAAAGGACAACCTGATTGCATGCCATTAGAAGGGACATGCATGAAAAACAGTGAATAATGAAATACCTGCATGGAGGTAACATATTATTTAGTTTTAAATTGCTTCAATAAGCTAAATAGGTGCATCTCTTACCACTCATTCAAAATTAGGGCTATCCACATCTTGAAGATACTGTTTTAATTCAGTTACTTTAAACAAAATTAATTCAATGAAACATTAACACAGCTGATTTTCAAATATTTTAATTGGGATTTGACGATCCTTTTAAATTACTGTTTGCATGATTACAGTGTGGGACCTTCTTTGAAAGCTGTATATTATAAGCATAGAAAATTCTGAAAATCATTTTTTATTCAGGCAGTATTTACCTACATAAACAGATCTGAACTTTCAGTGTGTTAACCACAAATACCTAAATGACCCAAGTCCTCTTGACTGGATTCACAAAATTTCAGAAAAAAGGGCAAGTATAAGAATATAACTTCTTTATTCCTTCTTCAAAAAAAGTCCTTGCTTTCTGTCCTTAGTCTTCTTTCACATACAGCATATAAAATCAACTGTTTAGAAGAAACACTGCAAAGGTATACAATAAAAAAAGCCACAAAAATTATACTTCTGCAGGGGATTAGCAAGGAAAAAGCTTGATCCTGTTCAGTTTTAGGTTTTGCAAAATCTTCAATATATCTCTTCTTTTTACTGCAGTAGACAAACAAAATTTTTAATTATTATTTCTGAGCTGAGAATAAAAGATGATAAGGTACACCATTCACATAAATGAACAAGTAGCTCACGTTAGTTCAAGTAACAGAAGCAGCGTGGCCCTGTTAGGTTGGTATTTTGCCCAGAACAGTTCACTAAATGGAAACACTATAATAAAACTACACAGCATTCTGTGTAGCCAGTAACCAAACTGGCTAATATTATAGAGAGAAAATATTGAAGAACATAATTCAGTCATCAGATATTACTCTATGGAAGATAATAAATTGAAATGTGATAGAAATATTTATATAAGCACTGTAAGTAAATACAACATATTGGTAAAGTTACACTATAATTATGTTTCATTTTAAATATTTCTGCTGTAATGATCTAACATAACTGGAGTTCAGAGAAAAGCAAACAGGAAAAGGACACAGAGTGCCAACAAACCCCTGAAAAACAAAAAGATTAGCTGCTCAGTTAAAGCACTGAGGGATTGTTTGGTAGGATTTTCTTTCTTTTAAAATTAGAAATAGAAGTACCAACAAAATATCAAGCAATGTGCTTTAAAAGTTACACTCACATGTATGGGTGTATCATGATCTTTCAGCTGTTTCCATATCACTTTTGGACAATCAGGAGTTGAAGGACACAGATACTTAAGTGGGATCCCTAAAATTTAATGCTTATGTAACATGTGACAAGGACTGAAGATACAATGAAGATAATTTTGGATGGGCTACGTTCACTAAAGATACCTTTGAGAAAATGTGACCAGCCTCAATTCATATCACTGAAACTCTGTACCACTGCATACAATGACAGATTTGCACAAATACATACTGGGGAAAAAAAGAAAACACCCATGTTCTTTGATTTTGTTGCTGAATAGAATCTAGTTAGGAAATGAAGTGCTCTTTTGTCTCTACACTGATGATTTGTGGGCACCAGCCTGAGCCCAGAAATTGTTTTATTGCACTGGAAAGATACAGCAGGAAAAAAAAAAATAAAAAAGGTAGGGAGGAGAAAAACTGAAATAGTAAACGTTCTTTACTCAGCTCGTGTTTCATTTACTTGTTTTAGCATGCTCACTTTTCTTCTGTACGATGCAGTGCTCTGTTGGAAAAAAAACCCCAACAACAAACAGATAGACTCTGAATTCAAGCCTGCAAACAACTGCTTTTGTCAGAAGTGATACAGAAGAGAACATTTCCTGCACTACACTGTACAAAAGACTGGTAAAATGTATGTAATAACCCAGCTTACAATGTACAATGTACTGTGTGATGCTACTAATGTTCAAGAAGTAAGGAGGACATAGAAAAGAGATATAAGCCAAAGCAGAAAGGGGATACTAAGGAATCAAAATAAACAAGAAAATTCACTTGGCTGCTAAGGGGCAAACTATTGCCAAACAGGACATCTAATTGAATAGACGTTTTTTTGCACCTTAAGTTTAAATTAACCAATTTTCATTCAGCTCATTTTCTTCATACAACACTAGATTCAGTAAAGAGTACTATTCATAGTCTTTGAAAAATATTCTATTCTCATTGACCAAAAAGAGTTGC
This sequence comes from Centrocercus urophasianus, assembly GCF_019232065.1. Taxonomy (NCBI): domain Eukaryota; kingdom Metazoa; phylum Chordata; class Aves; order Galliformes; family Phasianidae; genus Centrocercus; species Centrocercus urophasianus. Next base: position 25,592,531 of record NW_024884475.1, on the reverse strand, counting down.
CTAGTATTACAGAATTTCTGAAGGGGCACACATTAGGTAATAAAAAGCTGCATGTAAACTCTATTAAAAAAATAGTAGATAAATATTTAAGACAAAGAGCATACTTCTTTGAGCCTAAACAGTTGATCTAGAAAGAATAAGTAAATCCAAGTTCTGTACCTGTATTAACTGCTTTTCAATTTTCAAAGACAGGTTACTTTATCATTAACTATATTGAAACCCAATGATTTATCTAGAGCTAGCACAACCAGCTTACACTGGAAGTAGAGGTACTTGACAGTCTCATTTTATACCCTATCACAGGCTGAGGTACGATACAGTGGTAATAAGAAATGTGGGGGTTTTGCCACTTAACATTGTGAGGAGGCTACAAAGTAATTTCTATGCATATTTCTTAAATTCAGTACACAGAGAGATTGAAATTACTTCCACAACTATTACTGACTACCCAAAAATGATAGATTTTTTTTCCTTTTGAGATATCAAGTATCACAAGTATCACCCTTAATACGGAAAGAAAAAAAATCTTGTGTAGCACTGGTGTATTTTTAATACAAATACAATATAATAACAGCAGATTTTTTTCTTTAAGGGTATAAGAATGAACATCAATAATTGTTAGAAATCAAGAGAACAAAGAACTTTATTTGACAAAACTAAGTATCTCAGAGGATGATCATAAGTAGATGCAAAGCACCCAACTTAACAAAGATGTATTAGAGAACATATATAAGTATATATAACAAGAAACAGATAATATTTAAAAAGATATCAGAATTATTGCTTAAATATCAAATTGTAGCACAGAACACAAATCCCAATCATTATCTTGAGCTTTTGCTCTATATTCATTTATAAATAACGAGCTTATCCTTTTTCTTCACTGTGAAGCATTAATGCTACAAAAAAAAAAAAAAAACAACCCACAAACTTTAGTATATTCAATAAAATCATAAGTCAATAACCTTCAGCTAGCAGAAAACATGCTGATAAACCGAAAATAAATGCTGGCTGAGTTACTTGTCTTGCACACAGTTAGTGAAACATTTTTGTAAAAGCAATTCCTTCCTTAATGAAAGCCTTTTTAGTTCTACTTTAACTATTCATCTTTTTGTTCATTATTCAGTTTGCAGTTCTGTATTAAAAGCACTTGAACATCAAGAATAAATATGACTACACAGTGCTCTGTATCTCTTTAAATTCAGTATTTAAAGCTGTCAAATCATGACAATTTGAATTGTTACAATATATGTCAATCTATATTGATAGCAGCAAAAACAAGCTTTTCCACTTCAAATTTAGCTATTTTACTAATCTATTAAGTGAATCTCCTACCAGGCAAAATAGCAGAAGGAAGAAGTCCAATCAGTCCAAGGAATCTCTTCCTAAAGAGAAGACAAACATTACTTGTATCATACCTGGAGCTAGACAAGGTTTTCAAACTAGAGAAGCCTAAAATAAAAACTTATTGATCACATTTAGAATTGTATTGTCCTGCAAGCGTAGAAAAATTCTGCTATCTTTTGAAATGCATGTCTTTATAGCTCTATGGTGGATATCACACCATGGAGGAAAAAATGAACACAAGAACAGGGAAACAAGCAATTCAAATTGGTGTCTTCAAGGCAGCCACTGTATTTTCACAACTCCAAAATGTAATCATCAGATCAGATTCCTGCATCTTGCTCATCAACAGCAATTGATGCTAATATATATAAAAACATACACAAAAACACCCATATCAATAGTTAAGTGTGATGACTATCATTTTTGATGGGAATACATTTAATCCCAGCACCACTAAAGGAATGAGTTATCTGGACACAAAAATTATGCAATTCCAATTTTTTTTTTTTTTTTTTTAATTTTTTAAAAATTTTCACTGATGTGTCCTCTCCACAGTCCTCTCTATCTGTAGGATCCAACTACCATTCTGTTAAATCATGGCCGAGATAACAGAAGGAAGAAAAACACCTCTCATAGAGCAACCCATTGCCATTGCAGGCCCTCATTAAATCAAAAAGATTTAAATCGATAAATATTTTCTTTAAATAAAGAAAAGTGATTCTACTCAACAAGAAATAGGATATTAAAAACAAAGATGACTCTCCTCTGATCCTGTTAAAGCTGTGCCACTGAGAAGAAAAGGATTCAAAGTCTATAGGGACAGAAATAAAGTGTGAGATTTATCCCAAAGAATAGGGCATTCAGCAGGAAATGACATCCTCATCTCTAATTCATGCTCCCAAGACAATTTAAATTCATGCTGTCACACTTTAGGATAAATTACTTGGAGAGATGAGACAAGTTTGAAAACTCCTAGATAGAACCAAACTGAATCTTGCAGCTCAGATACGTAACTGAAGATAGATTGTTAAATAAAGTTACTCCATCTCGTCATCCTTCACATAAATGTGAAAAGCAAGCAAATACACCTAACTTTAAGAATCTCTGAATACAACAGCATGTTTGGTGGGGCCTGAAAATACTGACAAAGTAGAGTCACTTTGACAACTCAGTTGAAGACTGGTTTAAGAGTAAGTGCAGAGAAGTTCTGCAGCAGTTCCAGCTGCTGCAGAAATAAAACCCTAGCCACTCTAGGGATATAAATTAAAAAGTTTTCTGACTTCAGGCATCTTCCCACTTAGGCAGCAGCTATGAGAGATTTCTTAGATCTCTTTTTTAGAACCTCAGTACTTAAATTCCTCTTGAAGCTTGCTTTAGGTATGCAAGTCCTTTATTGGATCTCACCAATAAACTCCCTCTTTGCTCATCTGTATATGTCTTTTGCTGGTATTTTCAGCTCTGTTATACTTTGCCTTCTTTCTATTTTTCATGGGATCCTTACCTAACATGTAGTTAACCATTTATCCTATCTGTAGTGGCTTTTTTTCTATTCGATAGTGCTATCATACTTAGTAAGTGTAATTAAATAACTTTGAGTGCCCTATTTCAGAAGTTAGTTAGAAGAGAGTTAGAATTTCTTGAAAAACCCACGCTGCAGTACTGCACAAAAATGCCAGAGATAGCTGTAGCTGTCTAGATCTGATAAGCTTACCTGAACATTGAAGGCCAAGCTGGAAAAGCAACTTTGTTGCAGCTCATGCCTAAAAAAAGAATTTAAAACCTACTTCTGCTAAAGGCTGTACTGCAGAAAGGTCAGTACTTGCTTTACTGCAGAAATACTGAGCATTTTAGCACTTAGAATTCTGCCTGCTGGAGCTACCTTGTTAAAGCTCCAAAAAGTCTACCAAGCAACAACAAACAAACTGAAACAAAACGGAGTTGCATCTAAGGATTCATTATTCCTTGTTCTTTAGCCACGTCTGAAGTGATTCAAAGATCACTAAGGTCTTCAGAAGTTCAAGATTTTTCTAAGTACAGTTTGATATACTCTCTCATATTTGCTTTTTTTCTTTTTTTTCCTTTTTCTTTTTTTTTTAAGAAAAAGTATTAATAGTTTCTTAGCAGAACAACTCACTCTCAGGAACAGTAACATTTAAAAATTAAAAAAAGTATGAACATTATTTTACCTAATTGAATCTCCAACTAGTTTTATTTTGCTCTATATACCCTAGCAAAATTTACAACAGCTGGATAGGTAACTACCTTTAAAGAAATAGAGGGAAAGTAGCTGGAAAGCAATTACCACATTTCTCATGAGGTAGAGCAACTTTCCTTGGATTAACCACTTTTTTCTTGGGATATACATCAAGAGAGACTGTCAGACACAGCTCCAGACTTCCAGGCATTAAGCTTCAGGTCCACTGCCTGCTACTGCCTGTTCTCTCAGCCTGCATTGGTTTTGCTTCATTTTGTTTACAGTGCTGTTTATTTCTGAAAACCTTAAATCAAGATAATTTTATATAATTTACAAGAGGCATAATTAAAGACAAAACACTCTTATGGTCATCTTGTATTTAATCAGGCTGCACGCGCTACATGTACAATTGCTTACAGAAACATCAAATCAATAGCTTAAAATCATAAGCAAAGTACTTCTACCTCACTATACTGAAGGCTTAACGTTTTGTAGGCACCCTGCTGAATGAGGGCAACCAAGACTTACACAAGCAGTTGTAAATTTCTGCTCTACAGAAGGCAGGGGAAGGACAATCCCTGGAGTCCTTCTTAGAACAGCCCACACAAACCGTGCAACTGCACAGATATGTGTTGTTGTCTGAAAGTATTATTTATCTCATCCTACAGTAGGAAGAAAAAAAAAAAAACCTCGCATGTGTTATTTATAATCAAGTGTTGGTGGAACTGTGTGTGTTATCTAATCTAGTAAAAAGCTGCAGGTCTTTTATTCCCTTCTTACGTAACCGTCAGATTCTGATAGTAACACAGTGAAATATGAGAAAACTGAGTTTTTTCTTAGGCATGCCAGTGATAGAATACTGCACCCAAAACTAGGCTTGAAGGAACAAACATAACTTAAATATGTAAGTACAACCACTCTGGATAACAGCATGGTTTAACAAGGCCTAGAATCCCGCTTCCACTAATAAAAAATGTGCATCTAAAAATTAGGACAAGGTGAACATACAGGCAAATTTGTCCTCAAGTAATGTGCCACATTCCAGAGATCCATGTCCTGGGAATTTCCTGACAAGGAAGTGATTAACTTTATGTAAGAGATTCTTTACTATGAACTTCTTTCAACACATCTTGAGCCCAACCCTAATGCACCATGATCCAAAATTATCTGTTATCCAGAGGCTTCCCTACCTGCAACATACTGCTGATGTATTTAACAACATATTCGAGGTCTTTAGTGAAATGCTTCAGTGTCTTTCTGCAATCACACAGAACAAGAAAACCACTTTTTCTATCTAAATCTAGACAATGTTTTTTGGATGCATGAAGTCCTGAATTTCCAAGAGAAATGAGGACAGCTACGAATGTAGAACAGAATGTGTCACAAACATGAGCAGACAGTAAAGGCTTACAGTGACAGTAAGTATACTCACACAAAGAATAAGCTGTGAAGGAAAATACTAAAGATAGATTTCTAAAACTGGTGGGAGCAGGATAGTGTCAGGCTCCCTATCAACCCATTCATCCATCCAATCCAAACTCTTGTCTCTCACTGTTTCTAATTGGTTTGAAGTGGAGGACTGGTGGATAAAGCTGTGTTCTTCTGCCCTAAGACACTCCGGTTAGCAAAGGTCTATTTTATTCTTGTAATCTGGGAATAAAAAATTTTTTAAAAAAGCTGATTTGAGCTGATAATACTGTTCAAATGACCAGTATGTTAACATGTGAACTTTCAAAAGATTCATTGGAAATGGTGAAAAAGGGTTTTTATTTCTACTTTATTACCATCCTAACTCTAGCATTTCAATGAATTTCCACAACCCCCTGAATGTTGCCCTGTTTTTCTGTTTCCATGGGTAATCTAATCTGAAATGAAAAACAAAGTATTGCTCTCTTTGATGCCAATTCACCCTACTTCCTAAAGAGTTTTGTTTGCAATCTCTGCTAGTTTCCTTGAAATTTTGTCCTCGTATTTCCTCATAAGCTTAAAAAAAAACCCAGAACCACTGCAACTATCCATGGTGATTCAAACCATTCCACCTTATCCCATCACCATTCAAGTCCACACTCCAAGCACCTTTTACTTCAATCTTTCCTGAGGCTGTCACTTCCTAACTCATGTTGGCTGTTTTCATGAACAGTCATTTTAAGACTGCTATCTCTCCACATTTAAAAGCTGTCCAACGTTCTCCCTTGATATTTCAACTCCCACAGCATCTCTCGCATTTGACTTCAGGAAGCAGAAAGGCACTTGAGAGGGAATGAGTTCCGACAGCACAGCCGGATGTCACGCTTTGGACTCCATACTTTCTTTAGAGGCTTAACAAACACGTAGAAACCCAAAACATCCCCCCATCAAAGCGGGCTGCGGTTACGCTTTAGGCAGAGATCAGGGGCTTCCCAAAAGCGCTAGGCTCGCTATTTTATGCTCCCGGAAAACTGGAGATGCTCTGCAACAACTGGCAGTTACGGCATTATCTGACCAGCGACTGCATCAGCCGCCATCCTACAAGCACGATACACAGCGAACAAAAAACGTTCGAGAAAATCGGCTGCTCCGCCTCGCACCGCCCACGGCAGCACTCCTAACGCGTGACCCCCACCGGAGCTAGACACTCCAAGGAGCTGCAGCGCCTATAAGAGCCACAATCCGAAGCCGCAGGACCGACCCCTTTCCCCGCAGCCGTCCCCTTTTCCCCCACGTCCCGCTCCCCTCCAAGACAGAGCAGGGCTTTACCCAACGCTCGCTCCCTAAAGGCAGCACGCGCCCACCCACGCCAGCCCGCCCCCCGCTTGACTCACGCCCAGTCCGCCCGGCGCCAACCCCGCCCCTCCCACCCTGTTACGGAACGCGCGCGCGGCGCGGCGTTTTGTAACCACCTCGCTCCCGCCCCTGGAGCGTCCACCAATGGCGAGCCGGCCCGGCCATCAGCTGACGCGGTTCTTTATGTAAGCGGCGGGGCGAGGGCGCGTGGAGACGTTTGAAAGGGGTGGGAGCGGGGTGGGGCGGGGGGAGCGCACACGTATCCGCACCCCCTTCTGCCCCGGGTCGCGCGCGCGGAGGCGCGCACGTGACACACCCCCCGCCCCGCGCGGAGAGTGCCTCGCTTCCTCCCCCGCCCCGCGCTGCCAGTGCCTGGGCGCCTTGCGCAGCGCCGGGCCCGGCGGCCGGAGCGGCAGCGCCACACCCCCCTCGGCCGAGCCGGCAGCCGATGGCGTTCTCTCCTGTGGCCGTGGGCTCGGACGCGTCGCCGGAGCCGGGAAGCGGCGGGCGGCTCGGCGAGGAGGCGGACGGGGAGCGGAGGGGCCGAATGAAGGAAGCGGCGGGCTCCTCCCTGGCGTCGCTGTGCCTCGGACCGCTCGCCGGCCCGCGGCGCTTCGGGACCCTGGTGGAGTGCCTGGTGCTCAACTACCGCCTGCGGCAGGGGCCGGGCCGCGGCCGGGAGCGCGGCGCCGAAGGCGCGGCCGAGGGCCCGCTGCGGTGCTGCGGCTGCGGGCGCTTCCTGAGCGAGCCGGTGACCGTCCCGTGCGGGCACACCTACTGCCGCCGCTGTCTGCGGAGAGAGCTGCGGGCCCGCTGCCGCCGCTGCCGAGACCGGCTGCTGCCGGCGGGGGGCACCGGCGCGGCCGCCGCCCCGCTGCGCACCAGCGTGGTGCTCAGCCAGCTGGCCGAGAAGTGGTTCCCGAGGGAGTGCGAGCGGGCGCGGGCCGGCGGGCGCCTGGAGGAACTGCTGGCGCAGGGCCGCTTCCGAGAGGCGCTGGGCGCCGCCGGGCAGGCGCTGCGGGCAGGTGAGCCGGGTGCGGAGGGGGGGAGGCGGCGTCCCGTCTCCTGAGGGAGGGACGGGGAACGATGCGCTCGGCGCGCTGTGTCTCAGCGCTCTGAAGTTTTCCAAGTTTGTCGCTGGGACCCGGGGAGCCTCCCCGTGGGTTGAGGTGCGCTCCGGTGCCTCCTTTCCGCCGCGCTGACCGGTGCGTCCCGTGGCGGCCGCGCCCGCGTTACCGCGCGTAACCCCGTTTCCTGACGGAGACCCATTTCCAGTGTCACCGCTCGGCTCCGGAGGGCCGGGCCCGGTTGCATAAGCGCGAGGCACGGCGGGGACAGGTTGTGTAATGGCGGTGACATCATGGCGGGCGGAGCCGCGCCCCGTCTGGTGCCGGGCGAGGCTGCGGGGGGCGGGCGGGACCGCCAGGCGGACCGCGGTACGGTCGTGGCTTCGTGCACCCTGCGGGGCTCGGCCCGGGGGTGGGTACACCTGGGTGGTGCTGGCACAGCGACCCGCTGTGTTGGTTTTGTGCATCTGTGGGTTTTTAGGGCTTCGACAGCCCCACAGGTCCCATTTCCTATTGGAAGTGTTGGAAGAGGTTTTTTTTTTTGTGTGTGTGTGCATGCGTGTTCTGAAGTACAGTGTTGACTTACATGGGTCATAAGGAAATTTGTTGAAAAGAGAAAGAAGTTACTTTTGAGAAACACGAGAGGAATGGTAACATTCACATAGATAACGTGTGCTGTGCAGGCGTTGGAAGGAATTACCTTATGTAAAGGAAGGCTTTAATCCCAACACACCAGCTCTCTCACCAGAGGTTGTACAGTCACAAACCTGTTCCTGCTGGAAGAGCCTTAGGAGGTCTGTTGACCAACTCTGTGTTCAAAGGGCAGGCGCTGAATTAGAGCAGTTTTCTGGAGGCTTTGTTCTGTTGGACCATGAAGCCACCAGGGCGAAGATTCCGCTGCTGTCAGGACAACCTGTTGAATGGTTAATTACCATCGTAGTGAAACATTTTCTATTTACATAAAGGCAGAACTACCATTGTTCTGGTTTCTAAGGCATTGTCACTTGCTTTTCCTGCTGTGCATGTCAGGTTCTGTGATCTAGGCAGCCTCTTCTGGGATTTCAAGAGGCTCTTGGGTTCTTCTGCTGCCTCCGATGTTTCCTCATTAAACAACACCAGTGAGCTCAGCCTCTTCTCAGGTGTTGGCACCCTTGCCCTTTGGAATTGACCCTGTTGTACTGCATTCATAAATACTGCATCCTGCAGTTCTTTTGAACACTGGTGCAGAGTGCTTCTTTTACCAACTGAAGCTAGGGAACCAGGTGAAAATCGTGTAGGAGCAGACCAGAAGCAATCCATTTATGATATTCTCATGCTGACAGTAGGCAGAAGCAGATGCTTTGAGAGTAAAGAAATGAATGCTTACCTGGTGCTTTTTGTGTGTAAACTTTTGTACAGTTTTCTATTTGTGTGCAGTAATATATGGTGCACACATTTCTGCACTGAAGATATTCAGTACCTTTTTGTTTTTAATTGCAGTAATTTGTATTGATTTGCTAGGAGTGAGTGGTCTCTATTTAATATACTGGGCTGTTAAAATTGACTGTTCAAACAAACTATTTCTGGTTTTGTTTAATATCTGATATAAGGAATTGAAATATGAGGGCTGCTCCAAAAGTAATGCCTCCTATTTTACTATGTTGGTCCATGATGTCAGAGGCAGATGATGATATGGCAGTAGAGGTTGAACCATCCCACCAATATTCGATTACATTTTGTTGCCATGCAACAGATGATAGAGCTTGCTGGATGTTTATAGAGACCAAACATTGGATGTCAGCACAGTGAGGCAGTAGGTGGTGCATTTCAGCAATGACATCAGCAACATGAAAGACAAACCCCCATTCTGGATGGCCATGCAGATTTTTAAGAGCACAGCATACAGGCTCTTGTTTGGTGCTGGTAAATGCATAGCTGATGGTGGTGACAGTGTCAAAAAAAAATAGTGTTCTGCAGCTGAGAATTTGTTACATAGTGTAATTGTACTTGTTGTATTGTAGCTTCCATGGAAATCAATAGGCATTACTTTTGAAGTAGTCCATATAGTTTTATGTCATCTTGTTAAGTGGCAAGCATCAAAATGCATTCTGCAATGTTGTAAAACTTTCTTTTTCCACAATACAAAGCCTAGGAATTAAATGCTCATTTTAAAACACTCTCAGACATAGGGTTTAATTTTTGGATGGTCCTCTGTGGAGCCAGGTGTTGGACTTGATCTACATGGGTTCCTTCCAACTTGGGATATTCTGTGATTCATTGGCAGTTTTTGTGTAGCAGCAGAGTTGAGATATAGTTAAACTCCTTGATTTAAACCTTAATTTTGTAGCAGTTCAGTGCTTTTCTCTTTGATAAAGAAAAAACTATCCACCAGCTCTAGATTTGACTTACATTTTTATCTTCAGACGACCCCTAACCCCATCTTCCTGAGATCTGGGACTCCTGAGATCATCTTCTACACTTGAAAGTCTGAAAAAGATGAAATCGTTTTGATCAAGTGCGAACAGGCTGCTAGTTTATTACAGAACAAAGATTCCCACTCACTGCTGCCTCTGAAGAAAGGAATTTAGGTCAATATTGACTCTGCTGGACACCAAAAAGTCAAACGCAATAGAAAAGAACTGAGCTCCTGCCTCAGGAGGTTACAATAGTCACAAAGCCACAAGAAAGCAGGCATCAGTGTTCTTACATCTGCAGGGTTACGTGTTAAGTTAGACAATTTTCACCGATTTCTGTTAACTGTCTGAAGCATAGAAACAGATTGAGGAGTATATGTATTTTAAGGGAAACTGAACTATAGCTGAATCGCACGCTTCATTTTCATCCATGGAATCTGTTGGCAGTTTTTATTTACTTACCATTTCTTTTTTGTTAAAGTCTTTTACCTGTGATATCTAAATATAAAACAGTATGTTAAAATACTTTGGTTCAGTGACTGGTCTGGCTTGCTGCTAAAGCAGACTTATGTGTAAAACAAGCTAGCATTGGAAATTATGGGAACTTAAACTAGGCATTTAGGGTAGATTCCTCTGCATCCCTCCAAGGGAATCTTGTTCAAACAAGCTTACAGAACTTAATTTGAGTGTTGTTTACATTACATTAATGTTTAACTTATTTATTTTGGTGAAAAGCACAGGTGTGCAGTTTGCTGTGTTATGAAAGCCATGGTTTAAATGACATAGAGATTTCCTATTTCAAGATTCCTGTGCTGAAAGTCCAAAGTGCCGCATTTGGGACATGAGAATTTGTCTTCAAAGAACACACATGAATGTTTTTCCTCTGTGGAGGTGATTCTAGCACAACTACTTAGAGCAGGTTGCCAGCTGGCAGCAGTGGTTTTCTGGTGTTGGCTATCTTTTCAGTCCGTGTAGGGGTATAGACTATCTCTGATAAATCATCAGGTGCTAACGCTGTCTGTAGCTATCGCTGGCAGGGGCTGGGCATTATCAGAACAAAGGACAGTCTCAATAAAAAGTCAAATGTTTGAAAGGAGGCTTTCTAATACTTAGACTTTTTAATACTTGAGATTCACTGTGCTTGAAAAATGACAGATTTGTGTTTGTACCATAAAACTAAAATCAGCTCTGTTCTCTACTTCTGTTGTCACAGCAGTATTGAGCAATACTTTATTTTGTCAGCTTTGGTGCTAAATCTTTTTAAAGTATAAAAGGGTTCAAAAGTTAATCTTGGAAGACATAAGCTTGGAAGTATTGCCACTTTTTTTTAAATCCGAATACTGGTGAAAAGGCAGGAAGGAGGTACCTCAGTTGTTCTAAGGTGCAGTACAGAAGAGCGTAGTAAATATTTTTGTACAGTACGGCTTTGACATATCACTATAAAACATCTAATTAAAAAATTACAACATTCCAAATTATTAAGGTTGTTGTTTAATTTTGTCTTCAGATTCCAGTAACTTGATGCTAAGAATCTACAGGGCTGAGTCATACGCTGGCCTCCAAGAGTATAAAACAGCCATAGAAGATCTGAACTTTGTTATTTCTAAAATGCCAAATTGGCCAGAGGTAAGTTGATTTGAACTCCTAATTTTTCAAAATCTACGTTTATCTGCAAACATAAGGTATTTTGCATAATCTTTTCATCAAATGAAGCAAGCTGCTTTAAACACTTGGTTTTCTTGTTTTACTTTGTAAGTACGTGCAAAGTACTCAAAAGTTTCTTAAAATAGATACTTATACGTGAGACAGGCAACTGGTCAGCACTGTAAATTGGAACTGTTGATTCAGGTTTCATCAACAACTTCAGGTGCTTTTATTTCCCATCGCAACACACGATAGTGATGCTGGATGAAGGGTGACGTGGAGCAGAACTGATTTGGTGAGAAGTACTACGAAGAACTTTCGTGCTGTTTACAGTTGCTTGTTAGCGCTTATTTCTTTTTTTAGGAGCAGTGCTTTTATTGGTTCTCTTAAGAAAAGTTTTAAAATATTTACGAACTTAAATTCAGCTGAATGTTATTTGAGTGGGTGGCTGGAATCATGCAGCTGGCTTTAACTGCTTCAGAGCAGAATTTCTGAGCCATAGGTGTTTGGCTCATTGATGTAATTGAGATTTGAAATTTCTCACACTATATAAAAGTTACCGCTTTTAAAGCTCTGCATTTCCCTAAGTTTTTATACTTTGACTGTATTTCCCAAAATTGAGAGCGTTTTAAGCACTATTTGTTCTTTGAATATCATGTCAGATGAGTGAGCATTATTGCCAGTGCAGATTAGGATTTTTGGCTCTACGTTGAGTCAACATTTCTCAGGTTTTTTTGAGTCTCACTGATTAGGAAAAAACAAAATACTAATAGGACAACACAGTTTTCTTTTGCAATTGCTACCAGAGTTTAAAAAAACAAACTAAAAAAAACAAACAAAAACAAACAAACAAAAAAAACAACCATGTAGAGAGAACATTAAATTCTTTTGCAGTATTATTTGCAGTAGTAAAAAATGTGTTTGTTTAGGGCCTTCGTTACTGGCTTCGGTATTTGGAGTTGGGATAGTTTGTGGTGATGTAACTTCTTACAGTTGCCTTCTTTTGTTTGTCTGGTGAAGAAAACTTGCTGTTTGAGCTGGGAAAGTTTTTGAAAAGCACAGAGAAACTCATTGGAAGCTGAATTCTGCAAACAGTGCAGGCAACTGGAGAGTCATTGGCCTTCAGAAATGTTACTACTTAAATATTGCTTATTGCAGCAGCATCTGAGCTCAGCACAGCAGGAGCAGCAAGATTTTGCTGCATAGGGACAGATAACTGCTTTGGTCTGGTTTTCTCCTGTGTTGAGCAATTTCATGGCTGCTGCAAATTCAGAGAGCATTGTGCCTTTCTTTCTTTCTCAGACTTCATTTAACTGAGCTTGGTTTGATAGATTAAAATTATTGTCTGTGTAAGGAGATGAAGTAACTGTAAGAGGAGGATTAGCGTGCTTTCCTTCTTAATGAAACTGCCCAAATCCATCAGAGAAGATGCACGCCCTCATCTGACAGCCTTGTTTAAGATTACTGTTTCATATTGGCAGTCTATAGAAACTGCATTCAGTGTTTTGCTTGTTTGCTTTTCTTGTTCGGGTTCAGTTTTTTTGCCCATTATCCAAAATCTAGTTTAGAATTTTTTTTTTTTTTATTGAGCTTCTGTTTATATTACTGCAAACACAACTTTTTTAATTCATGTGAGTTGGGTCCAACATTGTATTTTTGTAAGTTCACCAACATTCAGTAGTCTCATCTCTTTCTTTCCCTTCTACCCTATATAAAAAATAGTAAGCATTTTTTTATTTAGTGTTCAGGAATAAAATGTAGTTGGAGGAAGCAATTCCAAATCTTCATTGTTTTGGATTAGGAATCTATATTAAGATAGATGTAAGGAATGCAGGGTTGTGGGGATTGTCTTTTCATGTAGGTTAAAGCTATAAGACTTCCGACAAAACAGCAAAAAAGGTGTCCAGTGAAAGCTGTTTCACAAGGATATGTAATAATTTTCGTTGTGTTTCCCTCTTCTCCATTTTCAAAACCTCACAGAATAGTGAAATTAAGGCCTTGTGTGGTGAATTCAGCACTAGTCAGGATTTTAAGTCTCTTTTAAAGTCTGGCTTTTATCTAAGCCAGAGCAAATTAACTGGAAGGAGATGAACACCAGCCTATGCCATGGTTATTTTCAGTGTAGGGGACTTATGCTAGGCAAGATATGTGTGTATCAGATATCCTGTGTATGGCTGAAGATTGCTGAAGAGGTGCATTCCTTTGTCATTGAGGGTTCTTGTTCTGACTCTGCTGTAAGGCCTGTAAGGTGAACACTACAGCTCTGTATGTTCACCAGAAGTGTAAACGTGTTTTCTGTTTCTCAGGTCTACTTCCGCAAAGGAAAAGTGCTGCACGACTCTGGCTTTGTAGGCGATGCCTTACAACTGTTTCTACAGTGCTTAGCCCTTGATGAGGATTTTCTTCCAGCCAAGCTAGAAGTAGAAAAGGTGATTTGATATATCAAACTGGATTACTACCTCTGTTTTGATTCCTTTGTAAAGTTCCTGTTGTGGTAGACAATTGACCATCAAAAAATCTGTCATGCATACGGAGAGGGTAGAGTTGATGGTTTAATTCCTTTCAAGATGTACCATGCTGTGTTGGAGTGTCCTAACATACGGCTTTTGAGGGCACATGCCTCAAAGTATTTATGCTTCTGAATTTGCTTGTAGATGACTGCAAAGGGAATGGTAGCTGGAATATGGTAAATTGAATTATTTAATGCGTAGACGACAGCAGCTTTTCTTCAGTACTGAAAACCTGCACAGAAAAATTTTTGTGATATTGAATTGATAATGTCTGACTCTGAAGAAGTTGCTTACTTCTAGTGGAAGAATTTATAGTTGCATTTTCCTTAATAATACAAACTGCATTGCAAAAACTGTATAATATTTAATTGATAATGTCTTAATGTTCATAGAGATCATCCAGTTCTAGTGGAAATGATTCCAAGATAAATTATGCTTAGTTATACAGATGTATGGATTTCTGCTTATTCCTAACTGTTCTTAAGTATTTGGGGAGTAACTTCATATAAGTTGAATTGTTGGTTTTGGTGCGTAGGTTTATAATGAAACTATATCCAGATCCTCCTTTCATTGTTATGAACAGTTAGCTGTTTGTTTTCCAGACATTGCGTGATGTACTGTCACCAGAGAAGCTAGGAGAGAATTTGAAGGAATCTGCTTGGAGTTCACCACATACTCGAAATAAATCTTTTGTGCTTGGTTCTGAGATGACTGAGCCTTACTGCAATTTACAACTTTGTCCTGAGCAGGTAATAGAAATCATAATTTGTTCTAATACTTAAAACTTGCTAATATGCCAGTATCAGACATCCTGATATCCTTATTTGTCATGCTTATTCTCTAACATAAATGCTGGCTCTCTGCAATTGGTTAAATTAGAAGAATTATGATTTGGGAGCGGTGTCTTCTCATTTGGATTATTATATACCTCATTCAAGTGAACCACTTACTAAAAACTACTGAGATGTTACATTAGTTCCAAAGCAAAAAGTACTTTTTGATATTATTGTTATTAATATTTTTATATTTATATTTGTTTTTTAGTATAGCTTCAAAGTAAGAAGTTTAGTTTTTCTTCTCTTTAAGGTAAATATTTTTTTAATTGTTAATGATAAGCAAATCTGAGAATTGTCTTGACTTAGCAAATTCTTCCAGTTAACTGATGAGCTAACTGCCTATCAGTTTGGATTTAGCATTTTTGCATGTTTACATTTTATATTCTTATATGTGTGTTATCTCTTATATACAGTTCTTTTGTCTTATGTAGAGTTTAGGAAGATCAGAGGTACTGGAGCCTGTGATTGGAAGCCTAAATCGTGCACAATCTGCCCATGCTCTTAACTCAACAAAAGCCCTTGCCAAGGAAGATGGCTTAAAGAGAGTATCTTCTGAACCTCTTCTCTCTGGCCAAGAAAAAGGTGCTTTGTTGAAAAGAAAGCTTTCATTTTCAGAGCAGGATACAGTTGTGTGTGAAGATGGAAGAAACAAACACAAAAAGCAAGGAGGTAAGTAATCACTTAATTTAAAATCTGAAGTATTTATTGTCTTGCGCCTTTCTTTGAAAGGTGTGTTTTATTATGTCTTTCTTCAGAAAATACAAACAGGGACATGAAACTGGCTTATGGAACAGTTCCAGGGAATTTGATTGACGTATCAGATTTTGAGTGCTCTTTATGTATGAGGTAAGATTTTTCTCATTGGTTCAATATTTTCGCTATAGGTGTTTGACTTCATATCTTTGTCACGTGTTAACTGAGGTGTTTATAGGTTGTGATGAGCTCTAACGTCAGTTAAGAAAGTGACATTTTCAGCCTTTCCTATATCCCAGTATTTAAATACTTATTTAAATATTTACATCATAATTGTAGTCAAGTTGCCTGTCAGATTTGGTGGTGTCAGCTGGTAGCTCAAAAAGGAGAGGATCTTCTGTGGCACACTACTAGAAGGTTTTTTCATCCAGTAAAACTAGTTAATTTGTTCATTTGGGAGATCTAATGCTTAGAAGGATTACCTGTGCATTTCAGATCAAGGAAATGACTTCAGAATGACAATCTACTAGATGCAGTTGATGGATATAAGTTCTTATCAAGTTGTCTTCTGTTCTAGAATAGAAATCTTAAAACATAGTCTATATGCTAGATTGTCTATAGTTGTGTTAATAGTGTGCAAAACTGCTTTGAAAGCAACATACCTCTTTAAATAATTACTTCATTTTGTGTATTTTGAATATCTATGTAGTAGGATCAAAATCTTCTTGTATTGGAATGAAGGTTTAAATATTCAGAGCATACAGACGTGTGTGGATTAATCACAAAGTGCACAAAACTAGTGCAGTGATGAATGGAAACAAACTTCATAGAAGAAAAAGGAGCATTAGGAGACATGGGATTAATGTTCTCTGCTTTAGATAATAATTAGTGGGGAAAAAATTAAAAAGGTTGATTGCTGAGTTGTTTGTTTTCTTTATTAAGCAGGACACAAATTTGCCACGGTATCTTAATTTTTACTAACTTTGTTTCAGGCTGTTCTTTGAGCCAGTGACAACACCTTGTGGACACACGTTTTGCAAAGGTTGCTTGGAACGGTGTTTAGACTATGCTCCTCAGTGTCCACTCTGTAAGGAGAGTTTGAAGGAGGTACTGTTGATCAGTAGAACTCAGATAGACAAACATTTTATCATTGTAAAGGCTTCTTAAAATGCAAGGAATTAAGATTGTAGATTGCTCCTAGAAAGAAAACACTTGAGGTAAATATCAATACAAATTGACTAGGTTTGCCTTGGAGTCTTAGAGGGTTTTCTGTTTCTGTGATCACCTACTTTATGATATAATTAAATCCTGATTATTAGGAAACTGATAACTATTCAATAAGACTTCTCTGTGGTTTCTATACGCTTTCCATATTTGTGTGGCTTTGTACTGTGGAAAATAAATTCTGGTAAATATAGAAATACGTACTGAATGAGACACCAGAGATGTTGGACTGTAAGAACTAAAACAGAATTTTCAGATATTAATGGTGGGGGTTAAGAAATATAAGAGTTTCAGAGCTCTTCATATCTTCAAGTTTTCATGGACATAAATCTCATTTGTCACATATTTCATGCATCATACTTAAAAAAAAAAAAAAAAAAAAAAGCTGATATGACTCAGTTCTTCTATTAATATATCAATAAAAAAACATTTTGTTTTAATTTGCTTACAGTACCTTGCAAGCAGAAAATACAGCATCACAGAGCTACTAGAGGAATTAATAATGAAATATTTGTCTGATGAGCTGTATGAGAGAAAAAGAATTCATGCCGAAGAAACCGCTGAACACTCAAAGTAAGCTTCACACCTTTTACCTAGAAAACCCGAGAAATTAGTATCGGAATGGTGTTTGACTGAGACAGGCTTGAGCAGTGGGCAGAACTGAACCTCATGAGGTTCAATAGATCCAAGTGCAAGGTCTTACAACTGGATTGTGGCATCCCCTGCTATCCGTACAAGTCTGGGGCTGAAAGGACAGAGCACAGCTGTGCTGAAAAGCTCCTGAGGGTACACACTTCCAGTGGAAGAATTTCTAGATAAACGTTCCCGTTAATAATTACTCCTAGATTCTGCTTAGTTTTTTCAATTGCTAGGCCGTGGTGAGACATTGCAAGTGTAAAAACCAGAGCTTGGGATGCATTGTTGAACTTAATCTAAATGGTGAGCTGGTTACTATGCAGTTATTGTGGCATCAACTAAACCAAAAAGGAAGAAACCAAGAAACACTCTTACTGACATGACAAGTCCTATAATCACTGGCTAGACATTTCAACTCACTGCTGTTACTTATTCAAATCAATACATAAGTGTTCAGTGACTGTGTTCTTACTGATTATGGAAGTTATTGTAACATGGTGATTACTGAAGTTTGTAACAGGTGTTTTATGACCTCAAACACATACTGTAATAAAAAAAAAAAATCTTGGCATTGCTCAGTAATTAGTTTTAAGCCGTGTATTTCTTCTGTCATTCTTTTGAAGCTTGACCAAGAATGTTCCAATGTTTGTTTGCACTATGGCATATCCTACTGTGCCTTGCCCTCTACACGTGTTTGAGCCAAGATACCGACTGATGATTCGCAGAAGTATGGAAACTGGGACTAAACAGTTTGGGATGTGTATAAGTGATTCTCAAAATGGGTAGGTTTACATTCTTAATAGTAAGCTTCTTTTCTGTCTTCTTTTTAAATTAAGCCAACTGTCATCATAGAACTGTGTAATTACATTACTGATAAAGTCTCCTTTCTAGTTTTGCAGATTATGGTTGCATGCTGCAAATTAGGAATGTTCATTTTCTGCCTGATGGACGGTCTGTTGTTGATACGGTTGGTGGAAAGAGATTTCGAGTTTTACGGAGAGGGATGAAAGATGGTTATTGCACTGCAGACATTGAGTATTTGGAAGATGTTAAGGTATTCAGAATGCTGTCCAAGTACTTCTACTTTTAGCTGATATCTTAAGAGTTTTCCTTGATTTGTTCTGGGGCTCTGTCAAATTTTTAGGTCCACTGAACTGTGGAGGATTCAATGTCAGTATAAGGAAGACGGAGAAGATAGCTTTTTTTATTATTATTAAATAAGAAGGAAATATTTTGCTTTTTATTTGAACAATAGTTTGTGAAGCTGTAATTCTTCTTAAGTATCAGAGGATTTCTTTGCAATTCAGCCAGTAGCAACCATGGCTTGGGAGAGTGCAAAAACTTTAAAAAGACATTTAATTTCAACTCTATTTAGTTATGTTAGCTTAAAAACTGTGGCAATTTTCTTCATCTGTAATGGTGTTTTCATAATGTTCTTCTGCTAGGTTGTTGATGAAGGAGAGCTGAAGAAACTGAGAGAGCTTCACAACTTTGTTTACAGTCAGGCTTGCAGTTGGTTCCAAAACTTAAGAAACAAATTCCGCACTCAAATTCTTCAGCACTTCGGGCCAATGCCTGACAGGGAGGAAAATATACAGGTGAGACATCATTTCATATCAAATCTTGAGTGCCTGTTTTTTTTACTGGGGGAAGGTAGGTGAGGAAAACCAAAATCCAGTTGTTAAAAAGCTGCTAAACATTAAAAGGAAAATACTTTTTTTCTCAAGTTTAAAGGAAGCAGGACTTCATCTTGCTTCTCTTACAGAGAGCAGCAAAAGACAATTGGCAATTTTTTTCTGCAATAAAGGATGATATGGTATTTTATATATAGTGTACTGATTACACTTTCAGTTATAGAAATGTTTTGAACTATTGGCTTGTGTAAAGCTATTAAAGTACAAATGGAGAAAAATAGGGAATGTTTAGTATTTTCTTTCCTGTGATGTGTATAGGCAGTAATCTGGGACAGAGGTAATCACAAATGACACTTTCGTCCTTTCTGAGCTAGTGCTGTAAATTGCTGCAGATGTTAGGATTTGGCAAATTCTATGTTAACTTTAAGGAACTAGCTTCAGCCATCTATTTCAGTGGTTGTTGTAAACAATTGATGAAGATCAGAGAGATCCTCAAAAAATGGGAGGCTGGAAAAGGTCATCTCCTATCTGCTACATATATTTTTGTGAGACCGTATCTACTGATTTTGGAAGACTGTAAATACTTTCGAGGCCAGTGTATCATTTCAGAAATGCTTTTAGAACATTTTTATTAAAACAACATATATTAGCAAAGAGGAGTAATTGCACACAAACAGAGTAACTAGCTGGGCAGCAAGACTGAAGGTATATGCCTGGGACTTAGAACATTAAGTGTCAACTGTGTGATAAAGATGAAAGGGAGGAAATTTCATTCAGAAGCGTACCACTGCCAAGACTGTTTTTGCAAGTATGTGAGGTAACTGAGGTATGTCTGCTCTGCAGTGATGCATCATCCACTGAGAAGTGTTGTGTTCTGGGCATGATGTCTCAGGCTCTGTGTAGGGAATTGAATAAAGTATAGGGAAAAGCTAGAAAGTGTGTTTTATAAAATTAGAAGAAACAAGCTAAGCAGTCCTGCTCTGTCTAGAATATAATGAAATGTGAGTGGAATGGAGTAGTAGTAATAGAGGAGTCCTTCACATACAGCAACAGATAAATCTATGTAATCTATGTTAGGCATCAAGAATATTCAAACCTGAAGAGTAATGTGACAGATATCATGTTAGTTTGCATCAGTAATGTTTATTAGGTGACTGTCCTATACTTAGCCATCCTTTCCTAAGGAAACTGAGATGCCTGTGTTGTCTTGAAAACGATTGCTTTATCAAACATGAGTGCACTTTATTTATAGACTTCTGTGGTGAAAAGCGATCAGAATAGATTAATTCGGAACCCTCTTGATCTTACAGATCTGTAATACTCTAGTTAATACCAAAATTCAAACCAGTGCTTGTTTTTGACTCGTTTGTCTTTTGATGTCTTCATTGTGTTGGTCAGCATTGTTCATAAGTAACTGACATTTCTCTTATTTTTAGGCAATGCCCAATGGTCCTGCTTGGTGTTGGTGGCTTCTAGCTGTTCTCCCAGTAGACCCCAGATATCAGCTGTCAGTTCTGTCTATGATGTCTTTAAAAGACCGTCTGATAAAAATCCAACATATACTTACATATTTTTCTAGGGACCAGTCCAAGTGACTAACCGCCTGGGTCTTCCTAAAGAGTAAATCTGTTCTGGTTGTAGTAGCAGCTGGAATTTTTGCTGCCTTTGCACATCTAGCACTGGTTTGAGAAGTGTAACAGAACTGCTTTTTCTCTCTCCTTCCCGCCTGCCCAGCTTCTTGAACCATATGGTTCTTTGAATGCACACTTTCTTCAACTATGAGAGAAGACCACTGATGATTGCACAAAGTCAATCCAGCTAGATATGTTTTTCACATGATCTGTTTTACAATTTGCACTATGTAGAAGAGAACGTTTTTGAGACTTGATAATTTTAGCCACTGACTTTTTAAAGATGTTGGAAGCGCAGGACTTAAGGCTGACAGTCTGAGTTTACAACATAGAACAGGTATTAAAGGTTTTGCAAATAAGTTTGCCTCATACAACTGTTCTTTTGCTGTTTGCACAGATATTTGAAATATAGTGTTGAATATCACTGTTGGATATTACTTTTCTTGTTGAATTATCTTGACCATGAATATGGCACAGATTTTTAAGTTATCTTGTAAATGTATGCATCACAAAACAGGTGACATTACGAACTGTATGCTGAACTGAGAGCCAATTTTAAGGATCAAATGCAAAAAAAAAAAAAAAAAAAAAAGGTACTTCTGTCTAAAAATAATTAAACTGTGAATATGGTTTACATACCTAGGCCTGTACATGTTAAAGAGAAAACTGAAAACTAAACTCTAGTACCAGTTACATTTCTACTGGGCTTTTCAGGCTGGCTGTTCTTCCAGAGCACACACTTAGTTTATAGAGCTTTTAAGGAGAAGTCTTAGAGTGTGCGTGTGTGTGTATTTGGGATTGTGCATCCAGGATTTAAAAGCTTAAAGTTTTATTTGAACTCTTTAAGTTGGTGCAAATGTGAGTTCTATGCCTTATATCAATAGTAGAGCACACTGCAGTGGCAAGGTAAGCATCATGCTGCCATTAAGTACTTTTTGTAATTAAAGGTTTGCATATTTGTGAATATGTCTGATACTGGCTTTCTTGTATGTAAATGATTTGTAAAATATTTCTTAAATCTCGCTTTTGCTAATATATTTAATTTTCAATAAAAGCTAAAAGTTTGTAATATTTTAACTTTATCAGAAACTAAAACTAACTTTCATTTTCCATATCCTCCTGTTGAGAAACTTCTGCCAGGTACAGCTGCCAGGAGCAGCTGTTCAACTCAGGGTTGTGGGCACTTCATGATATTAAGTAGCATGTATTTCTGCTTACAGTACCTCTCTTACTGATCATTGGTCAGTCGAGTTTGTTGCTGGGGTCTTTCTGATATACTGTTGTATCTACTCAAGGTAACTTGAAGTATAAAGTTTTCTTTTCACAGAATTTGAAAGTAATGGGAAATTGTTCTTGCAGAACAGCATTTCACAAGTTTGCTAACCAGGTGTTTTGCTTTGTTCTCTTCTGGTGTTTAAGGTTTGAGATACCACAGGCAACTAAGAATCTGCTGAATTTAGTTGTAACATGGGTTTCAATCCAGGTTAAGTTTGGGTTAATATTTGGGAAAGGTTTATTTACATTAATGGAAGGAGGATCTTCTATTCCTATGGTTTGGTATCTTAACAACCGTAGATGCTTAATTTTTGTATTACCATGATCTACTTAGGAATGCAGGTGAATTTTTTTTTAATTTCTTTTTTTTTTTTTCAGGAAAATCTAGTGGTAGATTTATGAGTTTTGGTTTTGTTGTTGTTTTTTTTCATGCAGAGAGCCTTAGTTTTCAAACAGTGTGTTCCCAAACCTGACAGAAGATGTGGTTTCCAGATGTTCTTATTAATTCCCCTGAGTTTTTAATGAAATAAAAATTTCTGCCAAGAGCAGATAAGGAAGTGTCAATTGGCTGGCACTGTCCTGTGCTTGTGTAAGTTCTACCTCTGGGATTGGGAAAAACATAAGAGAAAATTTGAAGAAATAGAAACAAAATAAAAAATGAAGTTATATGTAGATCAGTATGTACTGCATTAAGACTTTTGAGTATTACTGTCTAATTGCTTTTCCACAATCATCATCACCATGGTTGCCATTGTAAAGGATAAGAAATTGAGAACAGAGGAAAGATTTTTGAGGCCTCAGGTGTTTGTGGATCAGACTTTGTCACTTTGCAGTTAGAATGGAACAGGCAAGCAAGATGGACTGAAAATTGGCATAGACCTTTCAGTGTATATCTTAAAGGTATGTACAGTGTGCATACAGTACTGCACTTTGTGTGTAGTGTTTTGCAGCAAGCAATAAGCTTGTCCTTATTTGATATTTTTTGCTCCATCTTGGAAGCATGAGAGGCTGTTCCAGCAAGCTAGTAGATAGGAGCTATGTTTTTGAGGATCATTGGATCTGTGCTGAAATCTCTCCATAGCTCTCTTATTTAAAGTGTTTTTCTCAACTGGGAAGGAAAAGGAGAAAAAAAAAAATGCAAAATGTTCAGTGCTAGGATGTAACTTGTTCTAAAGCCTTCACCAAAGCAAAGTATCCAGTGAGATCTGAGCCTTGATTTTTGTTGAAGGTGTACTTTCCCAGCTGCTGCTGACAGTAGCTGCTTTCACAAATAAAGGCCAACAAAATGATAGCACTGTGAATTTGAAAAAACAATTACATCAGTGATAATCACAAGTGATGCAGTTCAAGTGCAGTCAGAGAGCTTGCCATAACACAATAGGCATGTCTAGATAGGACAGACAGGAAATAGTTGATGAAGATGACTTCATACTTCCAGTTGACAACTTGTGTTTTGTTAAGATGAAATAATGTTTTGCGTTTTATATATATATATATATATATATATAATATTATATGTAATATATATATATGATATATTATATATATATATAAAGGCTGAAAATGAACTTGTGGTAACTAGGAAGGTAGCCATTTGCTAGATGTTTAGATGAGTTAAAAATGAAATGATGTAAGGGAGAATTCAGGACAGGGATCTGTGCTATATTAAGGCAAATACAGTCACAATTTGTTAAATCCAAATAGAACTTTGGAACTTGGCATCTTGAAAAACTTTTTTGTTTTGTGAGAGTTGGCTCCTTGTATTCAAAACTTCCTAATCTGTCAGCTAGGAAGACATTTTTCTTAACACAGAGCTATACAGTGGGCTTGGCAAAATGACTTTTCCCTTGACAGTGTTGTAAGTTTTGGTTTCCCTTTTTTCCATCTTCCTTTCATCAGACAGCATTTTGTTAGGAGTACTTGTTGGGGTTACCATAGTCCATTCTCTGTTGTATACTTAGCAAATGTTCCAACCTGCTGCCCTCTGTTGGTTGAAATTCTGGAATTTTTAGAAGCTCCAAGTTCCCATAAATGCCAACCTCTTCCTTTCTGTTTAAGACTTGATCCTTGAAAAGACTCAAACCTGGTGCTTGATAACTCTCAAGCACTTGTTGAACTTTTGGCAGCAGTTTTGCTGTATTATTTTTCTCTCAGGTATCCTCCTGCTGTTGATGACATCTGTTATCAGAAGAGAGGGAGAGAGAAATGTGTTGTTTCTGGAATTAATTGTTTCAGAAAACTCAACATATTTCCAAGTCCTAATCTTTTTCATACAGAAACAGATACAGAAGTAAGATAATAAAAGAGAAGGCCAAGGCCTGCTACATGGCTGAAGAAACCCAAAGCTCTACAGGTAGCTACAGCACTGTGATGTTCAACCTCCATTGCAGTTTTTAAAGAAACAAATAGAAACAGTGCTAGAAGAGGAAACGGAGATCTTTCTTTAGTGTAGGTCTCCCAAATGCTTGTCATAAAGTACCCTTCTAAGATAGGACGAAGCTGAACTTTTTTCTACCCAGTAGAGAAGGGATTTATTTGCTTATAACCCAGGTGACTGTTATGACATATAGGATGTGTCTCATATTTTGAATGGATAGGTATGCTTTGATAACTTGTCTGTAGTAGTGATTTTGTATATCCTGATATGCCTTAAATGAGCAAGCTTATTTTTTCTGCCCTGTAAAGACCTAAAATGCTTCTGCACAAGCACAACAGCAGATGCTTAAGTGGTAGGGAAACTTAGCTGCTAAAACCATGCCCAAAGGCTTCAGGTCCCTGTCAGATTATGCAACAATTACATAATCCTGCAAGTACTTAAATTTGAGATGAAATATGGAGCTGGGACTGCAACTCAGTTCTAGGGGCACTTGAACTATGCAGGGCCTTTATATGTAGGGTTTGTTTTTGTAAATCAATCATCTATGTGCTCTCCTTCTGTTGAGGGAACAGATGTAGTTTTTCTTTGGGAATGAATTGCTCATGTAGCTTTCAGGAGGGAAAAAAAGTATAAAAAAACAGCATGCCTTTATGCCATACCCATAAAAGCAAGGTCACTGCTCCAAGCACATTAACTTATTCCTTACAATTTTATCTATATTCAGATGCTACTTATCATTGCCTTTTTTCCCTTTGAATGTTTTTACAGAGTGGGGCTTGGGGGTATTTTTGGAAGTGAATTTGTTATTCAAGGCTAAGGACCACTTACCTGTACCTGCAGCAGCTGAGGTTGTAATACAAGTCCTGCTGTCAGTATTTCCCTCTGCTTGCTGCTACCTTTTAAGAGTTACTCCAGTAGAACAGGTAACTCTGCTGAAGATGACATGATCTCATGGAGTCTGAAGTTTCACAGATTTTTACTGCGGGTATTCCAACTTGAAAAATGCAAATAAACTTGAGTAACCTCTCCATTATAGGGTTTTTATTTGTTTTACAATGATACAAGCACTTAAGGTGTTGGGTTTTTGTTTGTTTTTAACCAATGAGAAATGCTTGCCTTTCATAGCAAGAACTTTAGGAAGAATTTTATATTAAACAGTTGATTTGCCCCATTCTAGGGCAATCTTAATATCAGCAACTGACAGTGCAGGTTTTCTCTGCTGCTTTCAGCAATACATCATCAGTGCTAACTACAGTGAATACTTTTTGCAAGGAAACTTCACAAACGGGGCCTCACTTTTGAGGATTTAGTACAGACTGCAATAAAGGAAGAACACTCAAAAACTGAAGAATGACCTTCTCCATGGCAACTAAAGCACTTAACATGCTCATGCCTAACACAGGTTGTCAGTGTTTACAAACAAAGTTAGTATAATCAGGGTGAAAGTGATTTGATATAAGAAATGAGACACTACACAGAGCATAGTTTTTATTGCTAAGATATTTTACCATGAAATTTCAACCTTTTTGTCACTAACTAGCTTTAAGTTGTTTAAAAAAAAAAAAAAAGCACATTCCCCTCAAAACTACACAAAGAAGTAGAGTTGTTTTGCTTCAGCATAGGCTTTGATCAATTTAAGAAGGCTGCATTCAACTGTGAAAGACAGCACTATTTGGAGCTCTGCTATAGCTACGTAGAAGATGTGGTCCTTCATGTGAAGGCTAAGAACAGCAGAAATCAATCCAGTTTACCCTCATTAAGTAAATGTGAGCTACTACACACTAGTAAAACTATATTTTATGAAAAAGCAACAGGACTTCTTCCAACAGTAAGCAACATTATCTACTACTTTATGCTGGTTTAATACATAAGGTTCTTTTACAAGTGTTTACTGTACCTTAAGAGCTGATGACTTATTGTGTATCTTATCAAGTCTCCACAAGGCAACTTTGAATTAAATAGTTTATTTAATTATAAAAGCATAAGTTGTACATACATTGAGTAATTGCATATTTCTTGGAATCAGTACCTATTTTGAAGAATGTTATGTGCAAAGACAAGACAGTCATGCTTAGGCTTGCCCCTGGTATTCTGTTGCTTTACTATTTGTTCCCACCTTCAGTTCAGTATATCTCCCATGGAAACAGAATGAGGGAATATAGATACATTTGATGTGTATGAGGATAATTTGACAGCATCACATACATCCACAGTAGATCTGCCTAATATTTGAAGGGCAAAGACTGGACTAGTCAAGAGTTATACAGCAAGTAGGCAACAAGCCTAGTTATGGTTCCATTCAAAATTAGAGTTTGTCACAAACAAGAGAACTGTTAATTTGAGAAGTTATGTAATAAAGTTATTGATGGGGTGTATATACATACACACATGTACACATGAAAAAATATATGTTTTTTTAAATAAGGCAATTATTTCTTTCAGGCTCTTACTCATTTTTAGCCTATTTTCTTATTAATACAGCATGTTGCCATTTTATTGCTAAAAGAAAGCATACCATTATTACAAGCAGAACAGTATCAGCACTAGTTTTAGTTAGCAGTCCCATTGAGTTAATAAGCTTCAGGACATACATTATTACTATGTAAAAATGTTACTTTTACAGAAAAAAAAATGGATTTCTATTTAAATCACACAAATTATGTTGACAAAACCATCATCAGTAGTTAACAGTATACACTAAAGAGCAGAACAGCACTATTTTGCAACTACAGAAAGATGTCTAAAATATTCTCATCTTTTACTAAGTGGTTATACTAAAAAAAAAAAAAAAAAAAATACATAAGAGGGATGAGGACACAGCAAACTTATCTGCTGCCCTAAAGATGCTTCCTTCTGTATGAAAAGATTTCTCACATCATACAACTGCAAATCCTGATGCAAATGCATGTGCACACCCTTATCTTTGCCTAGCTAGGAGTAATTACTTGTTGGACTTACAAGGTGCACTCCCGCAATTTTTTGTCAGCCTGTTTCAAGGAGATCCATGTATTTAACATGTTTGATCGCAGTTTGGCCCATACCAAGTGGTTGTTCAACCCAAAAATCTGAGCAGCAAACTGAGCAGCTCCTTCAGGTGACAAAGTAGTAGGACAGCCAAGACCTGCAAAGAAAGCAGAATGCTACTTTCAAAAAACATGTTTTATAAGCACAAGCAGAACGTTGCCTCTAAATGACTGTTTAAGACAGTGCTTGTTTCAGCCCTCAAGAGGCATGTGATTTAGTTTTAAAGCTACTGAAGTGTCAAACGTCTCAATACTTCTCTCACCATGGCATTTGAAACCCAAAGCCAGCATAGCAATAAGTTTATGAAGAAAGAGGTTAACAGGCTGCTGGGCCAGTAAGCTGCCAAATACCTGTTCTAGTCACTAACTGATCAGAATTCATATGGTAGCAATACACTGCTGTAGAAGAGTCAAGCTAATTGTAGAGAAAGAAATTATTCGATCTTTCATCACAGTAAATTTACTGAAGAAAAATGGAGTACTATAAGCAGAAACAACAGCTTCCTATTGTTACTAACTCCTCTTTCAAACTCGTATATTTAGCAAGGATAAGCAAAGGATCATATCTTTCTAAGGAGTATTTGTACATAATCTCTGACTTCCCAGCTGCAAAAAGCCCAGACAAAGACTGCATGCAGATTTCTAGAGACTGTTCAGTACTGATCAAACCACTGTTTCAAACAGTGCACGTACATGTTTATGATAAAATAACTATAGCTAGGTCTGCACAATTGCACATGCTGAAGATCATCTTACCACTGGGCAGTCTGAGAGAAGACCACACATCCTGAGCACCCCAGTCAGATGAGAGGGGGGGACAGTTGACAACAGGATAAGCAGTGTTACCAGACATTACTGGTCCTAAACCATTGCTTCTGCCAGCTACTGCAACAAACACAGTTGGGATTCCATCTCCTTGCAGGGGAAAAAAAAAAATAAAAATAAAAAATAAAAAAAAAATAAAAATAGGCAGTCACACAGAATCACACAGAATGGCCAGGGTAGGAAGGGACCTCAAGGATCAATCTCCAACCCCTTGCCACATGCAGAGCAGTCCATCTTGCTTCCTCCCACTTTCTTTTCTGGAGTTTTATCTGAGTATACAGTTCTTCAGTTTGCAGTTAATTTCTTTCATTCCATTACACAGCACTAAAATTTATGTTGAATTTTCCCCTTCACAGAAACAACTGATCTTACAGCCTTAAAACCCAGATACTATTTACCATAACTGAACAAGTTAACATGACTTACTCTGCCTCTGCTTGAGAGAAAGTATCAGACGAATGGGTGCTGCTTTGCTTTTGGAAAGAGCAACATTTAAAAATGAGGGATTTAGTCAGCTACGTTCTGGCTGAAGTGTTAAACTATAGGTTTTTTTTTTTCCTATAGTCTTAATTCATCGCAAAATAAGTGAATCTCAGCTGTGATTACCATCTTTGTACTTTTGATCCAATGTAACTGCTTCATCCTCTCACCAAATGCTAATTTCTTTCCTGTGTAAGGAATATTCCTACAAGTTAATTTTTATCTCTTCTCTGCTAGCCTATAAACCATTTCAAAGAAAAGTCAAGTTTTCTTAGTAAAAATCTGAATTAAAATAAAGTATTTTTCTCATTGCATAAGAAAATGATTGAACATTTTCAACAAATGGGTAGGATGATGGCAATATCATCTGTGTTGTAGGTAAGCAAAGAACATTTATAGTCAGCTAGAGGAAACCACCATTCTTCCCTGTTTCAGAAATACATTTACTGCAGTATCTTCCTACTGATGCAGGTATTAGCACAATCAAGGCTTGGGCAAAGAAGTTCAGTAGTGAGATATGATCAGAGTTCAAGCTCTTGAATAATGGAAGTTCTGAGACAATATGTTACTTTGTAATTGCTTAGTGCAATCTACTATCTATCATGTAATTAACAAGAGTAGAACTGCACTGTAACAGCTTATTGCTGTGTTCAACAAGCAAAAAAATTCTGGAAAAAGCCTACAGAGATACTTAAGTTGACAAGTCATTTCTGTACATGATACTGCTCATTCTCATTCATTAGTTCTTTGACACCTACCTTCATATTCTGCTTTGATTCTCAGAGTTTCATCCGGCCCTTTGTGAGCAGAGGTTACTCTTAACTCACAAGGAATTCCAAAGGTTGCGCATGCCTTCTTTATTTTCTCACAGTGGCCAAGGTCAGAAGTAGATCCCATCAATACCACAACTCTACCTTGGCTCTTTGTTTTCAGAAGCAGCTACAAGAAAGAATTAAGTGAGAAGACAGAAGGAAGAAGGGGAAAAAAAAAAAAGGAGAGAAAAAAAAAAAAACAGTCAAGAGACTGAAGACAGTTATCAAAGACCACATACACTGTTCATTAGAAGAAAAAAGTCAGCAGAAAATACCTCTACTCTTTCTGCAACCCATTCAAAGTTTCTCTTAACCATCTGCAGTGCTTCAGGAGTCACTTCCTTCAGGTCTCGATAGGACTGAAAAGGAAAAAAAAAAAAACCACAAAAAACAAAAGCAAGAGTTAAAGGTGATCTTTTGCTTCAGGTGCACAAAGCAATTCTCTTTGCTACCACCATTGGTACAAATACCCCCAACTGAGGCATTTATGCCATTTCAAGGAAAGAAGATGAGCTGGCATTGGTACAGTTACAGGAGAGATTCTAAAGTGAGTTTTTCTTTACGTAGAAAAGGAAATGGAAAGAGCAAAGTCTTTAATTCTACGAAAATAAGTTTGAGTGGATGTGATTACTTCTTTTAAACATGGATATGGAAGCAAGGAAAAAACAAACTACATTAGAATTCATGGCCACTTGTAACATGGAAAGCTTTTTGCCACAGGGCTATCAAGGTTTCAATAGTTTCCAGGTGGGTAAGCTTAGGGAAACAACCAATTTGAAGTTGGAATTTGCAGTGATTTGATTGCCTGCAACAGCAAACCAAACAGCAAACAGCCAACCAAGGTTCTGCATGATGTTACCATGCACCTTATTTTAGGAAGATGAATAAAAGTACATTCAGAGCAATTCACTTGAGGATGCCACTACATGATTCATTCAGTAATACAATAAATCAGACAGCAGAACTGCTTTAAGTTTGATGACAGTGAAGTAACACCCCTGCTTCCCTACTCTCCCCCACTATTTAAAGAAAACAGAAACAGATGCTTAACTAAAGGGTGGAATTTTTCTTAATCCTTCTCCTTTCCCACTGACTTAAAATTTAAAGACCAGCATGTTACCTGTTTGTCCTTCTGCTGGCTTCTGTCTCCTGATGGCCACAGTCTCCATGAATCATTATCAATAACATCAGCAAGAACAATTTCTTTGGTCAAAATATTAACACCAAATTCAATCTATAAAGACAATAAGAAGCTTCTGTAAGGAACTATAGCAATATATTTTCCTGTCAAAATTAGGATCACGGGAAATCAGATTTTCATACCTTCAGGTCCACCAGAGTGCAGTTTTGGGGCTGCCATGATTTTTCCAGGATCTCAAAAATAGCTTGAGTAGAACGAGCCATAATATCTACTTCAGTCTTGCCAATAGTAAGTCCAGCAAAAGAGAATTTTGCTTCAATTAGCTGCTCCTCAGACCACTGTGGATCATTATTAGCATCATCCTGTTAAGGAACCAAACATAAAGCACGCAAGTTCAGTTGCTATAAGGGAAAATTAGCCATTAGAAAATAACGTTATTGCTTTAAAAAAAACCAAAAACTTATATATACTCTTTACCATTCAGCATTTTCAAAAGCACTTTGAGTTATCTACTTTATATAATTTGGCTTGTTATTCTTTGATGGCTTTGTGAGCCAGTATTGTATCGATGAGAACACATGAAAACATCAGAATACCTGAACTAGTTACTCCTTAAAAGGAGGTCAGTCAGTGCAACCTCTTATCCATTAGCATTTTAAATAAGATACTACAGAGTTTTATCTTTAAGTTTGATTCTCACCACAAGAGAGCAACTTACCTTGTAAAACATCTCAATTTTAGGTGGGTAAAACTTATAGCCTTCTTTGACACCAGGGTTTCTTTTGAGGAAAGAGCCAGTAGCAATTCTTCTGCAGACCCATTCAATTGGGATCATTTCACAGTGAGCTGCTATGAAAGCGGTGTCACTCTGTTTCCTGACAAAAGCTGTTTTGATTCCTAAATAGAAGGATGGCAGCTTAGTTTCATTAGTAGGCAAACTCCACAGTTGAATCAAGAGTCACAAGGAACTAAGTTTAAGCACAACAAAATCTTGCACTTCATTGTACTTAAAGGATGAAGTGAATCTCTTTAGGGTATTTTAAGCCTAAGAAAAGGGCTTTTTTTTTCCCCCCCTTGTATATGTGCTTTTCAAAGGCTCACACTGGTTCCATTATAAAGGAAAGAAAAACTTTAACAGAATTTGTTGAACTACCACCTTTGAAGAAGTTAAGGTTAAGAAGAGTTGCGAAAAGCAAACAAACTTCTACAATAACACATTCACGTTATCTGCAATTTATGCCCTCAAATAATCAAACCACAATAGAAAGAATCCTGGAAATTATTTTGTTGCTTTAAAATGCAACCGGAATTTACTCTATAGTGCCAGAAGCTACCAAATAAAAGCCACTTAAAAATCTTTGAGGCACCTTCTCAGCATTTAAAACTCATACTATACCCATAGGCTATTGGATATTTAAATTGTTAGGTTAATTACTGGCCATACAAACTTAGGCAACGTATTTAACTCACGCATAAACAACAGGCTTCCCAGGGAAGCCAGCAGCTGGAGGTTATACCGAATGACCCAATCATGCACTCCTCTTCACCAATCTGCAGAAGACCTCAGTATCTGCTAATGCTTTAAGAACTACTTGTACAGAAGTAAATATAATTCTACAGAGGCCTTCTTTCTCTTTCTCACACATGGAACACACTAGCTATGACTTTGCCGACTGACTAAAATTTATTACTTATTATAATAGATCATACAGTTTTTACATCAGCTGAGACTGAGCAGCAAAAGGGAGGTCCAGGGCTACATTCAGACTAGGGTAGAACCTCTACCACGTGGTCAGAAGATTATGCCAGATACTCTCATGTTCCAAATGACTGGGCCACCCACCCAGCTCTGTAGTGTCAGAGACAAAAGGTGAACTGAAAATTAAGTCTGAACAAAACATATCAGAGCCTTCAGGGAGGCTAAGGAGGAGCATGGAATCGGCAGTGTTGAGTAACAACACGTGCAGCATGCAGGCATTAATTCCACCTCTGCAATACAAACCTGCTTCCTGCAGCAGCTGGAACACGCAGCTGGTGGTGGTGTTGGAGATGGCAGCCTTCCCCTCCATCCGGTCCTTCCTGGCGGCATTCCCCGCCGTTATTTGGTCCTTGGACTGCATCAGAACGCATCCCGGGATATCCGGCAGCTCATACACTTCTTTCGTTTTACCTTCATTAACTTTTTTACCAAGTTTCAGTTCTAGAGAAAAAGTAAAATTAAGAGCATTTTAGATGCGAGTTTTGGTCGCGTACGTCAGCTCGCGTGAGAGGCGCAACCAGCCCCAGCGCCATCTGCACACGCAGCCCGGGGCTGCGGGCGCTGCCTGGAGGGCTTGGTACGGCGGGAGCCCCTTTCACAACTTTTTCACCGTTTTCCAGACTCCGAAGCCCAGCTGAGCGACACGCCCCGCGGCGCTCCGACCGCGACGGCAGCGAGGCGCGGAGCTTTTCGGCTCCGGGACCGCGGGACTCACCGCCCACGCTCCGCCTCCGCTCCTCCGGGACGCGGATAGCGGCACCTCTACCTCCGGGGCGAGGGAACGAGAAACGGTTAGAAGACGGCGTCGCAAAGAGAAACTTTTCTGCAGACGGCCCAACGGGGAGCGCGGCAACGCGGTTCCGACTCCCGCTCCCACGCCCTCCTCCCCGCTACCGCCACCCCATCGGCACCCAACGGTCGCGGCGCGCGTTACCTGAGGCGGCGGGGGCCATGGCGATAACTGCGGCGGCGACGGGCACCTAGAGCACAGGAGAAGAGCTGAGCACACGCGGTCGACCCGCCGCGGGAGTAAGAAGGGCCCGGCGGAAGGGGCGGGCAGGCGGGGCGGCGAAGCCCGCGCGCCAATCGCCGCTCAACGCGGCGGGGCCGACCCGCGCCCCTCCATCCCCACCCCCGAGCGAGCGCTGCCCCGTCCCACGCCTCGGCCAATGCCGGCTCCCCGCCGTCCCGGCGGCGGGGCGGGGGGTGGAGAGCGAAGAGGGGACCGGGCGGGGAGCGAGGCCGGAGGCCCCCCACGCATGTAAATGAGGAGGCCGCCCGGCAGGGTACCCGCGGCTCCGCGCGGCGCGGCGTTGTTGGCTGCGCGCGGCGTCCGTAGGAGCGCGCGGGAGGGATCCGCCGGAGCGGGCCGGGCCGGGCCCCGCCGCCACGTGCCGCCATGGAGCTGGAGGAGCTGGGCATCCGCGAAGAATGCGGCGTGTTCGGCTGCATCGCCTCCGGCGTGTGGCCCACCGAACTGGACGTGCCCCATGTGATCACGCTGGGGCTGGTGGGGCTGCAGCACAGGTAAGGGGGACGCGGCCGTTCGGACGGCGCACCCTGAGGGGGGAAGTTAGCGCGGGGCCGGGCACTGGGCCGGGCCGTCCTGCCGACGGCGGAGGAGGGAACTGTGCGGCAGGGGGCCTGTCCGGCCCGGCCCGATCCCGCACCGTCCGGGCAGCCTCCCTGGGCCTCGGAGCTGCTCCCGGGCACGCTTCGGAAGCGGCATCGCCCCGGACCGGCTTTGCGCTCCTCCCGACCCTGGGCCGCGCGGGAATGCGGCAGGGATGCGCCCGGCCCGGCCGCCCCGCGGCTGCCTTAGCGACTCCCTGCTCTGCCATGCCATGCCCGGCATTGTGCGAGATGCTCGTGCCTAAATGCAGTCCCGCCGACCTGAATCTACAGAAACAGAACGGTTCTCGAGGAGTTTCAAGCTCCTCTTAGGCGTAACCGTTCAGATGTATCATAATAATAAAATAAAACTCGCCGTCTACCTGAGAGACATATGGCTGTGTAAAGGAAGCTGCATTCGCTGCGATTCAGTGTGGAAAGTGCGACCTCCTCGTGGGAGCACCCGCACAGGCTCACACGCACATGCTGCGTCTGGCTGCTGGCCTGCGAACACCTGCACAATATTGCTTAACTTCCTCTTGCTGGACGGTAGGCAACATTCACATGCATGGCAACTCGGGAAGGCGTGCTGCTCTAAGTACACATGCACAAATTTGTTCTCTACATTTTTGAGGTCACAAACATGTAAGGGTTGCTCCGAATTTGGTTTGGATCAACAGTAGAAAACACAATCAGTTTTTCTGTTAGATCTGAGTCTCATATACATTACAGGTAAAATGCTGCACCCCTACATCACACTTACATCCTAACAGTCTTCTTTGGGTTGCAGGTGTATCATTTGTGAACTATACATGTTTGTCAGTGTCCATCAAAATCATTTTTATTGGGAATGATAAAGCTACAGAATGCAAGGAATGAAGCCATGTGATCAGTGGCCTCATTTTTGGTTGAGCCATTTTTCTGTAAAGAGCCTGGAAAAACATCCTAGTTCATTTATGCTTATAGTCACACTGCTGGACATGGATGAAGTTTCTTAGTTGGAAATAAAACGATGTATTTTTGTCACTTTGCAACGTACTCTCTCAATGTTTACTGCAACCTTGTTTCACAATTTTCAAAGAATAGTTTTTTTTCTCTCTTTTTCTAATGGATACTTGACAGCTCTATTTGATTTCCATGAGCTCTTTAATATCTAATATCTCCTGTGGCATCTTATATGATAGTAATACTAATGTTGTGGCTGAAGCTGTAAGCAGTTTGCAAGTTATACAAAACTACAGAATAAAGGCATACAGACCCTGCCTCTGATTCTGATCTTAACTCAATATAAGTCAAAGATTTTAAAGGCTGCTTTTTTGGAGACATAAATTTTGATGCATATGTAAAAGGAAACTTGCTTACTTTCACTGTAAAGTGAAAGTCCATGCAACTTGTTACACGTTTGCAAGCAGTCAATAGAAGTGTTGTATAGCTGAGATGTTGATTTTCCCCTTTCCTTCTTTACCATTTCTGTCCATATTCTCTGTATTTCTCCTTAGCATTCTGCTGTGAGGTGTAGTGAAAGGTGCCATCCCTTTCCAGAGATAATAGGGTACCAAATTTGTTCTTACTTCTTTTTGGAACACTTCTTGAAAACCAAGAATCAGATATATAGCATATATTGCATTGGTAAAATCTGTTAAGACTGTTCTTTTAAACTGAAAAGCTAAGAAGTGTCTCTTAGCCATATTCCTTTTGAGGGGGTTAAATATGAAAGGGATGCAGTAAATATTAATGGATGGTCCTAACCATGCCCTCAGCAACTAACAGAGCTTTCATTGTCCAATGGAACATATAGTCTTCAGGCCTCACATTGAAATTAGTGGGGATGTGTAGGTAGTGACTACTGGCTTGAGATGGGTGCAGTCACAATTCTTCTACATTGCTGATTGTTCCTGTGCTATACATGTGAGAAATTGTCCTTTAATTCATCTTGGATTTTAAAAATTAGGATCTTCAGGCGTTCTTGAGATGACCCACAAAAAAAGAGAAAGCTATTGGGAAGTTGTTATAATTTCTGGTCTTTGAAATCATATCTGTACACATAAACATAGAGTTTTTGTTACATGACACAAGAACACATGGCATGAATTCTTTGTGCTAAATGTCCTGATACAGTTGTTTTCAGCAATGTGAAGGGCTTTGCTTTTTGTGCTAAGTGGCCTAAAATGAGGTGAGATTTTTACAGTGTTAAAAAGATAGTCAGACACTGGAGAGATTTACTTCAGTGAGGATCTTTGCAACTGAAAACTTAAAACTCAGTACACTGGATTGCTCCAGGAAAATATTTTAGCATGAGTTCAAATGCATGTATTTGAATGGTGCTCTTTCTACCACTGAAACTCATCTGCGTGAAGTCAGGTATATGTGTCAGCTGGGTTCTGCAGTGAGCCCACAAGCAGGCACAACATGAAAGACAGACTTGGGATCTCACTGCATTGACGTGAGCAACAACTTCTAAGTTGTTTGTTTGTTTGTTTGTTTGTTTGTTTTTCCTCTCTAATGAAAAAACAGCTGCCTGAATTTGGAGCTTAAATTTGCACTTCTTTAAAGCAGAAGGCAGTATATGGCTTTTTATTGGCTTTACTTTATAGTCATGTACTGTGAACTGAAACAAAAACTGAGTGTATTCCTACTTGCACACTAATCAAGGCCTTCCCTGCACTAAGAACACAGTCCCAATTTAACTTAAAACCATTTTTTAGCCATTTTCATCTGATCTTGGCACATTCTATAGCTGCGTTAGCAGTGAATTCTCTGTGAAAACTTTAAGGCTATTGAAGTTAAAACTGTTACTTTGGATTTAACACTAAGAAAACTTAAAAACAGGTATTCTAAGTCATCTTTATGAAAAGTAAGCTAGAGAACAAA
The DNA here is from genome assembly GCF_019232065.1 of Centrocercus urophasianus. Classification (NCBI taxonomy): domain Eukaryota; kingdom Metazoa; phylum Chordata; class Aves; order Galliformes; family Phasianidae; genus Centrocercus; species Centrocercus urophasianus. The sequence goes on along the minus strand of NW_024884475.1, from coordinate 25,555,785 downwards.
GTCACTGTAAAATCGACCGACAGCGTGCCAAAGTCAAGTTAAAGCGTATTGGTAAGGAGAAGATTTTCTTGGGGGCAGTGAGAGAGGGAGGAGGAGTACTTTGAGTTGCAAATCTATTAAACGTCATTGAAGTCCTTGACCAGGACAAATTTGCAACATTAATCTTGGAACAAGTGTGATTTCTGTTAACTTTTTGCAAAATTCTCTGGGAAATATTTTTGGCAGTAATGCCATACACCGAAACTGATTTTTTAACGAAGTCTTTGAAAGTCCTCTTCTGTGCAGGTGGAAGCCTGGTTAAATAAGGGAATCCTGCCTATCCCAGTTCAGCTGGGTCTGTGTATGGGATTTGTTAAGAGAATGAAAGTAAATGGAGAAGAAGCCATGCTTTTCTAATATCTTCCCTCTTACTGTCCACTATTAAAACTCACGCAGTATTGCCAAAACAATCACCATTTTATGTTTAGAATTTTTACTTCATTTTCTCTCCTGTGGAATTACTTGTTGCCTCCAATTAGCCACTCTTTCTAATATCTGTAATCAGTATAGCATATTAAATATCATTATCTACCTTTTCTATGCATCCTGTTCACTGCAAGATGGATTTTTAAAGGCTTTTTAGCAAGCTATTGGTATCCTATCTTACACTGTGAGTCTTACTGGAGCAAATTGGACTCAGCAGTATTTGAATGGGAATTTTCTGAGGAGCATGGATGTGTTACAGGTAGTGATCCTTATAATTTGCTATGTGGTATATTTAACCTTCAGTATATTTAACTTAAGCACATCCTCCATCCTAAGAGGTGAAAGTAGTATTGTTAATGTTTTAATTGTCTAAATGCCAGGTTTTTTTTATTTCTATATACATTACCTGTGGAATATGCTGGGAAAGATATTTGTCTAGTAATTATTTGACCCTTTGTGATATTTTACAGCAGATTTATGCTGCATGTGCTGGTTAAGCATTCCTGAGTACTTTCAGAGACACATACTGCATGTAGATGTACTAACACTTCATCTTCATTTAAGATTGGTGTAAGTTTATAGGCCATTCTGTGCTGCTAGATGTGGACAATTATATGTTCCAACCCTCACTACTGCAGGAAGAGGAGAATGGAGACCTTTGGGTGTGGTGAGCTGTTGCTCTGCTCTGCTTTTGTATAACTTCCTGCATGCTGATTTCCGGAAAGTGAAGGCAGGTTTATGTTGTAAGTTAAAATCACTGAAATCTAATGCTCATTTCACAAAATGCAGCTCAGCCTTAGGTCTTATTTCTGGATGTAGAGTAAGCAATTGGAATGAAATAACATAAGCAGTGGGAAAAACAGGAGGGAAGTGGTGTGAAATGTTTATTAAATGAAGATCTTTCAGAACAGCTGTTATGTTCATTGTGGCCAATGGAATTTAATTCCATCACGTTAACCTAGCCATGGAGTGAGAGTGAAACTGTTAATTTTTCTTCTCGTTGACTTTAGTTAAGTCATCCATGCAGGTGTGATACAGCTCTCCAGTTCTTTTCACAGGATTGCTCTTGGTTGGCTTGACTTGCCATACTTCACAATAGAGCCTGATGCATGGAGGGAGGCTTGTACATGACACAGGAGGTTTGGGTAAAACAGACTATCTTGGCTGCTCTTTCTGACATGTCTTGCATTCCTGTTCTTGATCTTAAGGGGAAAAAAAGCAGCAGCAACAACAACAAAACCAGCAACACAGAGTTGTTTGGAGGGGCTTTTTATCAGATTAGAACTTATGGTTGGACAACTCGCTTGAGCACGAGTGCTTGTACCAGCACAAAGATTACTTTGCTGCAGAAGAAAGGTGGGAGTCTGGAGGAGAGCGCCTTTTAAGCAACAATGGTGATTGTGGATCCACCCAGAAAGCAAGTACTTCTGCTCAGTGGAGCCCATTCTCCATGCATTTGTCCCAGATGTAGTTTGGTCTACCAGGAAATCTAAACGGGGCATTCCTTGCGGTGTAGTAGCCCTATCAAAGGCACATAAAGTGAGCCATTCATATCAGAATAAGTGTGTTTGAGAGGTGAACTGAACACTTAATATAGATCAGAGAGGTGATTGTGATGTTTATCTGCTATACCTCTAAAAAATCAATATCCTCATTTGAAGAAGGCAGTGGGGTGTCCTCACTGCAGCCTGAAGAGAGCCTACAAGCAGGAGGGGAATCAACTCCTTGAAAGGGTAGATAACAGCAGGACAAGGGGAAATGGTTTTAAGTTGAGGGAGGGAAGATTTAGGTTGGATGTCAGGGGGAAGTTCTTTACAGAGAGTGGTGAGAGTTTTTTACAGAGAGAGGTTGTGGATGTCCCATCCCTGGAGGTTGTCAAGGCCAGGTTGGATAGAGCCCTGGGCAGCCTGGTCTAGTATTAAGTGAGGAGGTTGGTGGCCCTGCATGTGGCAGGGGCGTTGGAAACTCATGATCCTTGAGGTCCATTCCAACCCTGGCCATTCTGTGATTCTGTGATTTGCAAACTGGGGAAGAAACGGAATTGTCCTTATGCTATTCTGGATGGTCCTCTGGCAAAAGCATGGATATTTGAGAAGGGAGAAGAGCAAAGATCTCTGTTTTTTTATAGGTTTGCTGTTACTCCCATCATTTCTTTGATGTTGGTTTTGATTTTTCAACTGGATCATTTCTATGAAGTAGTTTATATTAGATTATCAGAGCAGTTATATGTGAACAACTTGGTCTGGCCATGCTGCTGAACAGGAACCATACTGCGGTTCCTAAGAGTGTGATTCTAAGCAGTTGTACTTCCCAAGCCCTTTCAGTTTTCCTGCAGTGCTCTCACACCTAACATTTAGCATGTGTCAGTACCCCAGGTTCCATTCAACTTGTTTGTAAGTGTGCCTAGACTACATATTGTGTGACTATTATAAAGTTTAAAGCAGAGCAGAGCCACAGCACAAGCTCAAGTGGATGTAAAAATACTCTCAAAGGATGAGAATATTGGCCTAAGTAATTGCTAATTTCAAGGGACTTTTTTTGAGAAATCCTTCATTTTGGTGATACTTGATTTGGCCCATTGTCACTACCCTCGGTGATGCTGTCTAAAGGTGACAGACCATAGCTCTACACAACTGGAATTCTAAGTGGAACATTCATGTTATTTTGTCTCTAACCAAAAAATGATGTTGAATCATAACCACAGCTGCAATGAAGAAGGACTTTCCTTACACCACTTGGATTTATCTGTCTAATCTTCCTATATATTCAGGTTAATTGTAACAAGTAAGTGGGAGTAGCAAGAAAATATTAGATGATGCCAAATGGCCCTATACATTTGATCTCATGCCACTACTGACTGAGAATAAATGTGAATGGCAAAAAAGAATGATAAAGAATGTTAAAACGATTTTAGAAAATAAGCTATGTTTTGTAGTCACAAAGCAGAATACACAAAAGCAGATCCACCTTCTTTGCACATTTGTTTGTTAGGTAAATCCTGCTCTATGGCACGTGCAGACATGTTTTCTGAGGGGAAAAAAAACAACACCTTTTGGTTAGAAAGCCATGTGTTCTTTTTTTTTCTTTTTTTCCTGTCAGTTCTTGCTTTGTGCCTACCCTCTAGTGCTGATATGAAAATTTCCATATGTAGATTCCAAATGCATTCTCCAGTACCTGCTCTGAGCTGCTGAGAATTCGGACAGTCATTTGCCTCCGTGCTTTTGTGCAGTTCTTACCTGAACAGTACCATTTAAATACTTGTTTCTTGAAAGCAAATGAATAAAATAAATGTATTTTTTATTTTCTGGGAGAGGAAAAAAGGATTTAGGGTGCAGGCGGGGTTGTTGTACTGAATGATAGCAAAGCTCTGGAAGGATTGCAATCCTCAGAGTGCATTACTCAGAATTTTAAGTGAAGTTTGTCTTCTTTGTCATACAGCCTTCCTAGCGTCACCCTTCTGTGAGGACAGACACAGTATGACAAATCTAACATTTGAGCTGCTCCAAGTTAGGGCTAGCACTGTTGAGAACTTGCTGGGCTGCTTCTGTTCACTACCTACACAGAATATAGTTTGCTTTTTCTTTTTTTCCTTTTTCTTTTTTTTTCATCTGGGCTGTATTAGCAAACTGAACTGATTTATACGGGATCCAGAAAGAATAAAGAGTGAATCTTGTTGCAGTGAGTTATCAAATCAGCTTCAGTTTGTTTATGCAGCATTAGCCTTGCACTCATGGAATGGTATAATTATCATAAAAATTTCTGACTTGCTAACATGGTCATATTTGATGGGTTGAAATGTTAAGTGTAGATGTTTTATTTGATCAGAGTGGTATTTGCTTTCAGTTAAGCCTGTTATTTGTGTCATGTAGGTGAGCTAAGGCATTCAGGGAGAGTTTATATCTTTTATTAGACTGATGCTACTTCTAAAATCTCATTGTTAAGGATTGTAATTGAAAGTCATACCTTTTTCAATTTAAATAACTGAAGGTGAAAAAAATCAAAAGGGAGCAACCATGTACTCATGTGGGTGACCTTCTCTCACAAAAAAAGTCTGTTTAACTTCTTACCATCCGAGAGAATTTTTTGCATGCTAATTTGGTAGAAAGTTCATTAAACCAACCTGTTGCATGGCTGAAGGATGTGCATACAGCTGTGTTCTGTTGAGGTCTTGCATTTCTTCCTGCTTACAAAGCCTTTCTAATAGTAACTTTTTGCCTTCTGCTACTGTGTTCACTCTCTCTGTAAATAGTTTTTGAAACTGGAATATGGTGTTTTCAGAAGCACTTTTCTTAAGTGGAATGGGTGACATCTCTGTGGACAAAAGCAAAGTATTTAGTTAGAGTGCACAAGTCAATGAAATGCTGACTGAAGTTTAGCACATGTTAGGTTTTCCTAATACTGGCCTTGGAGTACCCTCTTTTGGCAAGCATTACTCAGTGTTGTGTAAGGGGACACTGTATAATGACTGGTAGGAAAGAAGTAGACCTTGTGAAAATTACTGTGTTGCTCACATGTATTTGAAAATTTTAGTTTTACCTATTGCCTTCTACAAGACATAGTTATCTAGGTGACAATAAATGAAAGTGTATTTAATCACATAAAATTAGTCTTTTTGGGGTAGTTTGTAACAGTGCACTGAGCAGCTTGAATTCAAAAATTTTGTAGTGTTTGGACCTGTTTGTGTTCATTTGCCTGCAGACAGACATTAAGGGGGAACCTCCCAAAAACTAGCTTTCTTATTCCTCATTGTTGGAGTTTTTGATCATTTAGGGCTTGCCAATTTCGGCAGGAATGAAAATAGCTCCTCTACTTTCCTATATCAAATTGCATATCATATATTTTTGTCCATCCCTTCATTTTTCTCTCACAGTAATTCTATAACATATTTCTTTGAGAATAGGTGTCTTAAATCGTTTTTTTCTTGTGCAGTTTTAGGCACAAAATTTTTCATTTACTCACTACACAGTATAATATAAAGAAACCACAACCATGACTGTGATATCATCATTATTTTCCTCTGAGCAGCACAGGTTATTAAAACAGCTTCCTCTTTTTAATTCTTTTTTTCCTTACATTTTATTTTTTTAAATCAAAGAATTACTTCCTGATGTTTTCCTCATTTTTATCACAGATGAGGTCTCAAAGGAATTGCACTTTTTCCCTCTGGTTCACATTTTAATCTGAAGTTTTCTTTTTACAGATTGTTGATGGTACAAGAAGAATGTTAGTTTGGGGGTTGGTATTAAGTTCTAGGAGTGTTTTTTTTCTTAAGTGTAAACTAGTATATGGCTTACAATTAACAGTAATGTATAGGTGCTTTAAAAAGTCAGAGGCTCTTACCATCATTCCATGTTTTTCTCTTGATACCCAAGGATCCTGCATTTGCTGTAACATCTCCCACTGAAACTTAAGAGAGAAGCAAGTTAACTTAAGTATTTTGTGGAGATTCTAAAAACATAGTCACAAACCAAAATGCCTTAATACTGTAAAAGCAAATGCACTGCGATGAGTGACTTGGAGCAATAGGAGTCTCCTAGAAAAGTCAGGCACTGGACTGGCAAACAAAATGAAGGTAGAGACGTGTTTGCTTGGCAGATACCTTAGCAAAGCTAATAATTAAAGCATCTTTTATGAATGGCTGTTGTTTTCCTTTATTCAGCAGCAGTATTCACAGCACAGGTTACACAACCCTTTTCTAGCATAATAAAATATAAAGCAACCAGTTTGGCTCAAATATTTTTGGTGCTGAAAAATTCTATTTAAAAAGACTAGAAATGAGTGATACTATCTGCATTTTCTAGATTTGGAAGAAAATGAAAGCTTTAAGAATATCATTTAGGGTAAGAACAAGGGAGCTGGGAAAGTGTCATCTCATAACTGTGTGGACTTAATTCTAGCTACAACTGATGGCACTACAAGATGGTGCCACTGGACACCTCACTAGGGCTCGGATTCATGAGTGAGCACAGTTTACTTAAGGATGTAAGTAAGGGTGGCTTCAGCCATTTCTACTCAAGCTGTCCTTGTGACCTCTGCTACCAAACTGGTTCAAGTCCTCAAATAATATTTGCAACATTGCAAATTATTGCCTAATACGTTGACAAAAATCATAGTTTACCATAATTCATTGAGCTCTAAGATGCTTTGCAAAGTTGCTTCTATATGATCTGATCTACCTGACTGCTTTGACTCTCAGGGGCACCTGCCTCTGCTCCAGGCAGGTAATAATTACAAGTGCTGAAATATGTATCAAAATATGTATCACAGCCCTGGATTTTTTTCTCTCCTGGCTGTGAATTGAATTAATGAAGTTTGTATGTTTGGAGCCCTTGCACTTGGTATCAGCTTGCAGCTCTCTATCCGTAAGTGCTTTACATGCCTCTTGGATCACCTCTGAAATCTGCCATATTTTTCTAGCACCATTTCACTGTACGTCATTTAAGATTCCCTAAGCACAAAGACTCTCCAGTAACATTGAATACTTCATGTGTTTGTACATTTTTGGTAATTTTCTTAATTCTAAACTCCTCCAGAGAACCACCGCTATTCTTTGAGTATTGCCTATTTGACTGTGCACAGAATCAAATAATCACAGTATCATAGAATATCCTGAGCTGGAGAACACCCACAAAGATCATCAAGTCCAGATACATGCTCTTTAGTTCTTTTCCCTCCTCATTATGACCATGTACCTCACCCCAAGAACAGCGTGTCAAACAAGCAACTTTTAACATTGTGTGTAATTGCTTTATCTCATTATGGAAGTTTTTAGTACCTGACAGGAGGCTTGAACTTTCGCATCCCCAGCCTGATGGACCTAGAGGCTGTCTTCTTAAGATACAGTCAACTTCATCGTAAAATCTCATTTTCCTCCTGGGATTACCAAGATGTTCATTTTCTTTCTGCAGTGCACGATATTCATATTTTAGGTTCTTGTACTTGGTGCGACATTGTTTCCAGTCTCTGTCTATTCCACATTTCATTAACCTTCTGGCAATTTCCTCAAATATTTCTTTATTTCTTGTTGCCCCTTCAAGCATTTGCTGTATCTTTTCATCTGACCATATATTTATCAGAGCTCTGACTTCATTGTCACTCCAGTGCTTTCCTGCTCCAGTATCATTAACTGTGATAACTTTAAAGTGATTTTGTGCTTCTTCCAAGGGGATATGATTATCTGAAAATATAATGAAGCAACCGGATACTGCTGAGTTATACACACATTGAAGTGTAATTGTAGTTAATGGTTAAGTGACAGCTGAAGGATTAATTAACATTTATAATAATTGCCTGGTTGCAAAAATCTTTTAGTTTTGCAATATTAATATCCAGATGCGATTACATTTCTTTCTAGATTTCAGTGCAAGATATATATATATAATCTATATATATATAGATCTAGTGCAAGATATATATATAATCTCCTGTCCTTGGTAATCGTAAAAAATTCAACATTTTTTCTCTTTCGATTTTGTTGCTGTTGTCAAACTAAAGACAGATGTATCTGAGTGCTGTGTGCAGGACTGCAATAGGTTTAAAGCTTTAAAAGCAACAATTTATCAGCAGTTGTAGGAAATTGGCTTTCCAGTGTTTTGTCAAATTAGAGTGGCAAGAAGAAGTATTATTCAAATGACAGTGCTTCTAGGGATTGAATACAAGAAAAAAACATCTATATGGATATTTAGAAGAAAGCAGATGGTGTTTATACAATAAATACAAAGCGTCACTAAAATATTAATTCAAGTTTTACTAATGACAGAGAATAATGATAAGAAACTAAACTTTGGGTGTAGTGCAAAGACTAGACAACAGACAAAAGCAAATAAAGTAAAGTAGCGTTTATGGTAGAGATTTGACTGATCCAGCTTTGGTCCTGAAATTACAATGCGACTCTGTTTCAGAGTAAATGCATGGAAATCAATACTCACCTGTCCCAACTATCTGTTTTGCTAGCGGCGTACATGATCTGTCTTCTGAGGTAGAGCTTATAGAATCATCATCTATAGAAACACACGGGTTTAAAGAAAGTGGACATAGGCAAATTAATCACAGGGATTATTGTCATTTTCTGCAGGTAACACCTGTCTTAATTAAAAATGTCATAACCCATTAGTCTTAGAGGGCTTTAATAAGTCTTTCGCTACATGCCTCCCTAAATCAAATTATCTGTTAGCATATCTCATAAGCCTTATCTTTGTTTCTGCTGCTGTGTTCCCCAAAAGGTAGCTGTGGATGCTGCACACAAGTTTAAAAACTTAATTAAATGTGTAGGCGTACATCAATGGTTTGTATCTCTCATATAGGTCGATTTGCATAACATGTTTCTGCACATTCACTGGCACAGGCATGCCACCCATTTTTGGGTGCCATTTGTACAGTTGTGCTCTTGCAGATTCACTCATACTAGTAGGGATCGAACTTCTTGAAAATTATAATCAGAAATTACATTCCTTTTTAAAAAAAAAAAGTGTGTGTGGTTAACTTGGGATGACAACAAGAAAAATTGTTTCATAAACATCTATTTCATGACTAGGCACCCCATAATTCTTCAGAAAATTCTTGCATTTTCAGCTGTTGGAAATACAGCCTTGAACCGAAAGGCAGCTCTAGCGCACCTGGTCTAGAGGTACATATCCCTGCCTGTAGCAGGGGAATGGGAATTAGATGATTTTAAATGTCCCTTCCAACCCAAAACATTCTATGATTTTATTCCTGGGCTCTTGAGTGATTATTATTATTTTCTTTTTTAAACTGTGACCCAGGAAAGATGGCTTTGCTTTCGTGTTCTCTCAACCGTGCACTCTAATCTCATTGTGCATTTGTGTACTTCTGACCTAAGTGATTGCTATCTTCAATGGATATTATGCGACAAGAAAAGGGAATTGGTGCAACTAAAGCAATCATTTGTATTCTGTTTCACTGTGCATGAACTCTTCTCTTTGCATTCGGGTGGCCTTGCTATGCCCCTGAACTTTCAGGGACACGGTCTTACTTTATCCTTAATGTAATTTGCGTTTTCAGTGTCATTGCTGTGATGGCATTGCTCTGGTGTTGTCCTCAGTGTCATATTCCTTACAGTTATGTAAACAGCTGTAAAAGCTGTGCTGAACAGGAGGTCTGAACAACCAATTTCAGATAACATAATTGCCAAGGACAGCTCCTTGCCTGGATTGCAGAAATACTGATGCATACAATGGAAATATTCTTTCAGTCTAAGAGGGCAAAGAATTTTCATTCCAAAAATCACTGCATTGAGTTTTTTTACTCATTCATTTAAATTCTGGGTATAAACAGTAATACTGTAAAAGTAGGATTTGATTCAGGATGTCAGGATAGTAGATTTCAATGTCATTGCTATTTTTCTCTAATGCCTTTCTTCCGTGACCATCCATAGCTTCTATGTTCAGTTATTCCAGAAGGTTAATATCCCACGTGTACTCTGATGTCAATTTTAAGTAGTTTAAATATATTTCCCAAATACGTGTTGTTGAATGTATTCAACTCTGATTTCAGTTTTAGAGGTAAGATAACACAGAATATTTATGCAAACTGTTGGATAGTGAACAGTCTCAAATTTAATGGACTGTCTTGAAATAGTTGGAAAAGACAGACAAGGCATAAAATGTTTAGTGTTTATGGGATAGCTATTTAGTCGTCCAGGTCACCCTCTAGTAGCTGTGAAGAAAAAAAAAACAAACCTGTATTTGTGTCACAAACAAGCACATATTTATCACATGTAGCATGAGAAGTATGTTGTCAGGTGAAATACAATCTTTTTTTAATGGATGAAAGGAGAGGTAACTGTTAATGCATTTTTTTCACTAGGAAATAAAACAAGAACAGGTTTTATCATAACCTAGAAGTAGAATGAGTATAAGTAGGAGTAACATGAATCTTAGGGATCTACAGCTCCCATTAAAGTAGAACTGTTATAAATATCAGGACACGGTCTTCACTTACCTATATCAATTGTCTCCTTCTTTATTTGTGTAGCTTCCAGAGCTGCCAGGGTGGAATTGCTGAAGTCCTCCTCATCTTCAAGGATTTCTGCAACAGAGATTTAGAGTTCTTATTAACTAAACAATCCTTAAGATATGGCTCTAGGACCACCAACTTGACAGTGTCTGTAATGATTACTATTGCTAGAGATTTCATCTCTTAATTTAAGACTGTCACTTCTTGACAATGCTGGGCTTAAAAGCCTAGTGTAAGCAATTATAAAATAACTCCAGAATACCACGTGACAACTTGTCAGGTAAGTTTATGGATGAAATGTGCAAACTCTTAAGTTAGTAAAAGCTGGATCAGAATGTTTAGAATTGTTCTCTGATCATGGTTGTAAATAACATAGTAACTGATAAACCTGCATGCAGCAGAACAGGCAAGACAGTGACTTTTGTAGGGGGTGTTTCAGTACCCACTGAAATTTGAAAGACTCCCAGCTGAGTGATGCCAAGAGTCACTGAATTAGCCTCAGCTGGAGCAAGAGTCCTTTCATTGACATAAGTGTGCTCTGCCTGGATAATTGATCTGCAGGACTGATTGCTTGCTTGATAGAGACAAGGTATTACATTCCTGTCCTCAGAGCATCCCCCCTGCTGCAATTGTGGCAGCGCTTACCTCACACTATTGGGGCCCAGGCTCTGGGCACACTGACAGTGGGTCCATGGGCTCTCCTCCACGGGGAGGAGAGCTCTGCACCTCTGTCATTGGTTCTCCCTTGTTTAATGGGGAACTCCACCCCTGTGCCCTCAGACAAATTGGCAGATGATGCAAGTGGTCTCTCCAATCATCATTTCTAGGTGAGGAAACTGGTATACAAAGATTACATGCTGAAGGCCACACTGCAGATCAATGACAGCAGCTGCTGACTCCCAGCCTCGGTCCATTCAAGAATATTGCCCACAAACATTGAGCAATAGCACACGATCTATAGTCATTTTATTAAAAATTACCCCCTGAATCAATACAGGCTTGTTTGCATCAGACATTCTTTATGATGTGACCAGCATCATGTGCTTTTCTTTCTTTCTTTTTTCTTTTGAGCCAAGAATGTGTGGGTAGATAGCCTGCCTTTTTTTTCTGAACCATTTGCCTGAGTTTTTGGGGGAGGGCATGAGGAGAGCATGGCTGAGCCAAACAGAGCAAACCATCATTGGTTTCTGACATTTATAAAAGATACTGGCTCCATCCATGTTGTTTTGTCAAGCTATAAATGACTGCCAGCAAACTTGCTTAATCTCTACTTTGTATTTGGAGCACTGCTCACAAAGCCACCTGAGCAGTACTGTAGCAGTCTTCTCCCATTTACTTCTTCAGACTGATAACAAGCTATGTTCTCTTTCAGTACTGTGCTCACTATTGCTATTTATCCTGTGTTCTGGCTCACTAAGCAAGATTAGTAATGCGTCTTAGTCCTTACCCTCATCTGTGTCATTTATGATACAAAAGTGCACCTACTTCACACCAGCCTAAGACATATGCATTAAAACATTCTCTTTTGACTAAACATTTAAAAATTCTACTCACAGGCAATATTCAAGAGAAGCCAACATAAATGCCTTGAGTATGTTCTGACTTAAGACCTTAGCTTTAAACAACCATTTCAAATAATTTTCTTAACAATGTACCATGGCAGTGTCACAACTTATCACAAATTTGTCCTTAGAGAGACATATAGTAACATAAGCAGCACAAAGAAAAACAAAAATAATGACAAGAGAAGTAATTTGTTGGAAACAAAACGCATAGATGTTTTTGCATCAGTCTGCTGGCATTCCTTAGAGTCTTGTCTTTATTTTCACTGTTGTTTCCTGTGTTACTTTAGATTTAATCAAATACCTGTACGCAGTCTGTGGTCACGCTGCAAGTAACATGTTTGGAATGTGTGCTTACGCATGCAGACTTCGAATTGGCTGTTCTAAATAGATTTCTGGAATTAGCTGCCCTTAAAAGCAATCTCATGTTTTATGAAACAGAAATAAAAGTGACTACATTGGTTTTATTTCCAGATTGACTTAATATGGATAACTGTTATCAGGATAGGAAGAAGTTTACAGTGACCCTGGGTTTTCTTTGCCTGTTTTTGACTGGAGAATGGTTCTGTGATTGATACAAGGCTCTGGTGCACTCTGCTGGCCAGTCACCTCAAGCACAGTTGCAGTCTGTCAAAGAATGTATAAGGATTTATTTACCTCTATCTATTCCTTCCCAAGTGGACATTTGCTACTCTTTAAGTGGCAAATACATTTGTGCAGTGATGAAAAAATAATGAAACATCAAATAACTGAGCACTTGCCTCAGACTGGTGGGTTTGTCTTTTGACTAACACTGTCTCAATCTTTTTCCTTGCTGGAACCTGGCATACCTGACTGGACTGTTCATAATGATTGGCAGTGGGTGATAATGTCACTGTAGTTTTTAACTCACATGCACACATAAGATCATGAGAAGTACATGCACTGCAGAGGAATCTTATACACCTCTGCACTTTTATGCTACTGCAGTTTCCAGAAAGCAGAAGTCTCTAGTTCATAGAAACAAACATGCACTTAATTCCACTTGCTGTTTCTATGTACAAATTTGGAAGATGCCCCAGCATGAAAATGCAGAGCAAGGTTAATTGAATTTCTAAATTCATATTTATGTCCATTTATTTATTTATTTTACAAGTATTTAAAAGAAAAATAAATACATGTATATATATAGATTAGAATCATAAACTTGTTGAGGTTTTCTGTGGAAGTTCTGCTGTAATAGGTAACAGAGGTCACATCCTAAAAGCTATGGATTGCCAGAATTCTGTTGATACTGAAGAACCCTTGTAACATGGTATCCCTGCTGCTGCTTGCCTTTTTGTGAATGCAAAGCTACATACTCTTTATTTAAGTTTCTCACTCTAAATTCACTTGAATTATCAAGGAAAGGCTAGTATCAAAACTAGAAAATAGAGTGCCCACGGTATTGAAGTAAGAAGCAAATTTCTGTTCTCTGCTTTATATAGTGCCTAATGGTTGTACCATAAATAACATTAAAGATGAAGTAGTTTTTACCATCTGTGATAAAATAATTGGATCCTGTATTGTTCATTTGGGAATGGAGAAAAGGATTTTGGAAACTAAACGGCATCTTATCAGGAGTGGGTCCTGTTTTTTGCCTGTTTTTCCCCACAGAAGTTGGAACAATAGTCTTCAGAGTGAATAGGCTAATCTAGAGAAACATGTGATATACTTGCAATTTTATTTTTTGCCTACAAAATGAGATTTTACAAATCGCAATTGCAATTACCCAGAAACAAAGAAAAAATGCCATTAAAGTACATATATTTGAAAAGGGAAATGGTAACTATGGTAAGCTGTAGCTGCCAAACTACTACACGTATCCTAATGGAATGTTAAAAAGTTAAAAATGAGTGCTCAGAACTGTCCTGGAAATATACAGTTAACTTTCCCTTAACTGGTTCAGAAGCTTGCAATCCAAGAAGGTTACAATATTAACACAGCAAGCATTTGAAAAAAAAACTAAGCCTTAGGACAGTTTAGTAGCACTGCTGAGTCTGCGTATTGTTACAATGTGGTGATTTTACCTGTTCACGGGGGAAAATGGAGTTTGGTGCATTTTACAAGTTGTCTTGAGTAGATCTCACTGAATAGCGGTTATGATTTCTTATATCTTTTGTCTCTTTAGAAAATGTACTTTCTGTGACAACCTATTTTTTCCCTAATGAATGCCTGAGGTGTCTGTGGTAATCCGGTAAAAGGCTAGTTGCATATTTCTTTGTGAGTAAACTTAAATTAATAAATCTAATTACATTTGAGCAGTGAAGCAAGAATGCTAATGCCCAGAATACTTCAAATTACATTTAATCATCAACTATCTCTTTACTTGTCATAGCTGTTTCTTTCCTTATATGAAAAGCTGCCAGATTCTCTGGAGAAGTATTTACAGTAACATCATCTGACAGAAGATTTTTAATTTGACATTAAAACCTTTCAAGTTCACTTTAGACCATTTTAAATTGTATTAGAGTACTCCTTAACACCTTATTTATGTGCACATTCTACCTTGTGCTACTGAAGGAGACCATTAGGTCCTCTCTGCCAAGGAAAGACCCACCCTTCAGCCTTCCAGACTTTCATACATGCCTTTAGCTCAGTGCTGAACTCCCACTTCCCCCAGAAGTTATGCTTTCAGAAGTAAGCTGTAATGTTTCTTTGTAAAGAGCGTATGGCTTTCGTTTTCAGTGGCCACCACAAGCTAGAAAGTGATATCTGAAAATGAAATTCTCACCGCTGGCATGGGTGTTGACAGAATTCTGTTAAATACTGACCAAATCATGTTGTGAAATTGAGAACACTGTATTAGACTATGCACAGGAGATGGATAATTATGTGCCTTGAGTATATACTGCTTAAACAAATGCAGTAATATTATACTCAACTTCCTTAAATCTATAGCTTCTTCTTTATTTTGTGGTCCCTAAATCTTCAAAAGGGTTATTTAATAGATTGGTTTTGTCAAATTCAGCATAGCACTGTAAATGTGTACGTGTGCCTGTAATTATTAGAAGTATGGTTATTATTGTGATATCTTTTGCTTTGAAGACCTCTACATTTTCTGACTGTTGTTGCAGTGCACGCTTCTTTTAGAAATCCAGCCAAGGTTACTAAATGTAAGAATTTATATTAAAAAAAAAAGCAGACTTTTCAGTTTACCTGAATCAGAAATTTTCTTTACATCTGCAACCTGTAGGTCTTCAGACAAATTACTAACAGAGTCCTCTTCACCTGTGTCTCCAGGTATTTCTGTGTAAGTAATGCAGTGTTAATTAGGGCATTGCATTTGTGTTCCACAGAAGAACAGCTGTGCTGTGTCAAGTCAAATGAGCCATCCGACCTATTGATTCCCTTTGTGCCAGCAGTCATTAGTAGATACATAAACAAAGAATTTAGAAGCTGCAACTGAAGAGTGAAACTTCTCCCAAAATGTTCTTATAGTTTTTATCAGACTATCCACTCATCTTTGCATTAAGTTTTTCTACATTGACTTCTTCCATTAAGCTAGACTTATATTTTTGGCCATAAAGTCGTCCACCATGTAGGATTATTACTGTGTAATAAATTACTTTAATTTTAATTTTGTTTTTAAACAACATGCCTCTACGTGGATGTATACACATAAGAAAAATAATTTAACTCTCATGCACTGTAGGTTCATTGGTCTTTTCTATTTCTGCGTTAGTCCATTCAGTATGAAGTTATCCATCAATAAGCACACAAAAACAAGTAACTGCCAGGATTCTTTACACCAGTCATTCTGCTATTTTTACAATAGTTGTCTCACTAGTTGGGGAACCTAGCTCAAAAGGCCAGTAAAACTGAATTTATTGGACAACATAAGAAAAATAAATTAAACATTTTTTAACTACTGCCTACAACTGTAGATTTCTTTGTCCAGTAGCAGTCTGATCCTTTCTTATCTAAGCTGCAAACAGTCTATTCAGACTTGATTTTGATTACAATTGTCTCTTTCTTTTCATCTTGTTTTCTTCTTTTTGTTTCCTAATTCTATAGAAAATGCTTGGAGGAAATCACTGAATAATATTAAGTGAACTACTGGACAAAACACTTTCTACTCTGCGTTCCTCCACCACCCCACCCAGCAAATTGATTCACCTACCTGCTTGTTTTTTTGTGATTCATTTTTAAGATTGCTATTGCAAAAAAATTTAAAACTAAAAATCTTAAATGATATGTGGGAAGCTGGAGTACTTACCTATGGAGTCCTTTCCTGATTTTGCTTCTGTCCACTCCGGAGGCCTCTCACTTTCCTCATTATCTGATTTACTTGCTCCTTCCATGGTACCATGCCCCAGAATAGCATCCAGTTCATTAAAAAATTTCATGCTTCTACTTGTACTCCCTGAGTCTTGGCCATTTTTTATGCTCTTGTATTCATGTTTCAGATTTTTATATTTTGTCCTGCACTGCTTCCAGTCCCTGTCAATTCCAAACTTTTGAAGTCTAGCAGCAACCTGTTCAAATATTCTTTTATTTCTCACTGTCCCCTCCAGTTGTTGCTGGATATTTTTGTCTGACCATATGTGTATCAGAGCTCTGACTTCATTAACAGTCCAGTGTTTTCCTCCTTCATTTGCTACTGTTGGAATGAAAGCCGGTGTTTTGGAAGCCTCTACTGCTGGTGGTGGATTACCTGCATCGTGTGGGGTAGGGGAGAGACACAGACACAGGTTACCTGCATTAGATAGGCGGGGTAGGGAAAGGACAGAGAGAATGAGGATGAAGTATGCTAGTTCCTAATGATTTTTGTAACGTAAAGACTTAACTTCCTGCATTCATCTCATGCTTCTGGTTTTACATACATGCAGAACTCAAATTGCACAAGGATCTGAAGAATCCAATTCTTAACTCCAAACAAAGCACCCCTTTGGAGGGAAGTGGACAAGTGGAGAATTTTGCCATTTTGTGATCTGCTGGTACAAAACTGCTCCCTTTCTCAATGTAGTTCAGCATAAATATCAAGATTTCGATGATCAAAAAAATACATATTTTTAAATGAAAAATGACAATTTCAGCGACTTATTTTGTAGAACTGTATTAGTATTATATATTATGACTCTCTCCAGTCTCCAGCTTTTTTTTTAGCGTTAGGAAATAAAGGAGATACACACAATCACTGTAAACACTGAAATATGATCTCTTGCATTGAACAAGAAATACTTATTTGTAATTATGAATTTGCTTAAAGACGTCATTTTGATTGGTTATTGAATTAGTTTGGGAAGTTTTATCTCATGCATTTTACAAATCTTTTCAAAAAATAACTTAAAAAATAATAATAAAAAAAACTTTTATCAAAGAGAGCAAAACTGAAAGTCCACAACAGTAACTGATTTTTTTTATTTTTTTTTTTTTTTCAGTCATACTGAAGTCATAAATGCTTTTGCAAGTGGCTTATTCTAGCAGGGCAAGCCAGAATGCAGGTGTTGGATATGGTATAATCAGTGGGCTTTGTGTGATGGCAAAAATATCTGACCTTTGCTTGCACAGACAGCAGAAGTGGAACATAGTTGAG
This sequence comes from Centrocercus urophasianus, assembly GCF_019232065.1. NCBI lineage: Eukaryota > Metazoa > Chordata > Aves > Galliformes > Phasianidae > Centrocercus > Centrocercus urophasianus. The sequence continues at coordinate 25,538,226 of NW_024884475.1, read as the reverse complement.
TATAATAACCTGTCTGGGGACAAGCTTGTCCTAGATACAGGCATTATTTGCTCTGTAATTCATTCCATTTGTGAGAAAGCTGTACTAATACCAATATTTTTCCTGTTAGCCCTGTGATAACTGGAACTCTGCAGCAGCCAACTGACTGATGTTTTATTAGGAAGTGTAATTTTCAGATAAGATATGCCTTCTTCATTTCTTCCTGAGGGAAAATGCTAGCTTACATTGAATGCAACCATAGGAATTGCCATGGTTGTCAACTGTCAGCATCAGATAAGCTTGATGTGGTCTCTGCTTAGTATTACTGGGAGTATTTCACCTATCTGTGTTTCCAAAGTAGCTCATTCTTCGCTGTCAGAGAGCACTGTGAACACCAGAGGAAAAAGCCCCGGGGAAGAACAGCCCTCTATTGGCTCTGTATTTGTCAATCAAACCCATACAGTATATGGTAGTTTGAGAGGGAAAAGGTTCCTTTAGTTCTTGTATAGTCCAGTATTTCTCATTATGAAGTTCATTTGCAACTGAGCTCACTTTCAGTTATAAACATTAGTTTGAATGAGTTCTAGTGACTCAGTGGATTGCTCATCTGTTCTACTATATGCAGAGCAAGTAGAGCAGAATAGAAAATTGCTTGTTTGGTTCCCCATTACCTTTAAAAAAAAAAAAAATCAAAATATTTTACCCTTAATCAGACAAAGCGGTTATAGTCTCTATTTTTTCCTTAACGTCTTAACTTCATTTCAGCTCAAATTTGTTTTAAAATGATTTTGAAATTATTAACATAGGATATCCAAATGTTTTTTAATCAGAAAGGTGTATGTGCCGTATTTGGTATTTTTCTCAGCTTCTTCAACATGAAAAAAGTGAGCAATCTGCTGAAATGAAACCAAAATATTAAGTAACATGGGTATGAAGAGCTCAATATTTTTTTTCAGTGGTGTCTGAACCACTGTCTGAAATCTGAAGATCAACTGGGGCATTAGAGAAGACATTTTAGTATCAGTACATACCTGAGAGCCTATGCAATTTAAGTTATTGAGCTGTCTTCATAGAAAGCATTTTTTCCAGAACTTCAGTTATTTAGCAGGTGTACAATTAACAAATGTACAGTTAGAAGAGTAGCGTAGTTAGGATAGTATTTTACAGGTTTGTAGTTAGAAAGATTATCGTGGTGGAAAGAGACAATCAAAAATGAAATGCTCACCTGTGTCTTAGGCTCACAGCAGAAAACTCCAAAAGGAGGAGTATGCTGCAAGAGCACTAATGAATAGCACAGACCTATTCCTGTAAACTTTGTTTCAGATATGGCAATAAAAGTTTTGGTTTTATGTGAATGTGTGTATACAGTTACTGCATGTGGTATTCTTGTCTCATCCTTGATTTCTTGTTATGCCAGGCAGAAGGAGTGTAGTGTAGCTATTAAAAGCCATAGGTTTAGCTGGGGCCCTGTTTTCTCTCAGAATATTGCACCTTGGAGATTATGTAATGAAAGTTGAGAATGGACTGGGATGTACCCTAGGGCAAAAAGGACTTGACAGAAGTGAAAAGAGCACTTGGGAAGATTCAGGACAGTGCTGCTGTTCATCCAGGGAAGGAATGAGCTCATCAGTTCTCTCTGATTCTCCCCAAAATGTGTTCAGATCTCTCTGTTGTCTTCAGCAGCCCATTGAAGGGGTTCACATCTAGGATATTCACCTTCCTTAAAGCTTGCCAGATTTGTACTTTTGCTGTGTAATAACTTGCCTTAGCAAAACTCTTACAGGAGTCCTACTGGCCAGTTTCAAGTTGTATTGTTAGCCTAAAACATTGTTCACCACCCTTTGCTTGAAGAGAAGACACAGTTGCTGTGAAGACTATTGTGAACCTGGATTACTTAGTAGGAGAGGTCAGACTTCTGCACTGCTGTCCTGGCTCAGGCCATTCACTAATACTACTTCAAGCAGAAGTTACACGAGTTGGAGAAAATCCACAAGTTGACATGTGGATCACACACTACCATTTATCATGCTTTCCACTAGCATTTAACAAAACTAATATGGTTGACATGGTTAAACTACAACATGGAATGTCTTTTGAGTGGGAGTGGTGGTCAAGCAGGAGGCATGTCACATGCAGTGAAAAGTATTTAGTGATGCTTGAGACTGCTAAGTACTAAGACTAGGAAGGAGAAGGTGGAATAGTGTGATTATTTTAAAGCTTTGTTGGTCAGACAATGATGGCATATTCAAGCTATTGAAAATGCTCTCAAAGCTCAGAAAGCTATGCATTTAATTTTGGGTCACTGCTCCATCATACTATACCTAGTTGAACTGGTCTGACATGTGACATAAAAAGTAGTGGATCTCCTGGTGCATCCTCATCGTCTTCTAAAGAAACTGATAATTCACCTGGGGAGGAGAGAGTTTTCAGATGAAAAACAGGTATGGACAAAATTAGAAATTAGTTTAAGTGAAAATGTCCATACAAAATGAAATCAGTAACGTTGTAATCTCCACGCTTGATTTGTATTTAAATTAAACTTAAACTCATTTGGCCTGTCCCCATAAAAGGATGGGAGTTACAGGCGTTAAATTAGATTATTTTACATCTACATACAATTTCTGTTAGAAATATATTTTATTCTAAAATTCTTAATTCTTAGAAACTGACCAGATTCTAGTGACCCATATGCTTTTCTGATTCTAGGTATTTGAGGTTGCACGTTAAAACTGTAGTTTGAAAACAGAGAATGTAGAGATGTACAAAAAAGTAGACTTTGCACATGGATTCAGATAAACATGAATTCATTTATATAACCAAACAAAAATTTACAAAAAGAACATTTAGAGAAGAATAGGAAGAAGGTAATGAAGTTCAGCAAAGAGTTGTGGAAATCTAGCGATTAATGGTACAGGGAATGCGGGAAAATACTCTGTGTAGAGCACGGACATACTTGTAGCCAACTGGATTCAATCTAGCTTTTAAAGTATTGCATTCCTACATTTCTTTAACAAGCAACATTATAGCAATTGCTACATGCATTTGGAAAGCAGCACATGTAGCTCAAATTATGAGTCAGCTTAATTTTCACAGAGGACAGACTTTTAAATTGTGCTCTATTCAACACACACTGTGTTGACAGGAAGTTTGAAATGATGATTTTGCAGTTATGCTGAGTGAGCTGCTGTCATTTCCAACCAGGTAGGTCACACCGATCAAAACTACCTGCACAGCAGTGTTGCATTAATAACAGCAAGCAGTGACAAGATGCAGTCCTGATGGAATGTGGCATCCCTGACGTAGGTGAAATTGAAAACTGCATCTAGATTTGTTTGAAAACATTATCCTAAATCCTTCCGACTTTCAGCAAGACCCAGAATGACTCACAGATATTGTGGCCTCATCTCTAACTGCTGCCAGTTGTCCACCTTGTTTCTCTGGCAGAAGCTGTAATCCCCTGCAATTGGCTTGACAGGAAGAAAGGTGTGCTCCTGCCTCCACCCCTAGTGCCAGGCCTTGTGCTTTATCTGCCTGAGAGCCACAACGCACACTGTGGAGAGGGAAACAAGCTCTTTGTGGGAGGCCCACTGAATGGGCCGTGTGTGGGCAGTGGGATAAAGAAGCTTTATTTACAAGGTACACTTTAAAAATAAACTGCTTAATATTGTAAGCAAATAAGAACAGCAAACACGAAATATGTTGTATTTGAAAGAAAGGATATTTGATGGAAAAAAAGTATTTGATGAGTAAAAAAGTTTACATGCATGTATTGCATTCTTTTATTAATAATTCTATAGTAAAGTATATAGAATATTTGTGATTGCCAAGTTTAATGTTAAATCCAGACATGGAAAATGACATATGTGTGGCATTTGCAGTCTGCATTTTCAGAGGATCTTTTCTAGTAGCCATCTAAGTTGAGTGCATATGATAACAATTTCCTTGCTGATATATTTCTATTCTGACTGAACTGAAATTAGATTTTTTTTCTATGTTTGCTGTTGTAAAGCAAAGAGCAAGGAAATGAGTTTGTCCTCAGACACCTCTCAGATTTAATTGTGATTTTAACTATTAGCTTATCTAAATTACTTTCTAAAGGAATCTGACTTTATAAGATATGAAAAAAAAATCAGGAAAATGAGGAAAACACTGCAGAAATGCCATTCAGTCCCATAGAATTAGACTTCTTTTTTTCCCCTTCTTCTCCTTCCTCCCCCTCCTCAGCAGTATCGTAGTAGTTGAAATAATCAAACAAAACTTTGTAGCTTTATATGAAGGATGAGTATGAATATTTAAACTGAGGCTAAGCAGAATGGTAAAAGAGTTTTTTTGGGAGTGTGCCCTGTCTGCGTCGTGCATTTTAAATAACACTTTACAACAGCTAAGTTCTCCAGATAAGATCTGCATAGTGAATATTATTATTTGGCACAGGTTTTAGTTTTCTGATAGCCTTTTCTTGTTGCTGCTCCTCCTATGCAAGGCAGAAGCCTTGGGATCTCCCAGGTTGTTAAAATAAGCCTTCTCAGCCCCTTCTGAAAAAGAGAGGGGTAGAACCGTGCCTCCCTCTGCTCCTTTCAGTGGCTTTCAGTGGCTAAACAGAAGTTCAGGAGGGCACCTGCAAGGTCACAGATGTACACAGGTCTTAACAGGAGACACTTGTATGAAATAGTCCCTTTCTTCCGGAAGGCAGCGGAGGAGCTGTGAGGTTCATGCTGGATAGGCACAGCGGGCTGTGCAAACTCACGCTGCCATCTGTGGGAGTGCCACATTCACATCTTCACCCACGAGACACTTCTGACCAGCAGCAGCACAGCCACAAATGCCGCTTCAGCCTTACAACTGAATTTCAAAACACTGAGCTTGGCAACTCCTCCTTTCATAGCCACCACAATGATGGCAACGATGATGGCATTGCCATCATCTGATGGCAATGGGAAAAAACTGTCCCTGAAGCAGCGCTGTTTACTTGGCTTGTGTCCTTAAATGAAGGAAGTTGATGCTGTCACCGCTATTCACTCTGCCTGTGGTGCAGATGTGTGTGTGCTGCATACCTGCAGGACACATTCATTGCTTAGTGAGCTTCCACTGTGGCTGAATTATGGTTGTAGGAGTCTTTGCATTTAAATTGTTACCACTTGTGTTACATTATTACAATTACAGTTATTTTTACAGTTTTACAGTTGCTGTTACAGTTTCATTTACTTTCTGTTTATAAAATACTTGGTTGGGTTTTTCTTTTTCCTTGTAAAGGAAGTAGTAGAAATGCTTCTGCATTTCATTATACCACCTTTAAAACCAGATTGTGCCAATGCTTCAAAATGAAGCTTCTCACCTCGGGGACGAAAATTTTTTATTTTATTTTTTGTGTTTTTTTCCAATTTGGGATTCATAACTGCAACCAACTCCTCCTGATTTAAACTTGCAAGAGATCGAAAGCAGATGAGAATTACATGAGATGAGATTAACAATTGGTGCAAACTGCATCAAAACACAGAGAATAACCTAAGTTCAGAGCCTGAGAGGAGGGACTCTGATTTAGCTTTGTGCACTCCTCAGGAGTTAACAGCTTGTATCAGCCACAGATTTGGCTCTCAGTTCTGCATATTTAAAAATAAAAATGGATTGTAGTAGCAATGCATTGTGCAGACAGCACATGTTAAAATAGCATGAAATTGGCATTTTATTTTTAAGTGATTTATGACAGATTAGAGGCTTTATGCTAATGATGACAAATTAAGGTCGAGCTTTTAGCTAAGGTAAACAGTGGCAAGAGAAATGTTAATTCCTTTTTATCAGATCTGTAAGACAGCATTGTAGAAGGAGCCTTGGAAGAGTACAGTGGTAAGCTATATGTCCAGCATCTTTGTGCCATTGGCAAGTTCCTCTAATACTATTTTAGTGGGTTTATTGTTTTCTTTAAAAAGATTCACAGTCTTAATTAATGTAAATTTGCATATACGGATGGAACAAATTGAGCTTATCTTTGAATTTCTCTTTGTAGCCATATTATTTGGATACTTAGAACTATTACTGGAGCTTGTGCTTCAGTGACATTCAAAATGAGATGAGGAGGTTTGAGTGCTGTCAAATAGCAGATTAACCCTAATGAAATGTTAAGCACAGCTTAAATGCATATGTAAAGAGGGCCGAATTAAACAAGGAATGCAACTAATTTGGTTTAAAAAAACCCTTTCAGAATAAGAGCAGTTGTAGTTACGTGTTTTGCCTCAGAATATTCAGACAAACATTACAATTTTTATTTTTCCTTGGCACATTACAATTTTTAATAGGAAGTTATTAAACATCCCTCTGTTTCTCAAAAAAATGAAGTTAATCTCTAATAGAATAATTTCATTTACCTTTGATCATAGCTGAAATTTCAATTACAGAGAAATAAAAATAAAAACTAGAAATTTCAGTTGTGCCACAAGTAACAGTTCTTGAAATAATCATGACATTTTCCACATCTACATTCAGTTTTCTTTAAGTTTAGAACTGGAGCTCTAATAGTCAGGGTTGCAAAGTATCGCAAATGAAATTAAAGGGAAAAAAAAAAAAAAGCAACACACACAACCATCTTTCCTTAATTTAACACCTGAGCTCTGTGCAGGAGCCTTGACATCAGAGTACTTACAGAGGCTTTACTGCAAGCAGTTAGTGTGATTTGGTGAGAATTACTCTGTATTTACAGGCTTCAACACTGGTGGGTGCTAGCATGTCCTGCCCTGTGCCAGAGCGCATCCGTCTGGGGCTGCTCTACAGCACTGCCAGGCTGGGCAGCTTCAGCGCAGAGCCGGCAAACTTAGGATGTGGGCTTGTTTGCCTGGGGCTGGGGGCTTTTTGTTTGGTAGTTTTTAAACAAAGGGAGGATATAGAAGCAGAAAGAGTTTTACCTTGGCTGCTGTCTGCGGTGGGACTGGCGTTGAGCCGTGCCTCGGTGGTGGAGCACCTGGCGTTCCCCTCGGCAGCCAAGTGTGCGACAGGCTCACATCGCAGTATGGCATCCAGGTCATGAAAAAACTTCATGGTTTTAGTGGCATCCCCGGAGTTGCGGGCGTATTTAACCGTTCTGTATTCATACTTCAGGTTTTTGTACTTTGCTCGGCACTGTTTCCAATCTCTACAAACTCCTAACTCCTGCAGCCTTTTGGCAATGTAGATGAATATTCCTTTATTCCTCAGGGTGCCGTGGAGCTGTTTCCTGATGCTCTTCTCCGACCAGATGCTTAGCAAGGCTTTAACCTCCTCCTCAGTCCAGTGCTTCCCCGCTCCACTCTCCATGTTGAGAGTGACCTGGAAATGATTCACTATTTCTAGCCAAGATCTGGTTCCCTAGGCAACCAGGCGCCTGCTTCTCGGTGCGCCGCCCTGAGCACCGCGAGCTGCAGGCCGCCCTGAGCTCCACACCAGCACCCAGAGCCCCAGCGGGCAGGCACACAAGGGCAGGCCCTTGGCAGCCACACTGCCATCAGCCGCCTCTCTGCCCGGCCCCTGGAGTGGCCTCTTAGCCCCCTGTGTGGAAAATGGTGCCGGTCTCACCACTGCGCTGCCATCAGGGCAACAAAGCCGGTTGGGCTGGCTTGATGCCTTGAGCAAGAAAAACACAGGTGCAGAAAGCAAGCTGTGCTGGCACCCCCCCTCCCCCATGCTGGGGACAGGCTGCGCGGACGCACTGTGTGGGTGCTGTGTGTGAGCACCGCAGCACCTCCTCTCCACCAGCAACCTGAGGCTGCTGCCGGCCGCTGTGTGGGCTGCCAGGCGGTGTGCGTGGTGTGGCAGCAATGTGGGCATGATGCACAGCCTCACCATTGCGTGGCCAAGTGGCATTTGCTGTAAAATTGGTGGGCGCTTACATGCATTTCTATATGCATTTTTACTGTCCATTTACTACCAGTGATGAGTTAATTAAGTGCTTGCTTACTTAAAAATCACTAAGTTGGTAAAATGGCATAAGCTCCTTGCTTCCTTTTTGCCTGTGCTTACTATTCTTCTATTAGACTACATAAAAGATGTAAGCCCACTACTTGCAAAGTCCTTTTAATCATGATGCCGGCTTCTCTCCCTCTATTTGATTTTGGTGATGTTTAAAGGGACATTATCAATATTGAACTGGAAATCATCTATAATATTGAAATTTGAATTAAAAGTTGCTGAATGTGGTGTATGAACCCTTAATCTAACAAGATTAAGGTCAGTCATTATGTTAACAGATAGGATGTCTTCCTGAGATAAATGAATGAACTTACGGGTTTTCTTATCTCTGATTTTTTTTTTCCTCAGGGATCTTTCAAGTCAGCTATAAATTCATTCAGATATGTGTAAAGTTTGTTTTGTTCTGCTTTCTTTGTTCTTTAAACTTTGTTCTTTAGATGTTGCTGTACATGTAAGTGGGTCTAGCGACAAATATAAGGGTTTTAGGGCTTAAAGAAAGTCTTCAGTTGTAGATTAGAATCTGTTATGTAGGTTTGCAGCTACTTTGATTACTGCTTATACTAGATAATTCCTCAGTTGAGTTAAACCAGTCCGATGGATGAATAGCAGCTTCTAGTATTCTAAAAATATTCTAAGTGGTTCATTTTCTAAGAAAAACATCTTTCCCTTTTACTCCTTATTAAGTACAAGAATGCAGTGGGATCTGAGCAGGCCAGACAGGCCCTGCACGGAGTCAGGGAAGACAGCTGGGAGGAAAAGCAGCAGTCTAGGGACAAGGCTGTCATTTAGCTGGTAGTGCTCTTCTGCTTAGCAAAACACAGCTGCCAGCGTGAGACTGGTCTGCCATAGTGGAAGCATTTCCGTTTTCAATGTCACCGTACATAAGAACTGTTTTGCTATGGTTCAGAAGCTTAGGTTTATGTTCTCAAGCACTTTGCCAGAGGGTTCACACAACAGTTAGTGGTGTAAATGCTAGTTTGACTGCTTAAGTGCAAGAGTGCAAAAAACTTGTGTAGGTGATCAGTGGGAGAAAAAATGCATTCCTTGAGGCAAAACCAGCAGTTTCTTAAGACAAACCCCAACAGAAATAGATGCAGTGCTACTACTCTAGCTAATAGTAGCTAGAGTAGTAGCACTGCAAAGTTTCTTTTCAGATTAAACATCTGCTGTTATTTTATGCTTACACTGAAATTGGACTGCAGTAAGAGGCTGAACCAGTGCTTTTTAATGGAAAGATTTCCACTGAATTCAGTGGGCTTAGGCACAAAACTTATGTGACTGTTTTGAAAAAAAGAGCACAACGTGGGCAAGAAACTGCTTTGAATACAAATGTGTAAAATGAAACAACAAATAAATTTAAATTAAAAGTTCATGTTGTAAAGAGCAGATGAAAAAAACATTAATCCATAGCATAGTATGGTGTTTCATTCTAAGTACTTTCATTCTTTATATTTATTTGTATTTTGTTCACAGGGGCCAAGAGAGTGCTGGAATTGTGACAAGTGATGGAGAGTCATCCCAAGCATTCAAAGTGCACAAGGTAAAATGTAAATGTTTTGCTGATGCCCAAGTGAGATGCATATTTCAGCAAGGAAGCTAAATAATTAGAAAGAGGGGAAGCAGTGTGGTTTCATTTGCTGTTTTGGCATTGTCAGAGTGATAATATCTAATTGTGTTATCTAGGTGATTTCTGTCTTAAACTCATGTTTAAAGCAAATCTGCCCATGTTATCCCCTTCTGGGTGTAGCCACATGCACAGCAGTAGACACAAAGAAGTATCCAGATCAGGCTATTGTTACCTTAAAAAGTGTTTTCCAGCTCCACCTGCACCTAAAGTGTTAACTCCAGAGATGTGGAAGAGTACACCAATGCAACTTGAGAAAAGACAAATAGGTACAGTTCTGCAGAAGGACGTGGCCAACTAATTCTTAGCTTAGTGAGAATCAAGGAAGTGGCAGCTACTTCACCTACAGGTAAACATAAACTTTGTAAATGGCTGAGTGGAAATCTGAGAAGGTCACCCAGTCTTTCTCAAGCTGAGAAAATCCCAAGGGAAGTTAACAGCCATTAAATGACCAGAGTCTCAATATGCCAGGACAATCCCTGCATGATCAGGGATTGGTTTTGCTCATCCAGAAAAAGATAATCATCAACCTATTAAATCCTGGAAGAGCAGAGGACTGGAAATAAAACTATTTCAGCAAACAAAACTGTGGAGCACAGTTGATATGAGTGTGCTCTCTGACCACCGTCAGAAGGCAATTCATTTTTATGCGTATGCATCTCTGAGGAAGATTAATTAAGCTGTTCAAACCAGTTTAAGAGTAAGAACTGTTTTGCTGCAGCAGCATGCATATCTGCATGACTGCTCCATGCCTCGTGCACAGTCTCATCTCTTGAGCATTGTGTTCATCACCTTTTCTGGAATTTCCCCCCTTCCTATCTGTTACATACAACCTCATCCTGCCCCCTACACACTTTTAAATGCCTATTTTCTCAAATTCCACACTGTGTTATCTGTTCTTCACTCCTGCTTCTGCTTGGGTTTCAACTTACCTTAAGGTTTACTGGAATTGAAACTTTCTTTTAAAGTGAGATTTATACATAAATAATTAAATAAATCCTGCAGTAAAAATTATTTATGAAATTCTAGCAGACAATAGAATAATCTGTAGAGTTTCCATGTTACGGAGCTGACATACTTAACTGTCATGCTAAGAGTTTAATTGACTTTCTCATTGTATCAACTTTGATATTTTAAGAGTTACAGAGGATGTGATGTTTACTCTTATCCTTGAAATACCTTTCTTGGATTCAACACTTCTAAAAGACGCAATAACTACAGTGTAATAAAGAGTCTGTGGAGTACAACAGATTTCACTTGTATAATCCTGGAAATTATGCCAATGTAAGGAACATTTGTGTCTGTTACCCTGGTGAAGTTACATTTAGGATTCTGACTTTAAACTACACCATGAAAAAATCTCAGCAGTGAAGATGTCGCTGTGTCCGTTTGTCCTCCAGACACCAGCTGGCATTCTTCATAGCAGAAAAAAACAGAAGGGAAAAGCTGCCTGCTGCTCACTGCATCGATTTACAACACTGTGCATTAGTGCAAGCTCACCTTTGTCAACAGATTAAGCCAATGGATTAGAGTACAAACTGGACCACCTACGGATGGATATGTGTTCTTTTCTGATCGTTACCCGCCTTTGAAGGTGGATTAATAGCCCCTAACAAAGGTTTATAATCCTTTGTTTTAAACTCTCCCAGAAGACTCATCCAGATTTGTCTGGTAGAGCCTTTCAGCCAACTTTGTGCAAGAAAAAATTAGTGTCATAGCTGTACTAGCCCAGGATGTGGATAAACGTACATCTCTTATATAGATGTAGTAACATCAGTAGCAGAAGAGCTTTGTCTTACTGTTGCATGCTTGAATATGCAGAAAAGTCTATATTAAAGTAGATATATTATCATTTTCTGGTATATACCAGACCTGGGACATACAGAAATAAGATTGCATTCACTAGGAATTTTTTATAGTGGTGTAATTCACATTCATTGTCCCACTGACACAATCTAAATCAGCAAAATATTTCACTATGCATATTAAAGATGATGTACTTGTGTCACCAAATGTGTTTTGACATAGGATTGCTTGTTTAACCTATTGCAGTGTTTCAAATAGCCACATCCCTTAACATTGGACCTGTGAAGTGCCAGATCTCCTGTTGGGATAAGTAGGCCTAAGTAAAACAAGAGCACGATTGCATTTCTGCACATGGTACAGATTTCGTGTAATGTGTGAGACAATAGGTGACGTTTGATTGGGCATATAGTTTGCTGAACCATTAAAGCAAAAGCACTACTTTGAATGCTTGTGGCAGTAATTTTTTAACATGACAGCAGGTATCCTAAAACCATATGTGCAACCACAGTCTTTTTGTATTTTGAGTCTATCCAGACAAAGAACAGAATACTCTAAAGCCTGACTTTCTTTTATCTGCTTTGGTTGAGTTCTGCAAACAACTCACCATATTTCCTTCCTCCCTATGTTACCCCACTGTGTTGTTATTATACCCACAGCACAGGCCATAAAGCAATCATGACTTTTCAATCTCTCTCATGTAACTTTACAGATCCGAGAAGAGTGTTACCATGTGTGATTTCATGTACATCACAGTTACCATACATGATAGGGAAACAGGGGCTTAGAAGGCAGCATAAGAAGCTGGAGTGGTAGGAGGGTTTGGAATCCAGTCTTAATTTCTACTGTATGCAGGTTTTTTTTCTCCAGGCTATTCTTGCTGTTAATTTGTCTCCACATAGTGCTTGTTGCCATAAGAAGCTCCTGACAGCTGACTAAAATGCTTTGACGCATGTCTGCTTTAAATAGAAGGCAACCTGGATGTATGAAATGTTTGTTTTAAGTAAACAAGAAAATCCTCCAGAAAAAAAGCTTTGCTTCTGACATTGAGAGCAGTCTGATAAATGGGAATGACTACAATCTGATAAATGTTGTCATGGACCAGTATAAAAGTAAATCATATATATCACTAACTTGCCAGTAGTATATCCTAATTAGAGAATCTTGTGACTTCTTTCTTCTTTTCCTTCCCTTTGGGCATTCTTTTTTCTTATGTTTTTAAATGCCTTAGCACTTTGGTTGTGTTTTTCAAAGGATGCGTTTTTAGTCAGGAAATAGATTGTTCAGTGGAAATCCTCAGAACGAAAATGTATAAAGTTTTGTCTAAAAATAGGTGTGCTGGGATCTGACATATCATTGTGACACCTAATCAGCTTCTTTCTTTCCTGTGGATTTCAGGTTATTTCGCTTTCTAGCAAAGTGTTTATTACCAGGAACAAGCACAAGGAGAAATGAGCACACTGCCAATAAAACAAAACAGCAGAACAACAATTTTTTTCCTTTTCTCCTGAAGGGAATGGGGCTTATAAATCACGTGTTCAATGCAGACAGCCTGAAGAAGCTATATGTTTCAAACCTTGGTATCGGGCACACCAGGTACTCTACCTCGGGGATCTCTGAGCTGCAGAACTGCCAGCCTTTTGTTGTAGAAACTCTTCATGGAAAGATTGCTGTGGCACACAATGGGGAACTAACAAATGCTGTACGACTGAGGAGGAAGGTTAGTATCTCCTGGAAGAATCCAGTATCATTCATTCCTGAGCATGAAACAGAAATGAGCAAAAAGTTTGCTATGATGAGTGCTTAATGACAAACTACTGTGTGTTGTGAAAGAGCATCATAATCAAAATAGCCTTGGGGGAAGAGAAGCCCCAGGAAAGAGTAGACATTTGTAGTTGCTATAGGTCATAACTCACTAGTCCTCTAGACTATTTGTCACACTTCTGTATGTCAAGTGAAAAAACTAATTCCTAATGATCATATGTTAAGAGGGTTAAGAGAGACATAATTAGGTGAGGTAATCATAATATGAAATGTTCTTGTTTGGAATATTGTCTTTACTTGTATTTCTGGCTTGCAAAATTAATCATGAGTATGGTCAGGGCACAAACATAAGGAGATCATCAAATGACAGATTTTACAGTCTATTTGTCTGGAAAAGTACGTTTAGAGAACCTGCTGAAAATTTAGCAGATGTTTCATTGTGAAATCTGTGCTATTAAATTCCATCCAAAATCTACAGGATCTACTCCTGCACTGAAGCAAGGCAAAGGTATGACAAGATCAGTACTTTACTACTGGTAACCCTTTTTTGTGTGTGTCTTAAAAGCTTATGCGGCATGGTGTAGGATTGTCAACCAGTTCTGACAGTGAATTGATCACCCAGCTGCTGGCTTTCACACCTCCTCTAGAAAATGACGACACTGCTGACTGGGTAGCAAGGTGAGGATTACAGGTTTCAGAAGCAAGAACAGCAATCTAGTCTCAGCATGATGTGTAACACGTTATTATGTTCACCTCTGTCTCATTGCAGAATTAAAAATTTAATGAATGAAACTCCAACTTCATATTCATTGCTAATTATGCATAAAGACATAATCTATGCAGTACGTGATCCATATGGGAATCGCCCTCTCTGCATTGGTCGCCTTATTCCAGTAGGGGACATGAATGGAAAAGGTAAATCATACGTATATTCTAATATTCATACACCTATATGCATATATATGAATATACACATTCATGTTAGCACATGAAGCCATCAATTTAAGTAATTACAGCTGCATTTACTGAAGTAGAGATAAGAACATGTAATACAAAAGTCAGTTTTGTAAATTCCTAACAGTGGTGTTGTAAGGAAAAGGTAATTTGTAGAAAGTCTGCAAACATTGTTTCTGTTTTCAGCAAAAGTGAATACTGCCTGATGACAGTGTCAGAATTAGGCAGCCCAACTGTAATAGAGTATTTCTGAGAATGAAACTAAGTTCTTATCACCAAAATAGGAAAGCAAGGACAAACAGAATCACAGCTGAGGTTGGAAGGGACTTCTGGAGGTAATCTGCTCCATCCTGCTCACTCAAGCAGAGCCACTTGGAGCCATTTATCCGGGACTGTATCCAGTCCAGAAAAAATGACAATTTTCTCCCTTTCTTTTGTGATAAGTCAAAAGGTGTTGGATTACAGACAATCTATTTCTACTTTCCAAATGCTCACATTAACTGATGGGAATAAAGTCCTTTGAGCACAAGAAAAAACTCAAGATTTTTAAAGCATACAAACATTTGGTTTGATCTGTTCTGTGCCTGTACTATATTGGAGTTCAGTCCAGTATTCACTGTAGTCAAAAGGCTCTTGACACAATTAACATAGGAAAAAAATAAGGAATTTCTTGTCTAAACAGAAGTAATTATTTATATCTAAAGCAATTCAACTATAAATGCAAAAATCTGAAATAGTGTGGAGACAACATTTCTGAACCAGGAATAGGATGCTGTTACTATCAGCTGTGCCTAGGATTACTTTATGGTGCTTACATTTTTTAGAAAGATATTATAGAAATTTTAGAATGCTAACCATTGCAAATTTAAATTTGAGCATTTGGCAAACTAGAACATAGCAAGACAAGTACTGTATTAGATATGCAGTGTGGTATCAAAAATTGTGGAATCTAACTATAACAGAAATCTTTTATTTCAGGAAAAGATAACAGTGAAACAGAAGGATGGGTAGTCTCCTCTGAATCCTGTAGCTTTTTATCTATTGGTGCTGAGTAAGTGTTCTGGTTCTCACTTGATCTGAAAGCTCTCCTCAAGCAGCAATTAAACATTAAGCCTCAAATTGCCAAATATCGTAATCTCTAACAATGTAAAGACATGAAGGATTAGTTTGTTGACTGGTCGGAGGTTTGTTTTTTTTGCCAATTCTGTCTTTTGAGAGTTTATTTTTTTGATTGAGTTAGTGTAAAGGAAGTTAAATAATTATGTGTTCAGAAAATAAGAGTGAAGACAACCTCTTGTTGCTTTAAATTTGGATATCCTTATCAATTTAAATTTTAGCCTGGTTAGCAGTGAAATTCATGTATTATAAAGTAATGCTATGGAAGAGGTTGCAGTGGTAGCTTATGGGTTGTACTAACTTGAGCAATAGCATTTGCTGCCTATCAGCCAGCCTCTTTGTTTCAAAAAAGTGACAGGTACTTGAAACTATTTCCATAGGTGCAAATGGACCCATTAAAGCCAAAGGTGAGATTCACATTCTCTCCCTACCTAAGATGCTTTAAAAAGAAAAGCGGGACACTTTGTTGAAACAAAAAGAGATTGAAGGCTCACTGGGAGATGTAAAAAAAAAAAAAGAGCAGTTATATTTAATTTCTTAGTCAGAGATTAGAAAAATATGCATTTGGGTAACACACTACTAAGTAAAAAGAAAGTAAAGCGAAACCAGGAAAGAATGTCATCACTTTAGTATTCTTTTATTCTCTTCTGTATAGTATTCTTGTGGGTGTGTTTTTCTGTGTTCTTTGTACTGGATTGCATCCCACATATGGGAAGAATTCTGTGGTACCACAGTATTAATTTATTGCTATTAGATGCTAATTCAGACCATTTTAGTAAAGGTCACTTCTCTTACATGTTGGCCATAAAGCATAGTTAAGTCCTAAGACAAGAAAAATATGTTCTAAAGCAATTTTCCCACCAATAGGGTTTATGTTTTAAAACTATCATTCTAAATGCTGCGTATTTCTCTTTCAAGGTACTATCGTGAGGTACTTCCTGGAGAGATTGTGAAAATATCCAGGTATGATGTTCAAACATTGGATGTTGTACCAAGACCGGAAGGAGATCCTTCAGCATTCTGCATCTTTGAATATGTTTATTTTGCAAGACCAGACAGTATCTTTGAAGGTGAGAAGATGTAATGTACAAAGCCTCTGCTTCCCAAAATAATGGGAGGTTATAGTCTGGAGAACAACTGACTCTAGAGAGGGTGTAGGATAATTGCAGGTTGGCAGTGAGTGTGAGTTTTCACAACAGGGCTGGCATAGAATGGGCTGGCACAGTTCTTGAGGATAAAAGACTCGGGAGAAGCATGTAGCATCACTTTCCTGTTCCTGTCTGTGTATATTGCCTCAGTCAGGCCTGCCTGCATAGCCTCGTGGAAAGGAGGAAAAGAACCACAAACATGATTGAGGTCGTGGAAACATCCCTTCAAAGCAAGAGACTTATTAGTTCTTAGAAAACCTTTTAAATAATTAGACCTATGAAAGAGAATCTGCAAAACAACTTTATCTTAGTGTTTTTGTTGGAAGAAATGTTCACTTCAGGAAGATGTTTTTAATACAACTTCTAAATCTGTGAATTGTCTAAGTATTTGGGACAGTCAGTCTAATGTTTCTATTTCAGTAGAAACTTCTGAAAATTGTGTTAGAGATGCAGTATTAGCCAGGACATTCATACCTAGCAATGTCCCCACTTCCTTCATGTTCCCTAGTTCTTCTGTACCTTTACCTTGCCTATCTCACCACAGTACTTCCAGTTTCCTCTTCTGGTTCCAAACTTTTAGGACCTTCAAAGCTCTCGAGGCCTCTTTTTGCCTTAATGAATGTGGGGTAAATATAACCAACAGGTTTAAAACTAATAAGTGGATGGAGGCAGACAGAATGATTGCACAAACTTTGTCTGCTTAGGAAAACAGACTAAAAATAGAACATGCATATTGTGAACATGCAGGCATAATTTCCTCTTCTTTGCTCCTGTAAGTAGATTTTGTAACATACACATAAAGTTTAGTTACCTGATTAGAGCAGACCGGGTTTTAATTCTCTGTGTAGTGATAGAGTTGTGAATGTTAGAATATGACATTATGGGTGGAAATAAAAAATGAGCTCGTGTGAATGACTGCTTATTAACTCCAAAATTTTTCTCACTGACTTCTATGCCTGCAACTTACCACAGACATTTGTACAGCAATCTGAGAGGAAATCTGAATTATGCATACCAGGAAAAACACTTATTGCTGTTCTTAGGTCAAATGGTGTATTCAGTCAGGAGGAGATGTGGCCAGCAACTTGCTATTGAAGCACCTGTGGAGGCAGACCTGGTCAGCACTGTTCCAGAGTCTGCAACCCCAGCAGCTCTGGGTTATGCTCAAAAGGTTTGTGTTAATTTGCTTTCTTTTCTCAAATATATCTACACATATCTTTCTTTTTTTTTTGTAGTGGTGCATTTCAGCACAGGCTACTGGAGTGGCCTACAGACCTTCTGAGTCACTGCATCACTTGTTGGTTTTTGTCATTATTCCACTCTATTAAGATATTTCAAAGATTTTTGGTTATTGTGAAATCATACTGAATCCTAAGGTTTCTTTGAAGCACAGTAACAGAGAATAACCAGTTTTATAGATACTAACTCTGTTTAATGTCTCCTGTTTATAGTGTGGACTGCCATATGTTGAAGTACTCTGTAAAAATCGCTATGTAGGAAGAACTTTTATCCAGCCAAATATGAGGTTACGGCAACTTGGTGTTGCAAAGAAGTTTGGTGTTCTATCTGACAATTTTAAAGGCAAGCGAGTTGTTATCATTGATGATTCAATTGTGAGGGGCAATACTATTTCTCCTATAATAAAACTACTAAGGGAATCAGGAGCTAAAGAGGTAAGTTCATTTTTAGTCTGTATATTACACATTTAAGTACAAGATTGATTGGAGTGTAAAGCACTGGGTTTTGACTTCATTTGTACTACACATTTTTCCATTATTTAAAAGTGCAAGTGTGGAAAAAAAAAAAAAAAGAGAAGACTGGTGTGTGTTTTTGTCATGGTGGGTTGAAAAGTTTATTTTGTTTCTTTGGCTTTGATTTTTGGAGATTAAGGGGAGAGGAACATGTCTCCATTTATAAAGTGCTAACTGACAACTAGAATAGAAAACAGATTAGGTAAGATGAGAAAAAAGTGTTGGTGTATTTCTGCCACATGCATTAAATACATTCACATACTGCAGTAATCAGGAATGTGCTTTAAGTCATCAAAGCACGTTTGTTTAATTGATACAAATTTTTAACTGAAACTGTAAGCAAGTTTTTCACTGAAGCAGAAGTGTTTCATATGATGTTTGACTTTGTAAACTGAAACACCTGCATCAAGGATTGAATGCTATAGAAGAGAAGCAAAATCAAGACTGAACCTTATTGAACATTAGGAAATTATAATGATAAATTCTAAAATTATCTTTTTTCTCATCTTCAAATCTGAAAGTTATCTTACTTTTAAACATTCCATGGCTTTGATCAAATGCTGTGTTCCTTTCTTCATTATTATTTTGCAGAACTTGGACTTTTATATTTTATTACGATCTGCTGAACTTCACCTCATAGCACTGTCTTGAAATTGTGTTTTTATTCAGGTGCACATTCGTGTGGCTTCGCCTCCCATAAGATTTCCGTGTTACATGGGAATAAACATTCCAACAAAAGAAGAACTGATTGCCAACAGACCTGAATTTCATGATCTGGCAAACTACATAGGTAAAGGCGAGGTTTCTTTGAAAGATGGCTTTTACCTGCAAAGTATTTACTGCCTGCGTCAAAATAAAGAACGCATAAAGGCAAGAATGGCAAAACTGATAAAAAATCATAAAAGTTGACACGCTAAATATTGTGTGTTCCCTATGGTTCAAACCAATTTAGTTGCATATTTTATGATGCAGTTAATGAATTATATTTCTCTGACCAATGTAAACCATTAGAATAATTCGTAAGTTACAAATAAAGGCTAATAACATGTTTCCAGTACATTGAACTCCTTCTGGGAAACACTTGGTGTTGTTGTAGGCAAATATCAGAAAGAAAATAAGTGGTGAAAATCTGTTGTGTAATGAAAAACAAACGTAGTTTCACTTTATTGACATTCATAAAAATATATCCTGAATTTGTAAACACCCACTGATTTTTCTACAAATTTATGTTCTTGTAATTTGCATGACTTTGAAAGAAATGACATTTGAAACTAATGAAAGAATGTTAATTAAATACATTTTAAGATCTCTAGAGCAAGTCATGTTTACAGCAGAACAAAGAACCAGTAACTTAGTGTTGCTTGTGATGTGGTAAATAATGTGCTCATCATGGAGATAGCAGTAACAGAAACTGTGTGAAGGTCTGTGAGTGAGAAAATCCAGTATATGGCTTATTGTGCTGCAAAGTATTTTAAAAATGGTTTAAGAATATAGCTGTGGGTAGAAAACTTTAAATTCAGATTTCTTGTATAAATACTGTCCAATCTTAAAATTAATTCCTTTCTCCAAAATCATCACCATGAAGGCATGTTGAAATATTTCAAGTTTGTAGGATCTCGTATTTAAGAAGCATTCTTTCATAAAATAGTGGGTGTAAATGAAAAAGTGATTATGCGAAAAGCCTGTCAAACTTTTCTACTGCTACAACATTGTCATGAACTGAATACCGATTTTTTTTTTTAACATGATGTTCTTCTGCTCCTCCAAATTCCACAAAGGGTACTATTAGTAAGATGTTAGAAGTTAGGGAATTGAGTCACTCGTTACACCTGCTTCCAGAGCTGAAATGCAAAATAACTCTGTGAAACTCTTCAGAGTTTAGACAGTCTTAATACATACCCTGGATTCTGTTTCAATTTTTGCAGATCACAACTTAGAACCTCCTGTCTAGATTTCAGTGATTCTGCTCCCTGTACAAATAACTGGAGAAGGGCAAGGCTTGTTATGGTCTGATAATTTTTCATGACTATTGTCTATGTGAGGTGATTTACCTTGTATTGTAATCAATACAATAGTGCACTCACATTTTGTAAGAGCATTGCATTTGGAACAAAATCGCAGCTTTTAACCGATGAATCCTTTATTTCCTCTAGGGGCCGACAGTGTTGTTTATCTTTCTGTGGAAGGGCTCGTATCATCTGTGCAAGAAAGCATCAAAGCAAGAAAAGAGAATGAGAACAGTCTTAAAACCCAGAAATCGCGTGTTGGAAAGATTGGTCATTGCACAGCATGCCTCACTGGAGAGTATCCTGTAGAGCTAGAATGGTGAATTTTTAGTGGATGGACATTGGTTCATCCATTGATGAATGTACCTGTTTCAAAGATGCCTTCTTGCTAGTAGCCTTCTTACGTTTAGGTAATATGTAAAGCTTACCAGAGCTAACTGATTACTAACTACATCTTTATGGTAATGGCTTAGATAAAGCCTGTGCTGACAAAAACTATCTAAGCAAATTAAAATATAAAATCATATAGTTTTGAAGCACAGTTGTGCTTTCTATTTTCTCATAAAATATTGTAAAAACCAAAGTGTTTATAATTATTTACCGGTCCCAAAGCTTTTTGTTTCAGTCTTGCCCTGAATATGAGATATCTGTGTCAGATTTATTCACAGAGTTGAAGTACAAATTATAAATCATATGGTGTAATTTCAAATTATCAAAATAATTTTTCAGTACAAGGCTTGCTTCTCTCTTTTGGAAAAAATCTGAAGAGTCAAACTGCTTCCTTGGCAGTTTTTACTTAGATTTTTAAAAAATATATCTTACTAAATAGCCATTTATATATATAGCTAAATAGCATATAAGCTAAATAGCCATTATAAATCAAGCCCTTTGTAACTAAGTATCCAGATTCCATGAACATAATGTCTGGTACATGATTTTAAGAATGAACACTCAGGGAGATGCTAAGCCAAAAGCTTTCTATCTTTGTAACTTCAAAATTCTTTTCCGAAGTCCAACACGTATCTTCAGGTGTTTTCCAGTGGCCAATAGGATGTGGAAGGAGAAAAACACCTGGCACTGCCATTTTTTACTTTTTGTTTCACATCTTGTTTTCTCCAGGACAAGTCCTGACAATTTCTGCAGTCTGAATATTACTCAGTGTGCTCTTTCTATGTTAGCGTCCAAACTTCACTCAAAAATACAGTTACTTTCTTAACAGGAAGCGTGATATAACAACTGAAGATTGTGTTGTTTTGGCCAGACTCTTATTTTTACACATCACTGCTGTTAAAATAAATGTAATGTTTTAAAAGAAAGAGTTTTGAAGAACCATGAGTATTTAACTTTTTAATTGTATTAGCATAACATTTCTTAATTGGTCACAGTTAGTTACTTGTATCCATAACGATTGTTTCAAAATGAACCACTAGCTGAAGGAGAAAAGCACCTTTTGAAACTACTGCAAATGAATGCACAATTGTAAAAAATATTTTGTATACCTGTGTTTTTTCACAAAGTACCAGCAACTTAATTTTAGATTATCTATTTAATATTGTGTATTTTGGCCTTACAATTGCATGTGACACCACTACAAAAACAGAGAAAAATAAAAGTTTAAGAGCTTTTTTCTTCCCCATCTTGCACAGTTGAGAATTGCAGCACTGGTCATTATATAAAAAATTGAGCTTACTCAGGTGGAATTTGTGCCTGATACATGATCACAAAAGTCTCAGTTCAAGAAAGGATGTAAATACTTTCAAAAGACCGAGCCTTGTGGAGGTTCTCTGAAATCAGAACCTACTTGCAGTAAAGCTAATGGGAAAATCTACTTTATTTTGAGAATTGCACTCTTTGTGGAAGTCCAGATCTGCTTATTGGGTGAGGTATATGGATCTCTTCTATTTAGCAAGTGTTTTTCTTTTTTAACAGTCCTATTACTCAGACAGCAAAGTGAGCAAAAAAGGAACTGGATGCAATCTCTCTGACCTCCACTCTTCCACACTATGAGGGAGAAGTGTGAGAAAACTGAGAAACTTGAGCATTTTTTGCCTTTCTTCTCCTTCAAAAAAGCAAACATTTTTGAAAGGATAAATCAAGCTCTTGTGTTAGATGCATGTAAGAAGATGAAACCAGTCGCACAGTTTAATACAGTTGCAAGCAGAATTCAATCCATTTGAAGTTATCTTGTAGAACAGATTGAAAGTTATGCAAATAACTTTTAACAAACTTTCAACAAGAGTGCTATTTTTACATGTGGAAAGAACTGTTTAAATGTGATTTGAGCATCAGGTGGCGTAAATCTGATTTCAGTGAGTCATAATCCCATTTTTCTCCGTGAAACGCACGACATTACAGAAGGACTGCCATCGTATGCCCCGTAACTTTTAGTTACACTGCATGCCTCATTTTAAGGATGCATGTTTTAAAATTAAAGAATGCTTTTCGAGAGCCACTTTATTCACTGAGCAGTGAGGAGGTTACTGGGCTTCTCGTGTATCACATACAGCAGGTTGCACACGTGCTGTCAAAGCTTTGAAGGGAAGAATTCCTTTGGTTCTAGGCACTGCTACCACGTGCGACATTAAAAATGGTGAACGGTTTTCTTGGAAACGGTTTTCTTTCTACACAGTTTTTCTGGCACCATGCCTCGGAGATATCTTTAATAAAATCACCCTGAAAGAGCTCTCGGGCATGGGATAAATCCATTCGGGTCTTACGTTAAACCCCCTCCTCGCGGCAGCGTTTCAGCCCAAGCGCTCCGCTCCAGGAACGCCGTAGGACCCCTACGGCTCTCCGTACCGTCCTCCTGGGGGAGGGGGGGCGGGGTGAGTGGCCTTGCGCGGCGGGGCAGAACTTTACCCTTTGCTCCGGGGACCCTGTGTTTGATCTTCTCCCCTCTGCCTAGCACGGCTATAGCACTCCCCCTCTTCTCGCCCGCGACTAAAATGGCATCACCCACACCCGCCATTGCGATCTGGGCGCCGCTTGCTGATGTACCAATAGCGCGACAGGTGTTGACCAATGAACGCACGCGTTACTAGAGAGCGGGCCGGGGTAAAAGAGATTCCACCAATCGTTAGCGCTATTCTTTGGTTGCTAGGAGACGGTGAACGGATGGCGCTGGGTGTTGCTGGAGGGCCCCGGCAGAGGTGGGTCTCGTGGTATACGGGCCGTGCTGATGGCGCCTGTGGTCCCGGCGCGGCTAAGTGCTCCGGGACGGGCCGTGCAGGGCTGTGCCTGCAGCGCCTGGAGACGGGGAGGGCTGGGAGCGTGGCGGGATGTGCAGGGCAGCCTGAACGCCGAGCTCTCTGCCTCGCGTTTGGGGTGCGGGCAGTCAGGAGGGCCCCGCGGTGCAGGGAGCGATACAGACCAAACTATCCAGTCATCGGCGCGGTGGATTTTCTACTTGCAAAGAAAATAAGGTTATTTCGCAGTACTACTAAAGAGAAAGCTATTAGTTGATCTGTGTTACCAAAATTCTTAATTTGGTTATGTCCAGCTTCAAAAACAGAAGCTTAGCGATGAGCACCCTCTGCAATCAGTCACTACATGCATTTCCAACCTGGTGCCGTCCCCCGCGCCGTCATGGCAGCCATGTGTGGGTGAAACCACCGCATGGCGTAGCTGAAGCTACTGCCAATGAGCGTGTGCGGTTTGATGCGTTGGCTAAACGCAGCCCTGTGAATGGAGAAAAATGTGCAGCTGTGCTTTCCATTCTGATAAAGGAATTTGAGAATGGGTTTCAAGAGTGCCGAATATATATATATATATTTTTTTTTTTTGCGTGTGTCACTTATTTTCAGTTGATATAAGTATGTTTTCAAATAGAACACATAGACTTGCAGTCAGAAATCTGACCATGTCTCCTTACCAGACTTCTGTAAGCCCGCTCTTACCACAGAAGTGTCCCTCGCTTGACAGTCCCTTGCTTCACAGTCATGCCTTGCGTTGCTGTTCATACATTTGTAAACAACTGTTCTCATGGATGAAGCACAGGAAGGGTGAAATTTAATCAAAAATCTCTGATGAGCACCTTGAGAACTCACTGAAAATTGTTAGCACTGCCATTGAACCTGCCTGATGCACTAGCTTCACAAAAAAAAGCTCACGTATCCTGCTGTTTTTATGGTTTAGTTGCGTTTTTCTTTTTGTTTGTTTTAATAAAAACATTAAAGATTAAGATGAGTTTTGTTACTTAATATATATTAACTATGTTATATGAGGGCTCTCAGAAAGTAACGCCTCCTATTTTATGGTGATGTCTCACAATGTCACAGTCAGATATTGGTGGTATGGCAATAGAGACTGAACCTTTCCTCCATTGTCCTGTTCCATTTGTTGCTGTGTGGCAGATGGTGACAGAGGGGCAGTCAGACAAAATGACATCTGACATGGAAGTGCATAGGAAGAAAAGGGTTAGAATTAAATTTCTCCATACAGAAAAAACAGCATTGACACTTGGTGAATGTTAATGAAGACCAGACAGTCTCCATTATGTGAGCACAGTGGGGCAGTGGGTGGTGTGGTTCAGCAGTGGCGATGGCAACAGTGGTCATCACTTCTGCTGGCACAGATTTTTATAAGTATGGCATGCACACTCTTATTCATTGCTGGCAAAAACGCATATAGCTCATGGTGACTCTATGTAGAATCATAGAACAGCTTTGGTTGGAAGGAATCTCAAAGATTGTCTAGTTCCAACCCTACTGCTGCAGACAGGGTGGTGGTTGTAGAAAAACAATGCTTCGTAGTTGAGAACTTGCTCTGTTAATAAATGTTATCATGCTCTTTGTATTGATTGTAGTTTGGAAATAAATAGGAGGCATTACTTTCAGTGCAACCTACGTATAGTGGTCCAGGACAATCCCACTTCACTCGGTGCAGCCTAGGCAATCCAAAAGGTTGGACACCTGTAAATTAGTGAGTTACTCCTCGCCCTTAGCATGGGAGCTGTTGTAAGTGATAGAAGTATCAGGTTTTGCATTCCAGTGGTGAAATGTGTTGTGATAAAGGATTGTGCTTTCTGTTCAGAAGTTGGTTTTTGAATTTTTCCTGCTTGGCACTGTTCTGTGTACGTAAATGTATGTAAGTCATTTTATTAAAATATTATAAGTCGGGAGATGACAATGCACTCTATGTTAATCTTTCAAGGGGAGCTGGAGAAGTGCAGCAGAGATGACTCTCCATGATATGGTGGCTGAGGCAGCCAGCCTGCACTCAGGTAGAAAAGCTGTTTGGTTTGATGAATGCAATGATGGACCTCCAACTTTCTACACATATGCAACAGTGATTAAACATGCCATGGAGTTAACAGCTTTCCTTCAGAAGTACTGTGATCCTCAAGGAAGGTGTGAGATAGGCCTTTACTGCTCTCCTGGAATAAACCTACCATCTTGGATCTTAGGGTAATGTTTTGAATACTTGCATTGTGTTGTATTTTTAATGTTTATCTCCATTAAAGCAAACTGCAAGTTTAACATTTTTAATATCAACAAAAATGCTGTAATGCTATTGTAATACCACTGGCAGTAACTGCTAGTTGGCTTTGGTGCTGCTGAAATGCTACAATTGCTGGTTTTTTGTTTTGGTTTTATTTTTGCCTTTGTTGCATTCCTTAACAGTCTAGAGGCACTGGAGCCTCAGATTCTTATGAGAAGATTATGGTATTACAAATCAGTCTTTGAAAAGTCAGTGCCAGAGGTTTTTGAATCTTAAGTTCACTGGTCTAAAATGTGACTTGGTTAAGTATGTTTATAGAAATACAAACAATTATTAATGACCAGTATCTTTATTCTTGTTTTAAAATGGAGTTGATTTATCAGAATAAATATCCGGCGCAAAACAAATATGCAGATTTGTAATGTTTTCCTCTTGTCTTGCTAGCAAAATATATGAAAAGAAATCTCATGCTTTAAGCTAAATGAGTTTACGGATGCAGTTTCATTACAGGAAGGTTGTAGGAGAAAGTAATTAGCAATGCAGCACTAAAGAAATACTGATTATTTAATGGGAAGGAAATGGAAATGTTTGTGATCTCAATGTTAATTCAGCAATTTTTAAATCTTAGTGTTGCTAATGAATAATAATATTTGTATCCTTGTACCTGTTACACTTACAGTGTAGTACAGTACCTCATCACCATGAGCATATTTTCTTCAGCAGATGAAGCAGCATCTGTGCTTCTCTTAGGTCTGTATTTTCTTCTGTCACATTGCACCTGAATACACAGTAGCACAAGAGCATACATCACAGCTGACTACAAGAGATCTCAGTGAAAGGAGTGCTGTAATAATAAACCTTCCAGGTGTGCTGACGAACTGCTTCACTACTAACGGAAACCCTTCTCTAGTGTGGCAGCAGAGGAGGTTTCCCAGAGAAGTTGTACAGGCTCCATCCACTGGGACTTTCAAGGTCTGCCTGGAGCAAGTCCTGCACAGCATGGCCTGCTCTCACAGCTGACCCAGCTTGAGGTTGCCTCGGGTCCCGTCCTTCCTTGCTTACCCTCTGTCCCAACGCTCTGAGCAGCCACACAGATACCTTTTGTAATGTGACTGGAAACTGACAAGGCACTTTGGTTTATCGATTCATTTATTTAGAGCTCTAATTGCTGAGTAATTAACTGCTGTATATAGTGCAGGGCAGGCCTGAGTGCTTATTGATTCCAGACGCTGTTCAAGTATGCAGAAGGCTGCAGTTTCCAAGCCTTTGTTCAGCATCTTGTCATCATTACAATGATGAATCATTTGCATGAGAAAGTATATCTAATTGGACATGAGAACCCAGCCTTAGATGAAATGCTAAAATTTATGGGAGCTGTTCCTGTTTTAGTTACTGTTTTGTTCTGTAGAGTAATAAATTCAAATGCTTGCCTTTATCAAATTGAGCCTCTAGAGGGAGTGATTGCAGTGTACAACTGTTGCAGAAAAAAGGGACAAGCTAAGGTGCAGTGAATGACACCAGAATGATACTCAGTGTTCCTCTGTTCATTAGGAATGAAGTTCTGGTACACACTCAGAATTTTCTCACGCCAGACTGTTTAGTGAGAATAGAAGCTGTACTCAGTGTGCTGCTGTACACGTATAAATGAATGTTTGTATTTCTGTTCACAGTCAATAGCGGAAGCTTTGAAATTGTGCTGTTGATGTCAGTGCTACCTTTGTCACTGCCAACCTGCTTGGCAAAAAGAATTTTGAATGTTTTTGTCTAGCTCTAATCTTTTTCCTCACTGTAATATGGCAAAAGGCAATACTGATTTGCTTCATATTGTATTTCTAAAAAATATTTGAAAGTCATGTTGTGACTACATTTTCTGACTCTGGGAACTATTTACAGGGAAAAAAAAAAAAAAAAAAAAAAAACTGAGTGAAATTTAAGTGGATTTTTCTTAGTTTTACTATTATTAATTTATTTAAAACATTTTAAATTTTGTCTTGTTAGAATCCTGCAGGTTCCAGCTGCTTACTGTCCTATTGATCCAGATGCCCCACCACTGTTATCTACTTACTTCATGAGGAAAAGCAATCTTCAGTATATTCTTGTTGAGAATGACAAAATAAAAGTGAGTGTTCAGGCTTCCAGAAAAAGCATTGAAGCACAATTTAGAAATGTGTAGCTATTCAGATTGTATTATGTTCATATAAGCTTTGTTGAGCTGGTTTAATTCCTTCATGACAAAAGTCTTTAAGTCAGAATGTCTTCAAGATTAGAAGCAGAAAGTATTCTTCCTTCATTCAAAAAAATTACCTGTTTGTTTTTACAATACTGTCCAGGTAAACTTGATGGGCAGTGACTTTCAAAGACTTCTCCACTCTTGTTTCTCCATACGTCAAGATTAGGAGTTAGAAATCTTCACAACAGTTGAAAACAGTTGCTGCATGTAATGGTTTAGTTGTCTTCATCTTCTCTCAAATCCAGAACCCTGACTTATTGCTAAGGCAGTAGACAAGACTGGACCACACAGTTGTAATGTGGGGTGCTTCGTCTTCTCTGAAATTCTCTTGGATGTTTTCACCTTTTATTATTTGCTCAGATAATTGATTTCTCATTTATGAATTCTGTGTTTATTTAATACATAAGTATATATGAGCTTAAAACTGCTTGGTGTGTGTTCTCCAAAAGTAGAAAGGCAGATTTGTGAAAAAAAGTTTCATATTTTATTACAACAGTAGAGCAACAGTGCAGTCTGAGTTCTGCTGTTTAAACTGTTCATTTTCTTTTACAGCAATTCCAGACATCCCATGTCGGTTGGTTGTCCCACAACTCTTCCACAATAGAAAGTATTGGTTTAACTCTCTTCCAAATGAGTTGGAGCAGTACTGATGTTGATTTGCAAGCAGACAGTGTAAAAAGTAAATTTGAAGCTTTCAAAGTTATGGATAACTCACAGCTAGGTGCTCTCTGCCCAGAGCACCTGAAAATAAAAACATCGGAAGGAAGACACAAGGATGTTGGCCAGAAATGCTCTTTAGCATACATCTTGCATACATCAGGAACTACTGGGACCCCCAAAGTAGTTAGAGTGCCTCATGCATGTATAGTGCCAAATATTCAGCATCTTAAGTAAGTGTGGTTTCTATGTTTTCCTTTAAATGTTTCTACAGATTTGATGTTTGGGAACTCTTTCAAACACTAAAGAGAGGTGTGCGTTTTTTCCTAACACTGCTTCGCTTCCTCCTTCCCTCACTTTTCTGATTTCTTTGTGTTTGTTTCTGTTGCTTCAAAATAGTATCATAAGATCTTGTTTCTCATAATGCTGTGTTTAATATTTAAATGGTGCTTTACCTGAATTTTTGAAGAGTGTACTTCAAATCGTATTATACTGTTGTTTTAAGTATTTTATTGCTGATTTTCTGCTTAAAAGAAGTAGATAACAGTATTAATTATTCACAGTTAAATTTAATGTGTTTTATGGTTTTTAAAACCTAATTCAATTTTAGGCTATTTGTATATATTTGTACATTTGTTAGTTTAATCAGTAGTTCATGTCTTGTTATAGGACCTTTTGCTTAAATTGTCTGGTCTGTATATTAAGGTGGAATATGCTTTAATATTTACTGTAGTCTGTAATCCCTTAGTATTGCTAAAGTGAGACATCTGTTTCATGTTCTTCCACTCTGCTCTTCTAGTTTGGAGTTGGTTTTTTTTTTTTTTTTTTTTTTTTAATTAAGGTGCGTCATATTTGTAATTCCTGGCTTTCTGTTTTTAGATCAATTTTTGAGATCACCCAGGAAGATGTGCTGTTCTTGGCTTCTCCTCTAACGTTTGACCCATCTGTGGTCGAATTGTTCATTGCTCTGACAAGTGGAGCCTCTATTCTTATAGTACCAAATGCTGTTAAAATGATGCCTTTGGAGCTGTCTACTGCCCTGTTTAGCCATCACCATGTGACAGTGTTGCAGGTAGGCAACAACTGAGTGACTGTTTGCTGTGTCTTATTTCTCACTTCTGCTAATGTGTGTTACTTGTTTCAGCAGTCTTAACAATAATGACACTGGTGTTCTTCCTGAAGAGAGCAGACTGTGTTACTCTTTTTGCAGTAAAATATTAACTGTTCAGAAAATTACCTTCTGATCAAGGCCTCAAATATCTTGCAACATAAAGCAATGAACGGAAGATAAAGCCAGCATTCATCTTAAAAATCCATTAGTTCTTAAGAGTAATTACATTACGGAGTAATCTGTTAAAAACATCTACATCTACTTAGCATCTTATAATGGGTTTCCTTTTTGAGCCTCACTTCATAAACAGTTTTAATATTAGTATCTACCCTAAAAATACAACAACTAAAACAGTGCTGTCTATAGGATGTTAAAACGCTTATTGTTTCTACAATACTGAGAGAAAGAGAGAGAAGAAGAATCACTGATTGGTCTGATAATTCCCCAGCAGTACTTCTTGTTTTCAGGCCACCTGCTTATATGAGGTGTTATTTGCCCCTTCTCTCTTGGAATAGCTCTCGTCCTATATGATCGCAGTTGTAAAAACTTCAAAGTTAATTTTTGGAAAATTTACCTGAGTTTATGAGCATTCAACTTGGCCAAATAAGCCCAGTGTAAAAACATATTTCATAAAAATATTAACTGATAATAGAAGATTAAATCAGGGGGAAGAATGGCTAAAACAGATCTCACTTGTAATTGGCTTTGGACAAAATTGTAGTTTAATTTATTAATTCTGACACAATTAATGAATAATTTGCTGAGGACGCTACAGCAGAAATAAAACTATGAATATGCTGTGACTTTATTCCCTGCTTTTGTTTTGATTTATTAAATTGCTATAAATCTTGATGGTGTCCATTTCCCTCTACAGAAGAACATAGGGGCTGATAGCATTCATTCATGCA
Organism: Centrocercus urophasianus; assembly: GCF_019232065.1. NCBI lineage: Eukaryota > Metazoa > Chordata > Aves > Galliformes > Phasianidae > Centrocercus > Centrocercus urophasianus. The sequence goes on along the minus strand of NW_024884475.1, from coordinate 25,507,804 downwards.
GTCTTACAAAACACCAGCATGATCTGTACTGACATCTGATGGTTGATGCCATCTATGGTTAGGTAGATCTGCAGTATAGGTGAGATATCTACATATGATAAAGGTAAAGAAAGAGTACACACGTACTGAAATAATGTACAGTGGTTTCTCTGTTATGTTTTTGAATATGTATCATCTAGGCAACACCAACACTTCTCAGAAGATTTGGAACTCACATTATTAAATCAACAGTATTGTCTGCAAACACTTCGCTCCGAGTCTTAGCCCTTGGTGGTGAAGCGTTTCCCATACTGAACCTTGTGAAGAGTTGGAAGCACAGGGAGAACAAAACAAGTATTTTTAATCTGTATGGTATAACTGAGGTTTCAAGCTGGGCCACTTGCTACAGGATTCCTGAAGAGGTTTTTAGTGCTGATTTTAGGTAGGAAATTTCAGTTTTCATGGCTTGTGTGTAAATGATGAAAATCAACGGAATAGAACCTGCCCAGGGCTACAGAGTCCTTATAGGTGTTTGTGTTGGTGGAAGTTACATTTGTGTACTTGTATTTCAATCTATCCACTGATTTCTTGCTCTAATACAGCCCTTTCAAGAAGAAGTTGTTGGGTGACTCTTGAACCATAAAACTTCAGTCTGAGAACTTTCATACTTGTAGCACTGTTTTTTTCACACAGTGTTTCATGGTGGTCTCTGTTCCAGTCATCTGTATGTAGACCTCTTCTGCTTTCCATCCTGTGTTCCCACGTGCTGAGCATGAACAAGCTTAGGTTGGGGTGTGCTGCTTCTGGTATTTGCTAGCCATAACTTCAGTTAGTCCTACTCTTGCTCGTCAGGAAGCTTTTCCAGTGAGATCTTGCATATTCAAATAGAGGAAGCTTAGCAGAACTATTATGGGAGTTTGAAAAAAAAAAAAAAAAAAAAAAATTTAATGAAGCTCTTAGACTTAATCGTAGGCTTAGAATGAAGCTATGTTTGTAGCTTAGGTCTGCCAAGGTCAAACTGTTACTTCTGAGGTTTACTTACTTGAAACAAAAATAGTCAAAGGTGGACATTGAAATCCGGCTCTCTTTAGTGGAGCCCAGTGAAAGGACAAGGGTCAACAGGCACAAACTGGAGCACAGGAAGTTCCATACAAACAGAAGGAAAAACTTTACTTTGAATAAGCACTGGTACAGGTTGCCCGGAGATGTTGTGGAGACTCCTCTGGAGGCATTCAATACCTGTCTGGACACCTTCCTGTGTGACTTACTGTAGGGAATTGCTAAAGCAGGGGGTTGGTCTTGATGTCATCTCCAAAGGTTCTTTCCAAATCATATAATTATGTGATTCTAAGTGTGTTTCTTAGAGATAGAGGGCTTTTACCTATGGTTTTTTGAAACTCCACAGATGAAGAGATGGAGACTAGTTACTGATTTTTATTTTTTCTGACATTGGATAATGTACTGCAGCAAATGATCCCACTGATGTTACTTGGCAAGTACCAAGTACTGAAATTGTACAAAGTGAGACATAAGATCTCACAGTCATTTCACGTGTACTTTGAAAAGTAATTTTCTTTTCATCATTTAGCACTCTGCCATCTTAACTCTACTAAAGACTTTGTTCATTGTATTTCATAAAGAGAGTTGAACGAGTGTTGAGGCCAGTTAGCTCCGTGTTTCATTTGCTTCCTGAAGTGTGTAATTATTCCTTGGCATGACAGTTATACATGTGACTTGAGGTAGGCATGTCTGAAACATCCCATTTCATAGGACAAGTGATGTGATATTTTAACCAGGTACTTCAACTGTTGAAGAATGAAAATAGTAGATAGCCAGAAACTAATTTTCCTGCAAAACTCCTTATAAATAAGTAAGGAGTTTTCTGTGGAAGCAGTGTAATATGTCCTGTTATTAAATATCTGCTATGCAGAAAATGTGAGGTCTTCTGCAGCACTGACATTTTCTGATTCTAGTATTATGTTCTGATTTCTTTGAGTTCAAATGTTACTGTCTCCTTTCTGAAGCTGTTCTTTCCTACTTCTTGTCTGTGCTGCAGAGATAATGTGTTGTTTTTCTGTTTGAACTAAGGTAGAATTGGAACATTTGAAAACTCCTATAGTCTGTGATTGTTATCTCCCCCATTTCACATCACAGCCTGCTCCCCCTAAGGGGTAAGCAAGTAAGCAGTCCAGAACAAAACCAGGACACATGGTTTTATGTCATCTTTTCTTCTTAGTATCGGTAGGACAATTGGAGCATAGTGCATTGTTATTTTTGCTATCTGTATAATGAAAACTGGTGCAATTTCTAAAGAGCACTAGAAAATCAAACGATAAGCAGAAAAGTTAGCACGTTATTGGTCTGCCCTGCTCTGCACCACTGCCCTTTTTTTCTATATATTTAGCAAAATTAAATGTCTAATCCCAAGACTCTTAATAATAATGTTCAAGTGAGGTGCAGTTTGTCTTCTGTTTTTGCTCTTTTATAAAAATTTAGAAATCTTGTTCTTAATTGTAGATGTAAAAAAAATTCTAGTATTGCATTTCTGGCAGCACTTTGCTGTGGCATGGGATATACTGAATATCAGGGATGCTTTCTCAAGCTTCTCACTTGGCAAAAATAAAAAATTTGGCTGCATTTAGCTCAACGTGGGATAAAGAATTCATTGACTGAGCAGAGAAGGAGAGGTTTCAACTGCCCAAATAACAGGGTTTGAGCAAGAGCGTTTAAGAGACTTTATGATCAAAGTTGATCTGGAACCCGTACGTAACTTCATGTGTTTGCAAAGTTGTTTCAAATTACTTTTTCTTAAATTTTACTTTACTGAAAAAATCTGTTATGCTCTACTCAGCTGTACTCACCAATACAATATCAGTAATCACAAAGAATTAAAGCTCAAACTATAATGGGGAAAGAATGAATTAAAAAGCCGTCAGGTGTTTAAAATAGTTGTGCTTGATGGAGGTTTTACCTCAGAGGCTTAAAAACTGGGTACTGTTATGGGATTTTTGGATCCATTTAAGCCTTATTTTCTGTCATTCTGTGGAATGGGTTTTGTTCAGTTTTTGTTTGGTGTGGTTTTTTTTGTGTATGATCATGAAACGCATGTGTGTTGACAAGATTTTTCATTTTGAACAAATAGTTTTTGAGAGATAATCTTTTAGAAGCTTATATGTGAAATCATTCTTGTGTTCAATCATTTGTGTTCAGAAAGGAAAGATTTGTGCTGTTTCTCTTTATTATACTTAGAACTGATTTCCCTGTCCCTTTGGGATCACCGCTCCTTGGAACAACGGTTGAGATCAGAGATGCCAATGGTTCTGTGGTTCTAGAAGGCGAGGGACAAGTATTTATAGGTTACTTTATATTTTTTTTAATTCTTCTAAGATATTTTTCCTAGTTGAATTTTAATAATGTTATTTGTTTGTTCGTTTGTTTTTGGTGCCTGCTTCTGCTAAACAGATTAGAGTAACATTGTAAATCCCCATTGGGCTGGGGACCTTCTGATGGTATTTTACATTGTTGGAATGATGAACAGGAAATGATCACCATTTTAGCTGCAAACAGGTTTCATTGTACTGATATATTTTTTTTTCCTGCTTGCGTTTTGAGTCAGCTGAAGTAGTTTATATGTATTAATTGAATTAACTCTGTTGCCTAATATGTGCAGTGTAGAAGTCTAGACATTGATAAGAAACTTCTGATAAAATACTAAATATTTCATTAATTACTTCATTTACTGATAGACATCTAATAATGACCACAGTCTTTTCTTTATAGGTGGTGAAGAACGCATCTGCTTTCTTGACAATGAGATAATTGTACCACAGGGCACAATGAGAGAAACAGGAGATTTTGTAAGAGTGCAGAATGCAGAGATATTCTTTTTGGGTCGGAAAGACAATCAAATTAAACGTCATGGCAAGCGTTTTAATATTGAATGTTTGCAGCAGGTAACATAGCATCTTATGAACAGAGTATGCCAGTATGAAAGAGCAGGGATAATGTACAAATCATTATCATCAAAAATCAGTATGTATTCATTTTCAGAAGATCTTTTGGAGTCTTAAGGAAGTTTAGAGATTGTATTATCGAAAATGTGATTATTAATGTACCTTAATGTAGGTACTTAAAATGGAGAAGTTTGGCTCTGAATTCTTATAATTCTGTCTTAACATGGGCTTTATTCCAATAGAATTGAGATCTCTGTATAGATCTAAAAAATAATGCATGTTGTGTTTCCATGCTCATACAGTCATTGTTCCACAGGACTGAATGTCAGATCTCTCTGCAGGGCTCCATGAAGGAGTCAGTAGCTCCTCTCCCTTTTAGTATCATCAGCAAACATACTCAGAATGCATTCAGTTTCTGCATGCCAATCATTTGTTTTGAGGATTAGTTTCTAAATAGGAATAAATTTTAAAATATATATTTTTTTAATTTTCACTGATTGCTTACAATTTCATTTTTATATATTTTTTAAAATGTTATTAAAGCCATTCTTTTTTAAAGTAATGCATAACCAGATGGGATTTTGACTCATTTAAGACACAATAAGAGACCTAACAAAAGCATTTCTTCCAGGCTTTTACTCAGGAAAGTTGTTTAGATAACTGAGAAGTACGCTGTAAAGTAGCTCTGCTGGTTTCTCTGCGTTCATTCTTTATGGTGTCTGACCAGAATCATTTCTATCTAAGTTAATGCAAGTGAAGTGCCAGTGGTTATGTAGGAATCAGAGAAATGCAAATTTTAAATGGGTAATTTTTAAAGTAATTTGTGTTTTTTACTCCTTGTGCTCAGATGAACTATAATTTCAAACTATATATGTCTATTTTTAATTACAGGCTGCTGAAGATCTTTGTCAGGTAGAAGCTTGTGCAGTAACCTGGTATCAGCAGGAAAAACTTATCCTATTTGTGGTTCCCAAGGGTGATTTAGAAGAGAGAGAAATTCTTCATGAACTCCAAAAACATCTGCCAGCTCATGGAATTCCTGATGAGCTTGTACAGATTAAAACTTTGCCTTTAACATCACATGGTAAATGACGCTTTAAGTATCCTTGCCTCCTTGCTACTTACTTTAATAATTGTCTTTCTGTTCTTGATTTTTTTGTGTTCTTGGGTTTGTTTTTTTTTTTTTTTTTTTTTTTTTTTAAGTTGACCAAAATCCAGTCATGCTTTTTAAACACATAAATCAGACAACTAACTCCTCTTAGGAAATCAAGGCCATCTGTCATGTGTGTTGGATAATGTTTCATTCAAGATTCAAAAAGAAGCAGCAGAATCAATTTAGTATTAAAATTGCACACTTGTTTTCTCCACTGCTATTGTCACAGTCTGCGACAGAGCCGTGACTTCACTTGGAGAAAGATCAGGAACTGAAAATGGGATTATGTGGGAGGCTAGGGTGAATGTTCAAAAAATCTTATTGGATTCTGTTGAGTATATTTGATTGACTGGATTAAAAAATAGTGCAGTCGAGTATTAATAAGGAAGCCAGTAAAAGACTAAGATGACTATTTTGGTAGAGAGAATTTGGGAAATGTAAATGCAGAAGAGCAATTAAAAAAATCACACTTTATTTTCCACCAAAGGCAAAGTTGATATATCTGAACTGAACAAGATTTACCACTACCATCTAAGATCCAGAAGGCGTGACAGTAAGCTGAGTGGCGCAGAGGAACTGTGGGAAAGATTGCAGTATTTATGGAAGGTAGTATTTTGAGCTGCCTTTTTATCTTTGCAAGTGCATCATTATACATGTGTCAGGAATTAAACACTTTAAGAAGTATGACTAATGCAACCAGAACATTCTAGCTGCCTATACATTCAAGTATTATAGCTCCTTCTGTTCAGTTAATACTTGAGTACAGTTGCTCAGTAACGGTCAGGAGGGAGTAATTTATGTTTCTGTATCAGATAAAACTGCAGAGTATGAAGGTATAAGAAATTAGCAGAGGAAAGCTGTAATCTGTCAGTAGCTTTTTGTATGCTGCTTCGCTTACCAAGTAAGATATCCCTAAGGGAAACAGGGAACTGGGATGTGGAAATTTTGTACAAAATAGCTACTGTGTCAGTAGAGTTTCTAATTGCTAAAAATAACTGTGAATTGGAGAGTTTTGTTTTTCTTTTAAATAGGTGGCACAGTTGTGTAATTGTCTGTTGAGCTGTTTGGTTGTATTGTTTCTAAATTTCTGTGCTGAAGCCTTGTTTTTCAAACTACTTAGATATAATACCAAACTGTAATATTTTTTCAAAGGTAGACTTTAGCTTTTCACCTGAAAGTGGGATTTGCTCCAACTAGGACAGGAATAAATAAAGATAGAAAGAAGTTGGTGAAGTAATTGGATTTTCTTGTGCTGATACTGAGCTGTGACAATGGCTATAAAATTACACCCAGTCGGATGGGATGTGCTCTAGACTGAGTTTGAACTGTAGAAAGCAGCTTCCAAAACCAGAGGATTTGGGGCTCTATAACCAGACTTAAAGAACAGAGAGTGCAGTGACAGGAGATTGTATTAATTGTTCTTTATTGTAATAACAGTGCTCAATCCAGAATCCTTCACAAATTGAAAGGACTTCAAAAGTAGATAGAGAAGTAGGTTGCTTAAATCATTCAAAAGCAGAATATACTGCTTTATATAAATTTTATTAATAAAATGAAGCATCTCAACCAATTTTATCAAAACGATTTGTAGTTTAACCCAGCAGGCAGCCAAGCACCACGCAGCCATTTGCTCACTCCCACCCAGTGGGATGGGAGAGTGAATCGGACAAAAACATGAGTTGAGATCAAGACAGTTTTATAGGACAGAAAATGAAGGGAAAATAATACAAGAATATACAAAGTGAGTGAACACAATGTAGTTGCCCACTGCCTACCAACTTAAGCCCAGCCAGGCAGTAAGCAGCAGCAGTTCTCCCACAGCAAGCCCCTCTGGTTTTATTGTTCAGTGTGGTGGTGAACAATGGGGCAGCAGTCAGCTATCTGGTGCTGTCCCCTCCCAGCTCCTTGTGCATCCTCTGTCCCCTCCAGCACAAGAATTTGAAACATCCTTTTATCTGTGTAAGTGCTGCTCAGCAGCAACTAAAACATCAGTGTGCTGTCAACACTGCTCTCATACTAAATCCAAAACACAGCACCGTCCTGGCTACTAGGAGGAGAATTAACAATTCCAGCGAAAACCAGGACAGGCATCAACATCTTAACTGACAGATAGTGTAGATAGCATTAATGAGCAGTACTGAGATTGAAAAAGGCCAAAAAAACAGCAGAATTTGCCTTTATTCCTTAATTGGAAATAAATTGGCAAAACATATTGTAGTACTGAACTAGTGTCTCTGTGTTCCTCCTCAGCTCTTCTTATTGGCACAGTTTCAGAGTAAGTTTCCTCAGTTCCTGTTAATTTTTAGTGGAATTCTGGATATTGGTTAGGATTTTACTCAAGTTTTTTGTGTGGGTGTGATATGGTGTAACACTTATGGACTGTTCTCTCTTTCCTTCTTTTCTCTAGTCCGTTCTGGATCTCCTAGATGATTCAAGTGGAATTCCTAAAGATGCAGTATTTTTGTACAGTGGTGGAGACTCTTTAAAAGCACTGCAGTTTCATGATGAAATTGAGATGCTAGTAGGCAGAGGTGTGCCTGGGCTCCTTGAAGTTATTCTCAGCCGCTCAATTGAGGAGGTTTATAAGCATATTCTTAAAACTCTGTTTCCAGATGAAGACCAACTAATAAATGATGACAATGTTTTGAAAAGAAAGCTAAGTAAAAACAGTGGAGAGGAAATTCACAGAAAATATGCTAAACTGAAATCTGAAGGATATCTTAATGTCGCTCCAGGATTAATTTCATTTATAGCACTGAGAAGAGGAAATCATTTTTTTTCTATGGATTTCACCAACTCTTTTATGCAACCCAGTAGTACAGTACAGGTGGGAGGGGAGTCACTACAACAACCATCCTTTTTGCGTGCTGTGACTCCAAGTATAACAAAAAGCCACGTGCAAGGGCATGAAAAGGAGAACAGGACTTTAACAATTACCAATAAAGAAGAGAAAACTGACTGCTGCTCTGTGCAGCAAATCTGTGCAGAATGCCATCATGTAACAACAGCAGAGTTGGCATTACGCACAAGATGGAAGTCAAATACAAGAAAATGTGTTGATGCATCACCGTTGATTGTAATATCATCTGAAGATGAAGAATCTGCATCTGTATTTGTTGGCTCTCACTCTCACACAATGCAGGCTATTGATCTAGATACAGGAGAAGTGAAATGGGAGAAGAATCTTGGAGATCGTATTGAATCTTCTGCCTGTGTATCGAAGTGTGGAAATTTCATTGTTGTCGGTATGTCTTTTGTGTTAGCTTTCACCTCAGATTATTTTTTTCATATTTCTTACCTCCATAAACTTCCATCTATCTGCTTCAAAATGAATTTATTATAAAACAGAATTAGAAGGAATAAGTAATTTAAATGCCAGGATGCATTGTGATAGAGATTGATATATTATGCAGCTGTGATTGATTTTTATACCAGTTCATTAAGGCCTTAAGGAGTAAACTATGGGTACAGGTAATTTTCAGTGGTTGACTGAGGTGTGACCCTTAAGGTGTTTTTTAAAGAAGTATGGAAGGGTGATTATGGAGCATTAAACTGTCATTAAACATTGATAGAGACAGCAGTTAGGATGTGGTACCTCAGATAATCAAACTGTGAAAAATAGTGCAGTTTCCTTTCACTACATATTTATAAACTACATGTTAACACTTGGATTGTTTTTTGTCTTTAAACATAAGTTTTGGAAAGGAAGTTTTTAATCCATCATAGTACAGGCATTTTAAAGACTGCTGGATGTTGATATATAGCACTGACTTTATATACACTCTGTCAGCTAGGACAAGTTAGGAAAGAACACACAGAATTAACAACTTAGAATGTATAAATTAATTGGAAAGATTTGGTGCTAAAAGAGAAGGACCAGCTTTGGAAAACGTTTTGAAGCTGTACCTCCTTAGTCAACTAAATTCTTTCCAGCAGTGACACAGTTAACAGCATAAAACACACCATAAATGCAGGTATTTCTTTTTTTATTTCCATTGTTGTGTTTTGTTTCCAACAGGTTGTTATGATGGCTTAGTGTATGTGCTCCAAAGCACTGATGGAGAAACATACTGGACTTTTGCCACAGAAGACACTGTGAAAAGCTCTGCAGTGGTAGATCCTTCCAGTGGATTAGTCTACGTAGGATCGCATGACCAGCATATGTATGCTTTGGATATTTATGTAAGAACACTGGATAACTTGTATTCTGCAAGAACCAATATCCAAATTAGACCCTATCTATAGCACACCAGATGAAGCTGTGTTAGTTATTGTTAGTTAGTGGTGGTATTCTCAGAAGTCTGCCATAAAACTTTTGAGATGGTTGTGCTTGCTTGAATGGGTTAGGATTATGTTTTGATAAATAGTTCTAGTCGTTTTCTCATGCTCCTAGTCCTGGCTGAAGCAAGATCTTAAGCTTCTCAGTTACTGAATACTCTGGGTATTTCAAAATAGGGTGCCCATCCAGAAGTGACACAGTGGCTTAGTGGTGGGAAGAGTCTTACATTTTGAAAGAATAGATGAGGGAAGATGGCAAACAAGGGGGCCAGATGCTGCTGGTCATTCAGCAGAATTTTGTACATTTACTGGAAAATACCACTGACATGAGTTTCTATAACACCATGTGAATTATACCTTAATTTAACGTTTATTAATTAAATGCACTGTTTAATAAGCTTTGACATTGAAAGATCATTTGAAAGACATTGAAAGAGAATTTTAAAATTCTGAGCTTGAACTGGAATTGTAAATTGTTGTTGTTCTTACAGGAAAAGATGTGTGTATGGAAATTGCATTGTGAAGGTGGAGCTGTGTTTTCATCTCCTTGTCTGAGCTCTTTTCCACATCACGTTTATGTTGCTACACTAGGAGGACTGTTACTGGCTGTCAACCCGGTATGTACCACTGCCAACTTGTCTTTGATCTCAATATCAAATTTAGATTAAACCAAAATGCATTTCTGAAATTAAGAGCACTTTATCAATGGAAGAAATTATGCAATCATGTGTTACTATGTAATCTTTTTCACTTGAGAGCCTCACTGTTATACACAAGGTCACTATAATAATTTCTGGCGATGAAGAGAATTTAAGTGACTTGCTTGAATTTACATGGTGTAACTGTGGGCCAAAGTTGGAATCAGCATCTTCCAATTCCCGCATACTTATTTTATCAGTTAAATTGGTATGTGAGAGTATGCCTGTGGGTTTTGTTTTCTTTCCTCTGTCCTTTTGACAGTTAGATTTGAAAAAAATATATACACAGAATGTACTGAAATTAGAACGGAATAAGGAAAGAAGCTCCTTTATTCCTCTTTGTGTTCCCCTTCTCATAGTCATTTAAAGAGCTGCCCATCGTCATCTTGGACTATTGCTGTTCTCTGCACCGAGAGAGTGGCATTCTTGATAAATGTGGTGCAATTTTATAATTTTTCTGAGGCAGTTTTGGCTTGCAGCTGGTGCTGCCTGATAGAAGAAACAGTCACTTGGAGCAGATACTCGTGTTGTACACCACTCACAACCCAACATTAGTCCTCACTTTCCTTATGTTCCACCCACTACAAATTTCTGTAGTAGCACCCAAATACTTCTATCTGCATCTAGTTTTATAAGTTTCAGTATATGGTTTTGCAGCTCTAGGGAACTGTGGATAAGAAAAAATATTTGGTGTGTGGGTTTTCTTGTTTGTTTGTTTTCATAATTCTGAGTAACAGGCAGTTGAAAACTCCAGCCATAGCTCCATGTGATTATTTATAACAAAGGAGCTTACTGTGGCAAGCATAGATTGTGGGTTGAAGCATTTAGTATGGTATGTATTATGAAGACATAATACTCATTTTCAAAATATGCTCTATTGCACTGACCCTGTTCACATTCTGAGGAGCTGAGAATGGAATTAAGAATTAATGTTCTTCTTGAAACTTCTACTACTGCTTATTATTAATTATTTTGCCTAGGGGAAGGAAGAGAAAAGTGGAATAGAGGCAATGAGTATGCCAGTGTACAACTGTTTTGTCGGAATAACATTTGAAGCATAGGTTTGCATGGCTGGGTCAAGTTGTAAAGGAAGAACCTTTTTGTGGAACCTCCATTGACAGGTGACAGGGAATAAGATTTGGAAGAGTTTTCTGGGAAAACCACTTTTCTCTTCTCCTCACTGCAATGAGAAGTGTGTTTGTATTGGATGTGTGGATGGAAACTTATACTGTTACAGTCATTGTGGAGAAAAGGTAAAAACTGTTGGTGATGGTGGGGCTGGGTTTTTTTGTTTAATGCTCATTCCCAAACACTGCATAACATGCTTTGTTAATACTGTTTTTTTCTGAGGCTTAATGATTGATTAACATACACCTTTTTGCGAACCAAATAGAAGTGTGTATTATACAGAGGCAAAAGAACTGTAGTACATTCAGTCCATGCCAAACCAGAAATAAGCCACTAAGTCCCAAGTTGCTTGATGTAGTAACAGAAATTGTAGTAGAGCTTACACTCAGAGCAAATGGTGGTGCCAGAGTAGTGCCAACAAATAAATACTTCTGGGTTTCAGATTTTTTCAAGAATGTTTAAAGCCATTTCTTCATAAAGGGTGGCTGTTGAGAAGTAAAGGTTTCTTACAGTGCTTAGTGGTTTGTTAAATACTGGCATCGTGGCAAACATGTTGCAGATGATAGTTCTGGCATAATATATGGAATTAAATATTGTTTTGTTCTGCCATAATGAATATGGTTTATTAAAATAAATGATACTATTTCTGTTTGACTCAGGTGCAACATACATGGCAATTCCAAAGCTTTTTCTGATTGTTCAGTGTCTTGGTCTGTGCCCTGCCCTCTGTCTCCTTGCAGCAGTGGTTAGAGCTCATACTTGAAGAGGGTTCTTTCTATCCATCTCATCCATCCATTAGCTTGAGGAGAGGAAAACTATAGCACTAATGAGACTTCATCTTTGTGGAAAAGAATGGCATCAGAACAAAATTCTTAAAGCTCATTGCTAGTTGTGCTGTGATGACCCCAAAACATTCTTTTCCCAAGTTGGCTATCTGCATGGGCCTCTCAGAAGACAGTAACTCTTCCAGTATATCTATTTTCTCACGTACTGTGCTTTGTAAAACTTAACTTGTAATTTGGAAAGTATTTACCAGCCTACACTGAAATCTTGTATGATTTTGAAATTATATGTGCTTCCATCAACGACTAAGTATTAAAAATTTATAGTTGCTATGATTCTGAAAATGCCATCAGCCTGTGATAATGGGTGGTTATGTTATTTCTGTAGGTTTGGCAGTTTTCCACTAATGGACCAGTGTTTTCATCTCCGTGCATCTCAAGCTTAACTAAGCAAGAAGTATTTTTTGGATCCCATGATCACTTTATTTACTGTTGTGATACAGAGGGTGATTTACTGTGGAAATTCAAAGCCACTTCAAGTGTATATGGAACGCCATTTGTTTTCCAAAGTAATGACTCAAAGAACAAAGTTCTTTTGGCAGCAGTATCTACAGATGGCAAAGTGTGGATCTTGAACGCTAGGAGTGGAACAGCAGAAGGAACAGATACGCTTCCAGGAGAGGTTTTCTCATCACCTGTAGTATGGGGAACAAAGCTTGTTGTTGGCTGTAGAAATGATTATGTTTATTGCCTAGATTTGTACATAACAGGAAAAAAGGAACAAGGATGTTAGACTGCTGCTGCTTAATTGTTTACATTTGTAAATTAAGAACTTGAAGGCACTGTCTACCTCTCTGCCTATTTTGCTTTAGGCAAAAGCTGCTTTGTGCAGCTTTCTCAACATTTTGCACCATTGCAAATGCAGGTAAGTGATGTTTGTTGGCTTGCTGTACTGACTGAAGGATGACTGCTCAGCACTAGCCACAGGTTTCACTGTCCCTCCCTCATTTCCCTGCCCAGACTGAAGAAAGAAAGAAAGAGTGTTTCAAGTTGTTTGGATCTGAGCGTTGTGCTTTTACCTGTGTAGCAGGAAAATGAAAGTCAGTAGTTTGGCTTCAAGTACTTATATGGCTGGAAGAAACTCTGGTAAGGTGCCACACTGTGTGACTGGAATTAACATTCTTGTCTCCCTGAGGGAGGAATGTATTCCTTTCTGTGAATCCTAAGATGCTATAAGGTAGCCAACATTCTTTGTTCAGTCTAACTTTAATTGATTTCTGAGGAGGTAGCCTGCATTCTATGTACATAATTAATATTAATAATCTACAGCAAGTTGGGGCCCTCCCTGGCTTCACTTCAGCTGAGTCTCTATTTTTCTCTATGGAAATCAGCACTAGTCACTTACTGTATTCTAAAGTGTCTATTAGGTGTCAGTGACAATTCCCATATGAGTTCCTAGATGAGGTATGCTGTGTTCAAATCAAAGCCTGCCAAGCTATTTTTGAAGAAATTTCAATTAATGCTAACTGTAGTGTTTACAGAGTGCTATTCATAAGGGATTATATAGGTTTTTTTGTTATCATAAACATCTTAAAAAGAATTACTGTCAGTAATGCAAAGCAAGGATTTGCAGACAGAAGTACTCTTAACTCAAGAGTATCTTCCTGATTACAAGCCTTCTTAAAAAGCTATTGTAGAAGCTATCAGTCATCTCTCCCCTTCTTGAATCATCTACTTCAAATTCTAACATTCTGAGTTAGTTAAAAAGTAAGTAGAAGTTGCAGAGGCTACATTACATGTCTCATTCATCCATTTTACTATTAGGAGACAGGCACAGGCAGGACACTTGTGGTAGCAGAAGTTCTGTTATAAAGCAAACCTGAAGTACACAGACAGCAAAAAGAGACACAGAATTGATACATCCCTGATAATTTTGACTGGGTTATAGTTTAATTAGAATTAAAATGACATTAGTATAATAAACAATTGCACTTTAAAACATTTGAAAAATTAAAAAAGTACACAACAAATACCCCACAATTATACATCTTATAGGTTTTTTTATACATTACTATATGAACATAGAGGTTAATCATATATAACCTGGTCAGAAGAAATGCTATTAATGTGTATAAGTTACAAAAATTGAGACAATATACTACATAGTGGTTTGTTTGGTTTTTAAAACATTTTTGTGTTTTAAAGTCGGAAGTAATGGTTTGTGGTGGTTGGGTTTTATTTGTTGTTGCGTTGTTGTTTTTAAACAGATTTCCAACACTTTATCAGAAACAGCTGCAACAAAGCTAAAGCAAAGTAACACTTCACTTCATTGGTATTTAGTGCAAATTTTTGTTAGTTTATCATGAAATGTCACTGTTGAACATGTATGTTTTAGAAATGTTTCCATCAGGTTCTGTACGTAATACACGTACAATCTGAATTACACTAGATACCTTTATGGTTGAAAAAACAATCTGGTTTGAAGCTTAAGCTTAAGACTTTCCTTAACAAAAGCTCTGTTCTATGTGCTTTAAGTGTATTGTATTGGAAAATTGCATCGTTATGTCACACACAATAGCACCTCATTATGCTATGCTGTCTGGAATACTTCAATCCTGATTTACTTCACCTTCTCTGTATTAAACCTGTATCCCTATCCCAAGGAATAATCCTAAAGACAGATTTCAGGCAGTTTAGTTCTTGTAACTATAAATACATATTGCAGGCTTACAAAATTCACAAAAAGAATAGATTTAAGAAGTAGTAATTCATGCTGCTAGCAGAAATAATTAAGGGCCAGATTCTTTCCTCAGAAAATTCTTTGCAGAGATTTTACTATGTAGCAGTAAGTGTTTTTTTTTTCCCAAATGTTTGAGAACAGCATTGCCTCATCTCTGTATAAAAGATTCTAAATACTTACATTAATGGAAAAAATATTACTTCACAGGTTTGGGTTTTAAATATGAAAATGAGCAAAAGTGATGGCTTAGGAGGCTCAAAAAAACAGTCTTGCTGTGTTCTCATCATCTCCATCTACCATGTCCCATGTGTTTGTGCTGTTGTAACCACAGTAGCAAACCTTTGCTACTTTCTGTTTGATGGGAAACAGGGTGTTCAGTAACAATTTTACCATCGAGCCCTTTTTGATTCTTGGGATGGGAATTCATGGCAGATTTCATTCTGTTTTCTGCATAATTTAAAGTGCTGCTGCTCATGCTGCATACAGCAGTTTGGCTAAAGTATTTCCATGAAATGCACATGGTATCATTCTATAACGATACAACTTCTTTCCATCAAAATTATCACTCTTTATCGTGCATTAGGCCTAAAGTGCCTCTGAGCCTTACCATTACTAAGAGATCATCAAATTTATTGAATACGGCCTTGTAAAACCTTGCTGGGCATGTTACAGGTTTGTTAACTAGGGTGACTTTTAAAAACATAGACATAGCTATTTCCATGGGATATTAAGGATAATAAAATTTTTATTATATTATGGACTTTATCCTTTTTTTGCAAGAGGAAGGCAGTGAACACCACTATTTTAGGTACAGAGAAGTAATAAAGTATCTGCCACAGCAGGTAAGTGAACTGTGGGCAGTAAGTCAGTGCTCACTTAAGGATGGTAAGTAAACCTTTTCAAAGTGTGCTGTCTGTATTGGTCAAAGTGCAGGAATTTACCTGAAATACCCAAAGTTGCATGTGAAGTAAAACCAGGAGAAATGCAGAGCTGAAACTCTAGAGATGTTCATTGACCTAGCTTTCAGGTCTCAGTTAACTTTAACTTCAGTTATGTGGTCTTGCTCCTGTGGGAACTTCCTGAGACCAACTCTGTAAGTATAGGAGCACAGGAATAGTTTTACTTACTTTAGTCCCAGTCACAGAATTTAAAGTTTTAATCTGCAGTTGCTGTCTCTGCATGTTAAATGTGGCGAAGCACACAGTGATGCACTTAAATGACTACGGTAAATACTGACTCCCTGGTTTGTGGAATCACCTAAGTTGGAAACAACATTCAAGACCATGAAGTCCAACCATCAGCCTGACCTACAAAGGCCCATCACCAAGCCATGTCACTTACTGCCATATGCACACAATCCCATAGATGGCTCCAGCAGCAGGAACTCCACCGCTTCCCAGGACAGCCCATTCTGTGGAACATTCTTCCTAAAATCCAAGCTAAGCCTCCCCAGCGCACCTTGAGACTGCTTTGTCACGTTCTACCACTTGTCACTTGAGAAAGGAGTGACATTCATTGCTGCCACCTCCTTTCAGGTCGTTGCAGAGCAGAGGCTTCTTTCTAAAAACTTGCTGACTTCGGCTTAATTAGTAATTTTTTTTTTTTCGAAGTTGGATGAATTGTTTTCTTCTTAGGACTAAGAGAATATTAACACAATAACCCTACAATAAAAAAAATTACTTCAGCATTCGAACCACCTTTCCTATTGCAGGTGGACAGAAGTCTACCAAGGTTCTTCATTAGGTAAGACACTTCTAAATAGCAGGTAGAACTACTGACAGTTCATACAGTTTAACGCTTGAGAAAATTTAGAAGAGAAGGGAACATGCATCTTGCATTGATTTTCAGCAATGGACTGCTGAAAAACTTCTGAGATTTCCACTTAACTGTAGAGATCTAAAACTCCAAAGCCAAATTCAAGAGAATTCAAGGAGCTACTGAAGTTCTGCCCCTTGTTATGATACTTGCTAACATTTACATCCAGTATCTGAGCATTTTTGAACTTTTGAGAGAGACTGGCTCTGAAATTTGTGACCTCACTTAGCTATTTGTCAAAGCAATGGAATATATGACTTGAATAGGCTTTACAGTGAGCTAGAGCAAAATGGTAATCGATTCAGTTTCCAGTCCTCCAATACATGCATTTTCAGTTTTGTCATGTGTTTAAAAGCTGAATAAATAAAAAGAAAGCAGTTAATAGGCAGCAATAGAGATAGAATTTTACAGTTTACTTTATGATCTGTGGACAGTCACTCCAAGCTTTTGCTTTCCTCTTGGCCAGTGCAAGCCAGGCTGGTTCTGTTGACACAGGGTTTGCATCAGGTGTGGAGAATCTCTTGGCCACCTCTTTTGCCAGTGGTGTTGGTGAAACAGAATCTGAAATTTCCACTGTGGGGAGGAGGAAACAAAACAAGTTTTAGTTAAAGCCCATACTTTGTTGGAGAATTTCAGAGATTTAATTTCTGTAAAGGTGTTCTGATTTAACACAATACTTATTTACAACTCTATTAGTTAAATCTTATTTGTTTGCAAAATAATCAGATAAAGAAGGAGCAGAATTTTCTTTTTCAGAAGCTTTGTTAAATGTTCTCAGTCCAAATTACTTTCAGATGCATTTTCACGTTTTGACTATTTTTAAAAGTTTTAAAATTGCACAGATAGCAAAAATTACTTCTTTAGAGCAATTGTAATGATGCATTATTAACTGTAAGTAGTAAATGAACAGTAGCAGGAGCTACTGCTGTAGGCAGACACTTTGAAAATTGAGTAATTTGAAAGGTTGAAGTAATTTATGCTATTTCAAAGGCCGTACTCTCTTAGCAGTTCCTGGTGCAGAAGATTCAAGTGCAAGTCTGAAATAGATCACATTTTTTCAATATATATATATTTTTAAGCCATTACAGGAGAATCAGCAAACCTGTTTTAAACATTTTCTAGCCTGATCTTCTGCTTATACTGCTCTACTAACTGTGGGAAACCCAAATCAGTGTGTCATTATCCATAGTGCAGAAATACTGGCTTGTATTATATCTGTGGTGCTGATAATGGCTGCCTGACTCCAACTGTAGACAGTGCTCCCATGGATATCCAGTCACTGTTTCCTTTACCACCAACACAGTTCTATGCTTTCCCTTTAAGGAAATTCAAAATCTGTGATTCCTCCTGAATTTCCTCCTGAAATTCAGCTGATACCTGTATGTACTTTCAAAGAAGTCCACATTATTTACACTGCAGCTTATAAAAGGTTTAATCTTTACCTATCTGTATTCCTCTCCAAAACCTTTTGCCTAAAACTATAGCTACAACAGTTACTTCCCAAAGGTCATGGTATTTCATGTATCTGTTTTACTGTTCCTGCCTTTTGAATGTAAAATTATTTCAATTTATCTTAGTGACAAGTAAAGAAGTCAATCAGTCCTGGTTCCAGCTGTCCAGACCCGGTACTTGGCTGGAAGAGAAAAATCCTAAATTCCAAAATGACAGGGTAGCCTCAATTTCGTTTAATTGGTATTTGTATTTTTGAATGAAATGAGTACTCAAGTTTCTGGGGGAATTTTTCTCCTCTTCAGCTGGGGATGTATGGGAACATGATGCAGCTAATTGGCCACACAGGTTCATTTAGTAGAGGTTCAGCACCATTTGCACTGGGAGCTAACCCTTAAACTAAAGGCAAAACAATATTGCAGTTGCAATTTACAGAAATTCAAGTTCCTTTAAGTTCACCGGTCTTGTTCCAGAAATATTTGTTGCATATGGCGTGGGGAGAGAGCCTAATGTCTTGGTGGTTTGTTTTGTTTTGGTTTTTTATATTATTTTTTAAGTTAATCTGGGGCAATCCTGAAAAATTCTAATAACTTGGAGAACCAAGTTAAAATGATGCACTGGAAGCTGAGGAGACTGCAGCAAGTTGTGCTGAATGCAAATGCATTTATAATTGTAAGGGTAATACGAGAGAGGAAAAAAATCATTCACTTTCTCAAAAACATGCAGTACCACTTCTAAAACTACATTTCTGCTTGAGTAAAGGTGAGTCTCCCACTGTACCTGTCACAGAAGTTGGAAGGGTGTTAGACTTCTTCAGCTGCTCCCTTCGTTCTAGTCTTGACACAGCCGTCTCAATTTTCTTCTCCCCTTCTTGAGGTGTAGATTTCTGCAGTGTGCTCGTTTTGCTGCTGCTGCTTTTATTATCTGATTGATTGCTTACAGCAGCCTAGAACAGAGGAAAAGTGGTAAATGAGAATCTGTCATAAGGCAACCACAAGTAAGAGGTGTTGCACCTGATGCTTTCATTCATTGCTTGTCCTTTCCTCTGCTTTCCTTTCAGGCAAAGAATCCAAACAATCCGATACTTCTAAAAGTAGTAGTTATTAAAGTTTGTATAAGAAAGCAGAAGAATTAGTTTTTTCAAGTTGTCTCTTCAGTCAAAATATGGAACAGTATGAACCACTCTACCTGATACACAGAGGACAGAAGAACAGGGTGACTTCACACCCCTGCTTCACACCCCCACACCAGTTATATGTGTTTCTGACTATAGATCTGTCTGAGAAATGTAGGTCTCATCACAGACATTAAAATATAGTTACCCACACAACTTCCCTTTTTACCATCCATAGTATCTAGATACAGCATCACGGCTCGTATAGCCTGTTTTAAGCATTTGAAAGCTTTGTATGGCAGTTCATTTCTTTCATTCATCCATATTGTGTCCAAGTATTATGACAGAAGTGAATTCAAACATTAATGTTCACCTATAAATGAAAATAGCAGTACTCAAGCTTTGAAAGAAACATGTTACATACCATTTTTCTGCTGCACCAGCTGCCCTGTGGGCAGGCTTATGATTACCACTAACTCCCCCGGATATTAGGGCATCAGAGTTTATACTGCGACTGTCACAGTGTTGCACATTACTTTCTACTGGAGCAAAAGGCTGCTTTTTACCCACTGTCATCTTAGTTTTTGTGAAGTCTTAACAAACCAACTGCACATGCAAATACTTCACATAACAACAACTGGCTAATACTTTTAATGGAACCATCGGTGTTTCTAAAGATATTTACATTTTCTTTAGCCAGCTTCTCTGCTTGCTTTGCCTCTCTGGCTTGTCTCCTCTCTTCCCTAGTAGCTTGCTGCTCACGAAATCCCTTCTGTTTTTGCAGCGCTAATGTGATCCACAGTGGTTGTGAAGTTTCAACTTTTTCCATCAATTTAGAGCCATCCAAAGAGTGTCTGCTCTGCAGGACTGGTTTTTCTGAAAGAAAACATGAAGATAGTTGGTTGAATAAGGGATATCCATTGTCTCAAGTAACCAATACAACTTCCCACCTTGTGAAACTGCAGCTAAGCTCATGGACTTCTGTGCCATTCACAGACCTTCAGGAACTATCAGATTCTGAATGAGTTTTTAATGCCTCAAGAATATGACCTAATTCAACACTCCAGTACTTCAGCCAAGTTGAAAGTTCTGTACTCTGATAAATGCACTCTCAACATTTTTTTTTAAATTGCTATTTGAGCAATAGTTGATTTCTCATTCAGTGTGGTGACTCAAGAGCAATGAAAGGTGGATGTAACCTTTTCTTCTGCAGCACAAGAGCTTTCTGGATTTTCCAAAGCTATCTTGTATCTCCACCGAACTGGTTCAGAGACAACAAAACCTGAATTACTTCCTTCTTGCTCTTGTTGCCTGTGGCTATTCCCAGAAACAAATCAGGCTTTATTTAAGCAATTACTTGAAAAGCTTCATTGAAACTAGTAGCCAAAGTACCTATAAGTGTGAAACCACATAACTAATTTTAAATATCTACACTCATGTTTGCAAAAAAGTATTTGAGGCTAAAAACATCTCTGACAGCAAACATCTTGTACAAAATTGAGTCTTGTAGTCAATACAGAGCTGTGTAAGGCACTGATGGTAACTGTGAGCAGCACTGTAGGTGCAAATGTTCTCCTGCAGAGCACAGAAACCCTCATAGGGCACAAAGGCCCTGCTCTCCTAGAGCACAGCTGTGCCTCCAACTAGTTTCCAAAATCCTCATTTAGAAATGAAAGGAAAAAGTCTGTGTTCACAGAAACTGTAAGTAGTTCGCCGAGATGCAATTTTAGAAGTCTTGATGTTTACAGAAGTCAAGAATGGGGAAAAAAGGGGATTTCCCAAGTAACGGCTGAATTCTTGGCCTCACTCATCTAAGTGTCCTCACGCTGACAAGGAACTTTTTCCAATCATACTGAGCACTCTTTCAGGACCCAGGGACTTTCAACCTTCCTCTGAAGAGCCATTAGGGCCACTGTAAGCACTTGTACTACTGAAGAGTGCTGCTGAAATGCAGACTCATGCCCCGCTGTAGATTGATAGAGAATATGCCCAGGTCAGGTACTGCAAGGGCAGCTAGATCTTATTTCCTTTTTTAAGATCTTTTTAAACTAAATACTATTCGTCCCAGAATAAATACAATATGCAAATTATAGAACTGACTCCCTCCACTTTGATGGCACCATTACACATAGAACACAAGTCCATATTTGCCTAACTAGGTAACATCTCTATCAAGGAAAACTCACTTCTGTCACCTTGAAATTCACTTTCTGAAGCAGGACATACTGGCTGCATTGAGTTTGTGTGTATCTGAATTAACCTGTGGGGTTAGGAAGTCTCATTCATTCAGACAACTGTATGCAAAGCAGTGGCACTCCACACATAATATGTCAGGTAAAAATTATAGCTTAAGACCAGATTTCTTCCTCTGGACTTCAGTATCTCATTTTGGAATTGCAGACAATCGCTAAATGACTTTTAAGTACATACCTTTCTTCAATGGCTCAGGCTTTTTGTCATTTTTTTCTCTCCAGGGAATACTCAGAGATGGAAAAAACGACTTCTTTTCTCTGATTTCTTCCTCTTCATTTTTGCTCTCGTTTGGTGCCACCGGAGGCACCGCTCTGTCATCTTTTCTCCAGCCCCCATCCGATTCAGCCTTAACAAACCTCTGCCCCAGTGTATCAGCCAGGTGTGATCGGTTCATTTTCGAGAGAGGAGATGATGGAGGTGTTTGGCTGGCAGGCTTTGGAGCTAAGGCAGGTTTCTGTGGGAAGAGCGACTTGCATGCTGGTTTCTCATGAGGAGGTAAAGCGCTCTGGCTGGTGGCTGGCAGTGGTGTGCCCACTTGTTGTGAAGTCTCCAACATAGTAAATGAAGAATCTTTTGAGTCTTTTAAATTCCCATGGACGTTTGCTTTCCCTATACCAGGGGATGTACTCTCCTGTGTAGCAAGAACAGCAGATTCCTGTTCACCATCAGCTGTGAGTAGTGGGTCAGGCACACCATCAAAACTGTCTCCTGCACTGTACCTTTTCTTTTTCCTCTGCTCTGCCTGTTGATCATAATGGAAACGTAAAGAATAGTTTGTCCTCCGTAACTTTATCCCAAAGGGAGAAACATTTTCTTCTCCATTTGGTGCTGGTTTATCTGGTTTTTTGGTGCTGTTGTTCTGCTGATTTTCCAGAGCACCTGGAAGTTCAGACTGGGGTACCTCCTTACCTGGAGAACGAGGAAAACTTGGAACAAGAAAAGATGGAAGATCTTTTGCAAATTTACAACCTTCTGTGTTGTCTGTAATTTCGCTGTGTGTTTCTATTTTCTCTTTAGCCATTTCAGATAAGTTATCCTTTAAAGCGGACACTACATCCTCATTTGCATCAGTGCATGACCCAATGTTTCTTCCCACAGCCACTTTTTCATTGCATTTTGCTGCACTTACATTCTCAGTGCCTGAATTGGTTTTGGAAGCTTCTGAAAATTTCTGCCACGCTGGTGTTATTGAGAACTTTGCATTTGCAGATAGGGTTTTCCTCAAGTTACCATGGGGAGAACCTCGTCCCCGGGGCGTCCAGTCATCACTGTGTCTGCAGGCACTTACTCTGTCTTTCTCATTGTATTTGCCATTTTCTTTATTCTTTAAGATTCTAGAACGGATAGAGGCCCACTCAGCTAATGTGGCTTGGTCCAATGCCTCTTGTGTGTATTTGATTTTACTGCTGCTGGGTTTGGGACCTGGAGATTTTTTCTGGGCCTTTTCTGGTGAAGGAATATCCACATTTTTTTTCTCTTCTGTTAAGCCAAGCAATGATTTACAAGCTGTGTCCTTTATCTGGTTCAGGTTAACTGCTGTGCCACACAGCTGTGCTCCAGTAACCAGAATAGCTGTATGGGGTACACACACAGATGATGGGAGCGTATGAGAGCCCTTGCTGGAGGTGTGCATCATGCTATCTTTGACGGATGGAGAAGACAGTCCTGCTCCTCTGGCAGGCGTGACTGGACTCAGATTTACTTTCTGAAATATGATCTGTTTATCTCCAGAAGACACTTGAAATGTGAAGGGTCTGGATGCAGTTTGTCTTTCATCTACCTCCTGCCACCTAAGTTCTTCCCCTATTCGCTTTTGTTCTTGAGCATCAACTTCTCTCTTCAGTTTCTGGGCCAGGATTTCTTCTACTGTTTTACTCCCTTTTTCTGGCTGTTTGATTTTTTGCGGTCTTGGTCTTTCCTGGAGCTTGTCATCTCCTTGATTCCTATCAGCCCCCACAGAACACAGCTCATTCTTGTCATTTTGCTGCTCCAAGGAATTTTCCTGTTGCTTTTGAGGAAGATTTTGCCCTTCTGTGTCTATTTTCTGCTCTTCCAGCTTGTTCCACTCTTGTTCCTTTTGCTGTTTCAGTTCATCTTGTTGCACAAAGTCTGTACTTTCCAAGTGCATTTGTTTGGTGAGTTTATGTTTTCTCGGCTCTTCCCGCCTCTGTTTCTTCTCCAGAAGCTGCTGGGGTTGCTCTTCCTCTGTCTCTTCTCTCTCCTTCAAATGCTGTCTTTCTTCTTCCTCTTCCTTCTGTTGGCTGGGTACCTCAAACTCTTTCTCTTGCTTCAGTTTCATTTCAGCTTCTGGAAGCTCTTTCTCTTCTAGTTCTCGTCTCTCTTTTTCTTCCTTATTTTGTTCCATTAGTTCTTTTTGTTCCTCCATCTGGTTTCTTTCCTCTTCCTCCTGACACCATTTCTCAGTCTCATGTTGCGTCAGTTCTTCCAGCTCTAGCTTCTCCGGTTCCTCCAGCTCATTTCTCTGTTGCTCCTCCAGCTCCTTGTGCCTCTGCTCTTCCAATTCCTGGTGTTTCTGCTCCTCTAGCTCTTGCTTCTGCTCCTCCAGTTCCCAACGCCTCTGTTCCTCCAGCTTCTGTCTCTGTTGTTCCTGTTCCTGGCATTTCTGCTCCTCCAGCTCTTGTCTTTGCTCCTCCTGTTCCCAGTTCTTCTCCAGCTCTTGTCTGTGTTCCTGACACTTCTGTTCCTCCAGCTCCTGTCTCTGTTGTTTTTCCCATTCCTGGTCCTTATATTCTTCCAGTTCCTGTCTCTGTTGCTTGTTCCATTCCTCGCACTTCTGCTGCTCCAGCTCTTCTCTCTGTTGCTCCTCCAACTCCTTCTGTCTCTGCTCTTCCAGTTCCTGGCATGTCTGGTCCTCCAGCTCTTGCCTCTTCTCTGCCTCCAGCAGTCTTCTCTCCTCTTCCTGGCAGGTTTGCAGTTCAGTTTTTGAAGATATGTCTCCTTCGAGGAGATACTGACTACTCTCTTTTTCATTGTCCCTTCTCTCTTGCTCTTTTTGCATCTGCTCCTCCAGCTCTTGGCACCTTTGTTCTTCCAGTTCTCTCTGTTCATCCATTTCTACAATCTGCCTTATCTTTTCAGCTTCAAGGATCCCCCAGTGATCTTCAGTTCTTTTCTCCTCTGCCAGCTGAAGCTGCTTTGGCTCATCTCTGTTCTGGATTAGTTTGTCTGCAGTGATGTGTCCATTATAACCTGGATATCTGTCTACAAACAGCTCAGTCTCTAGATCCTCTGGCTCAAATTCTGTTATCGTTAAGCTTTGTGATCCCTGAAATAGGGAGGCAAGTATGGAATTACTTAACATTGCCTACTGGCTTATTATTCTTTACAGTGAAAAAAACTATAGCTTGCAAATGCAAAATAATGTCTTTTCTTTAAAGAGAATGACTCAGATCTGGAGCCAACACATTTCAATTTACAGTTAATTTCTTCACAAATACCACGCCTCTCACCTGTACAGGTGACAGCCTTTTTAAGAAATCTGAGATCTGCCATTTCAGGAGGCTGAGAAATATGAAGTTTCACACTCTGTTCTATTACTTAGAACTCTGTTCATAAACCTCAAAATAATTAGCACCTGCCTCAGGGCATTTGTTTTGCCAGCTCTTTTGTGACAAATCTAATGTTAACATAAAGAAGAACTGCAATGCTAGTCAGGAAAGAACAGTGCTCAGGGGAACAGGATTTGGTTGCTTTTCTCAAAGCCTTGCCACAGTGAACTGAGTCTCTGTTTCTAACTGCTGCCCAGCAATGCTATACTGTTCCAAGGCACACGTTAACTAGTGCCTGGTTCTGTGTGTTTGCCCTGCAGCACTGCCAAGTAGGTGCAGTGCCTGCAGTAAACAGAAGGCAGATCTTTTTCACAGCTTGCTTCTTATCTCTATAACGAAGATGAGCTGCACCTTAACAGCGCTGCCCAGCACTTTCCATGAGGAAAACAGCTCAGTTAATGCCCTGCCCAGCTCTCATCTGTACAGTTGTTATTTGGCTCCAGTTAAACAAGAAAGAAACTAAATTCTTAGACTGAATATCTTCATTGCAATAGTGGATAAGAAGGATCAGTGCCTTCTCCTATATGTTGTATTAGTTGAATAGTCCCATTTATAAATGCTGATGTCAGGATAAAAACCAAAGTAACCATGCAGTAAGCATATTAGAGCTAGGATTTGTTATCTCGCTCTCAAAGCTGTAGGAAGAGCTGCATTACTCATTCTTTCTCTTCTCTGTAAGACAATGATGTCAGCACTGTCAGGACCTGCACCATTCTTCCAGAAGCTTCATACCATGGTGTCCTAATTTTTATTATTACTTTTTTAACTAGATTAGCTAGAATCAGAAAGTTCTCTTGAGTCTAGAATACTAGTGGATGTACCTCAGATTTAAATAGCATTTGTTTCAGCTAGCAATGTGAAAACTTTGTTGCATCTTATCTCCAGGTAGGGTTTCATCTTTAGGTCTTGACTTCAAAACAAAATAATCATCTATTTTGTTTTAGCCTGAAGACACAAGATTTGTCCAAGCTTTCACTAGTTGCCTCCAATTAATATCAATTACATCTTAAGGCAGTCCTCTGCTACTCCTGGTGCACTCAGTTATGGCTATTTAGTACACAGCTTCAAAAGCAACCTCCTCCTCTTGTTATTTCACTGAAGGTTCAATACCTTTGTTAATCTCTTGTGTTTTCTGGACATTCTCTGCTTTTTTGGCTTCACGGACAGTTTGTGTTTAGCTGCACTGTTGTCTAGACGAGCAACAGCCTGGGGAACTGCATCCAGATTGATTGTTTCAATTGTGCCAGAACAGGAGAATTGTCTTTTTGGCCGGGATGACTTGACTGGAGTTACCTGTTTGTATCACAAATACAAGAAATCTCTATTAAGTTGCTCACTCAATTTAAAAACATCATAACAAACAAACACACATACAACAAAACTTGGCAGTTTTGATTTCAAAGGAACTACTAGCTTATAACCAACAATTTGTTATCTCAAGCCCTCTTTTCCCATTACAGAAGTTGTGAACTTTGTACAGCTGTAACATTTTTCTGTTTCCGGAACCTCACACATTTTCATACCTTTCACTTAAATATTACTCAGAATATCCTAGCTGACTTTTTTCACAGAAAATGTCAGCTCTGCTCATAAGCTGTTGGGATCAACAAGGGCAAAGGCAGAGTTTTCAGCAGCGTCCCTTAGGACATTTTAAAGTTTGCGTATTGTAAAACATGTGCATCTTTAAATAATTTAGATAGGACGCTTCAGGAAGAGTAAATCAGAATGACTTATTAAAGCACTATAATAGAGCAGCTACAGAGAGGTACTGTCTGTGTGGTAGATGACTAAGCTGTGGGGACTCAGAGCCTCCAGACAAGCCTCTCTCCACAGCCATGTGGAGATGTCCAAGCAACCACAAGCACCAAGCAACAACAAAAAATGAAGTATGAGAATACTGGCTTTAGTGCTTTTCCTTATGCACTTCCAATGTTTTGGTTCAGAAACTGCAAATACAAACAAAGTGATTTAGTGAGACAAGGGGCTAAGTACAGTGGGACTGGATGCCTACACATGTAAGAGTGAGCCTGGAACCACAGCTTCTCCTGTAAAGCACTGAGCTATCATCCCAAACCTGTGTTTGGCACAACTCCAGTGGAAACAGAAGACAGAAAAAAAGGGAGAAAACGTTTTCTGTAAGGAAACAAAGTCACACGTGTTGTTTTCAAGACAGTCCTGCAATTTTCTGAGGTTAAGCATATGCTAATTAGGGAACCAATTACTTAAAGCTGATGGAGCATTTAACATACACTTACTGAATTACATGTAGACATAACAAAGTAGTAGAAGTACTTAGGAAAATCATGGCTCTGTGACTAATACATCAAAAGCAGAAATGCTGTAGGACCAGCAGAGAGATTTCTGCTGTTTCCTGCAGTCAACTCTCACTACAGAAACAGATTTCACAGTCTTAGTGATTGCTGATTTACTATCCTCAAAACCATGCAATATTCACAAGATCTTGGATGATGATCATGAATCAAAGAAATGTATTAAAACAAAAACCAACTGTTAGGCTTCTAATAGCTAAAAATGGAAACTAACTCAAAAGTTTCATTACCTTTTCTTCCATTTGTCCTGTTCCAGGCAAATCCATTGGTCTCAACAGATCTGGAGTGTCTGCTGGCTAAAAAAGAAGATTAGCACAGCTGGATATTAAAACTACAGAATCTAATAAATATGGTTCAAAGATCTTGTGAAATCATGCAGTTACAGTAGATTCAGTTTTCTCAAGTCTTATTTCCTGTCTGCAGGACTGCTGCATAAACAATTCTTGTTTCTAAATACTATCATTTTCTCATTGCTCCTTCAGTGACTACTGTCAACAAGAAGAAATTGCTGCTACTGGACACTACAGAAGGTGAAACACTTCCTTAATGAGATAACTACATTCAAATGAAAGAGCACAACTTTTCAGGATTTCAGGCAGCTCTTAATAACTTTATTTTCTCCTGATCTAGGCCCAGTGAAAACTAAGAACCTGGTCTGTGTCCAGTCAGGCATCAGTTCTGCTGCACAGAGCTGCAGCTCAAGATTTTCAATAACTCCTGTTTTTCACAGAGTGACCTGAGCCTACCAGAGCTCCATAGCTACTGTCCTGCTTGAAGCCAGCTCACACAGGGGGATTCTAAAGCACAGGGGTAGAAGCACCATTAATTGCATCCAGAAACATTTTTTAATTATTATATCACAGTATTACTTCACCGCTTAATGAATGTTTGGATCCCATTACACCAAGTGCATATAAAATTTCCTTCTGAACAGATTAATAGTACAAAGCATAAAAATATAGCTTAAATATAAGTCTTGCCATTGATCCAATTTAGGAAAATCAGAAGCCACAAGCCAGCATAGGAAGCTTGAAGCACGACAGTGCTACATGGTCCCAGCCACCGGCTCCCCCAGACCCACACAGATAAGCACATGGAGCTGCTACAAGACCAGCAGAAGAGACTGGAACTGAAACCAAGCAAGGTGCCATGCAGCAAAAGTCTCTGATAAAGCAGGCAGCAAGCAGCGCTCAGCAGGATAAAGCAAAGTGCTGAGCACTCTGGCAACTGAGCAATGACTTATTGGTATCTACCTATGTACTTGGAACCGCGATCTCCTGGGAATACTGATGTTCACTCCTCTGTGTTATGAGAAAGAACTATGCAAGGCAGCATTAATTCTGTTTTCAGACCATAGTACTTGAAAGAGAGGCCTGAACCTCTCTCTATTACACAAGGGAACTCCTGTGATTTTTTTGTGATTCTTTCTTCTTTCCAGTTGGAGGTCACCAGGTGGTGATGTTCTGGTCTCCCGAAGCACAAAGACCATCTGCAGAGGTGGTGTTGGAGTGTTCTCCCAGTTCCAGGCTATGTAGCCAAAACCTGCCACAGCCCCACTGTGATTTGAGGCACAAAGGATGCTCTAAACTGATTCCTTCACAAGAGATTATTTGTGAAGCAGAAGAAATACACCTTACTTCTAACTGCATTTCTGGACTGCTGAGGGACAGGTGTGAGCATGCAGTTCCTACCCAAGTGCTTAGCTCCCTGACAGCTCCAACTACTGCCATGAAGCAAGCAGTAACAGAGAGTTATGCTGCCTCTTGAGGCAGACGGAGACTGGGCCACCTCAGCCATAAATCTCTCTTCCATGCATTTATCTTAACATAGGCATGACCTGCAGAGGACATTCATTACCTTTCACATAGCCAGTGCTGCCTTTAGCACCCACGAGCAGAGGCTCATGCCCAGGATTTTATGGGCTGCGTGTACATGGTGAAGTTGCTGTGTGCCTTCCCCTGGCACAATGTCAGCCTTCTTCACGCAGGGAAGACTGCCCATTTGTCTGCCACAGACATGCCTTCAGCCATTACAGCAACTTCCAGAACCAGCATCACAGCACAGAATTTCCAGAGAGATTTCATCCCTTGCTGTGTTTCTTCAGCATGAGAAAAAGCCCCTTCTAGATACCTGCAGTTCCTGGTATCAAAGTCTCTGTATAGAACCTGAGTCATTTGAATTGCACTGTGCATTTGGGTTTACAAACCATTCTCCAAATGTTTCACCACCTTGTATGCCTTCAGTTCCTGTCCAAGATAAATATGGGTGTTTACCCCAAGATCACAGATCTTGAGGATTTAGTCTCCATTCCTCTCTCATTTTGCAATGATTTTTGCCACAGATGCTGCGCACAGCTTTCTGTGCTAGAAAAAAACATATTTCAAGACATATTCAGTTGCAGTTAAAAATCCGGTCTGCTGGCTACCCTGTGAGTAACACATGCTTTGCTGGAGGTTCAGAGCAGACAATCAGATGGGCAAAACTATGGGATCTAACTCAGGAAGCCAAGAGCACACACTTCTCACCAGTCCAAGATGCATGAGCTGTGCAATCCCACCCACACGCAGCAGCCACTGAGCCTGGCTCAGCCTCGCTGGAGACATCTGTTATGCCCTAGTGAACTTTACTGGTTTATTATCACCATAAAGCCATGAAAACATCAATTTAAAGTGCTTACTTTATTACCACTCTCTGAGAGCACCGTGTCCTGCTGAGAGTCAACCTCCATGAGGCTACCGAGAAACACATCCTCTTCTACACTAGCATTTGCCTCCCCCATTGTCCTCCCAGAAATTGTCATTTGCGGAGGCTGCCCAAATTTTATATTCTTGGCCAACTGTTGCTGAAAAACAAAAAGAGGGAGAAAAAAAAAAAAAAAAAAAAAAAAAAAAAAAAGGTATTTAGATTATGAGCAAAACAATCCAAATCTCCCAAATGTTCCCCTTCTCCACATGGAAGCGGCACAGAAATACTCAGGACAAGTTTTGGCTCCAGACAAAAATAACATCCTGAGGCTCATGTTGCTGCAGTTTGGTGGCCCTTCCCTCTCTATTCCCCTCACAAAGTGACCAAGAACAGGAATTCACTGCCTAAGTTCTGGTTTGAGGTGGTTAGCTTCAGTTTTAATCAGTGCTGAAAATTTATTGTGAATTTTGTGAATGTTGCAGCTTTCTGTCTATTTTCATAATCTATGTCCTAGATTAAGACTGTTTATAAAGCTAATTAATTACCAAGACTTACCATCACAAAGAAATGATAAGATCACAAACCAAATTCAAACTGCTCAGTATCTGGTTCCTACATGGACCCCAATACGAGTTTCATTGAGAAATACAGAAGCTCAGAGTAGGTGTCACTTCGAACGAGAGTGTATCTTTTTCCTATACCACAAAATCATGAACATGGCTCAGGTGAACAACTGGCAAGGGAAGGAATCCTTTAATAGCACAGGGTAGACTTCTGAAAGGATTCAAGTCAGATCAGCCTTCCTTTCATCGTTGCTCAGTGGACAACATTCTTGCCTAAGTTTACCTATACCAACTGCAAAACATTATCTAACAGTTTGATACAGAAATCTGGTAAAAATTCAAGCAGTTCGTGCCCATGTGAATTTTGGCAGAAAATAATGCAATTCATCTAGTACAGCATGTTGAAATAGTGGGCAGTTTTGAATGGCAGAGGTTTATTTCCACTCAGATTACTGTTCGTGTATCCTCTGTCTAACAGCAAAGGTTCCACAAAATCCTCCCAGATTTCTGTGTTACAAATATAGCTCTCTGACTTGAAATGTTACAACGTCCACTATGCAAGAGGGAGTCAGAGAGATCAAACACTGTGAAGGCTGTAGCTGAGCTCTGCTCCTACAGCTCCTCCGATACCAGTAGAACGCTGCTTCAGAACAGCTTCTTAATTCAATATCTTTTCTAAATTGAGTTTCCTGCCTGGTTCATGCTAAAGTCATATTCTTGAGAAACAGCTCTTCTTCCAAGCAAGAAGTTGGAACTGACAGGATTACTCTACTAGCTACCCATAAAACTAAAGACTTGGGCATCTATTACACAATGTACATGCGAGTACATGAACACCTACATGTGGTGCAAACTGTTTTGGTGGAAGGGAGATCCATTACTCTCTCTGTCTTCTGATCAAGTTCTTGACCTAATGTGAGTGCAGCGTACGGTGGGAGCTGTGTGTCAATGAAGCTATTGTGCTGAGTGGGATTAACTTTAAAAAGTACAGGTGTTTTTAATAGCCATTGAGGATACAATGGAAAATCATGTACATGTATTTATAAAGGTTTGAAATTATTTTCAGATAATATTTATTTTATTATTTTCAGATATTACCAGGAAATAGGGTAACTTCAGTATTTCTGGACTATACACAGATTTTTAAATTACTTTGAATTGTAAAGATTTTTATGCTCAAACACGCATGAGTTAAAGATATAAAAAAAATCCAATAGCACTCACATTACTTATATGACAAAAGGCTATTTTTTTTATTATTTTCTTAAAAAAAAAAAAAAAAAAAAAAACACAGTAAAAAAGCACACTTACATAAACTTCATTAACAGTTTTCCATGGCCTATTGCTTTCAGTGCACACTCATCTACAAAACCAATGCTGAATACTCGACATCTAAATCTCAAATAGCTTATTGTTACCAGTAAGCAAATTTATTCTGATTGCTTTCACAAAGCAATATAAAATCTGTTCCTTACTCTTTTCTGAAAATGTGCACGCACTCCAACCAAACTGCAACTATTTTCTTATAAATTCATACAAATACATTCTGTACCTGGGGTTCATAAGAACCCCAAGACTGCACCATTCCTCAGTGAAAAGATAAAATCCACAGGTTTGACTTGGAGGAACACATTCAGGTAGCACAACCCAGAGATGGAGAGAGACATTTATTTAAGCTTCAAGTGCACTGAAAAGAGACCATATTCCCTGAAAAGAAGCATCTGCTTTGAATTTCTTAAATGTTTGTCTTAGACAAATATTCCAGGACACATCTATAAACCGTGTGCTGACAGCACGTGGGCGACAGTTGCCTAAGGAGGATTATTTGCAATTCCAGTCATTAGAAATTGCAGGCGTGACATTTTGCTGTTCCATGATTGTGCAGTCACGCACAGGATGCTTAAATAACCTGCAGAAATATCCACACATGAATACTGATCTCAGTTAAATGCACCTGGTTTCTTTTCGTTTGTGCAAAAAGGCTTTTAATTTAGCAGTCAGAAATTGCCATCCTGCACCAAAGTCTCATTTGTCAGCTAGAAACAGCTGAACACCTCCTGCCTGTACCTCCCGCTTTCAGTCTTACCAACTCCAGTGCAGTTTCTTCATCCCTCAGTTTGCAGACAGGTATTTTGCACAGACATTATAAAACATCCACAGCGACAAACTGCTACCACGCTTGACCATGAAACAACAGCCAGTGGGCCCACACACCGGAGCTTCTGAATTGGACCACTAAGCCGGAACATGGGCTCCAGCCGCAGCTTACCTCATGGCCACATTTTCTGTGGTGCATAAGCGTGTCTGTTCACACCCAAAGCAGGTGGCTCTGAGCAAGGTGCCATTCAGCATGGGGCAAAGCTGTGCATGGGAAGTCACAGCTGCCTCCACCTCCCCTCTAGAGGAACAGGAATCACACTGGGCTGCTCCCTACCTAGGTGATCTGCACCCTCACCTCTTCTGGCTCACCAAGAGCTGGCTTCACTAGGAGGAGTTGTGGCCTTGGCTCTGTAACTTCACTCTGCCTTCGCATGCTGCAAGGTGCAGGAGGTCCACCTCCAAGATGACTATATACAGTACAGTGCTTACCAAAACACAACCTTGGGGTCATGATCCCACTGCTTTATTTAAGATATTCCGTACTGCGGTTGTTAATCATGCATTTAGTTAATAAAGCCAAAGAAATATTGAGAACTTAGAAAAAGGTTTATACTTTTGCACTCATTCCATTTTGAAAATCTTCCACAGCAATGACCATGACGCAGACTCAGTTTTACTTCATGCAAAATAATTTGCTAGAACATGATGCTACTGAAGCAACAGCTTTATACCAGCTTAACATTAATAGCTTCAAAAATAAAACTCCAAAGTGAAATTGCTCTGCGTTACTTGGCGCCTGCAGTGAATCAAAAACCTTCAACTTTAAAAACATTCTTTATGTTCATATAGGAAATGCCATAGAACAAACCTTCCATATTACCCCGCAGTGAGCCCAGAGGAACATCTCCTGCACAGGCTGCACATCTCTTTCACTCAAATTTGGATATTCTTCCATGTACATGCCTGCCTGACTGCATGCTGGATTTAGCCCTCTGAAACCACAACATTCTTAATGCTCTGTGTCTGGAGTGAATCCAACCTGGATCCACAGAGCTACTTTCTCCGTTCAGTTTTAAATCATTAAAATAGAGAGCATTATTCTGGCTGATCCTCTTTGAACAATTCTCAGAAGAAATGCTGGTAATATTTTGCCTTCAACTCAAATACCTATTTTTCATGCCTGTTTGCCCACATATATAAATAAATTATGCTTTCTAGTTTTATGTTGCTGTAAAATTACTAATCCATCAATAATACATGCCCTAAGAACAGACTTAACACTGAAATCCTGCTTGGACCCACAGTTTCTCACAGTGATCAAAAAATCAAACAAATCAAGAATGTATAAGAACAGGGTGAGCCCACACTATGAATACCATCATAAACGCTCCTAGGATTCATGGCGTCTGAGCACTTTTGGAGTCAACAGCAATTTGGAACCTTTTATGAATGTTTAATTGCTTTTTGAGCTTTTATAAATAGAAAGGAGGAAGAGCGAATAAGGGGATGTGTCCCAGAAGTGCTAGAACGATTTGGAAAAAGCAATAAATCCAGTTTGTAAAGTAGAAATTGTCAAATGTAAAGAAAAAAAGTTAGGATTCACTGGCACTAGAAATATTGGCACTAAAAAAGTGATTTAAGAAAAATACAAAGCTGGGCAATCATTTAGTGAAAACTCACTCCCAGTTCTATAAAAAGAAGAGCATTAAGTTAAAAGATAATAGCTCTGAGGTTTAACGAACAGCCTTTACAGCCTTGCTGAGGTCTGGACAATAGCAAATACAAAGAGCAATGGGGAACAGGTTGGACGAATACACACATACAGTGCAGAGCAGGGGTAGCCCTGGCTTGATCATTAGCTATAGTATGTTAATGACTAAAAGAAATGGATACCGAAACTGACTAGTTGACAACAACAACAAAAATACTACCAAGGCATTCATCAGTACAAAGCCAGTAACATTTGAATTTACAATTTGGCTCCTTAGAATTTGATCAAGAAGCCCAGATCTCCAAAATATGTTTTTATCACAATAAATCACTGTAATAAATGATGTTTTAAACCATACATCCACATAAACTGAAAACATCTACCCAGAAGTTCCTAGATGCAGTAAGCTCTAAGACATACTCAACCTATAATATTTCTTGCGGCTTACTGCCACTGCCTGAGGGATGTCAGAAATGTATTCAGTGAAGGCAAGAGGCAGTGAACAAGCTGTCCCTCCTGCTTGCAGGGCTAGAGCAGTGCCACACCATGGTATTCTCACAGCAAAGAGGAGACAGTGGTCAAGGCGCACCAAGATACTAATACTGAAAACAGGTTTTCATTTTACTTACTAAAGTTTCTGTAGGCCTAAAAGAAACCATCTTTTGCTCTTTTGTTAACCTTTGCTGACAAATATCATCACTAAGATCTACAATCACAGCTGCAAAATAGGAGGAGATTGATCTAACATACTTTCAAGAAAGGACAAAAAAACCTACCTTTGAAAGGCAAGTCTATAAAGATATGTTTCCAGAGTCTCTTTCTGGCTTGTTCTGATACTCTGCTGGATTTAGGCCTTAAGCACTCCTTAGTTCTCATTGAGAGTCTTGCATAAGTAAAGCACCAGAGCCTGATTAATTAAATGAGTTCAGCATTAAGAGTACTAAGAGTCTCTTGGTGGAAGCAGATTCAGGATAGACTTTCACACTTCATCTTAAAAACCAGGTAATTATAAATCTTGGCAGATTCAAAGGACAAAGCAATGACTGCTTTTACAATAGTAAGTGGCTTGAACTAGCACAAAAATAACAGCTTCGGGATACAACAAAGCCTACCTGAGGTTAACATGAAGTCTTGCTTTTCTCAGCTCAAATTCTAGCACACACTAAAACCTTAGAACATGACCAAATCCATTTATGGAAAGCCTGATGAGATAAATGCTGCTAAGCTGAAAAATCAATAAAAATAAATGAGAGCTGTGCCAGAAAAAAATAGTTTGCCTTGAACATACAACCAAAAGAAAGAAACATACAACCAATAAGAAACTGAACCAGCTGCATCAGTCCTGCATCATTACACAGCTCTTTTTGTGAGTTCATCAACACTTCAAAGGCAGATGAAATGCCAGGGGAGAATGGGAAACACTTCGGTGGTCAGTGGAATGAGATCCAGCATCATCAGTATTAAATTGCTTGTGTCTCTATCCCGATTTCAAAACCCTTTCCATAATCAGTTGGGCTTGTCAGCACGTTGTCTTTTTCAACAAAGATTTAAGTTTTGCATGAATTTTACTGTATCATCACCCACAATTTCCTGAGGATTGTTAAAATCTCCAGAGGTTTCCGCACAGTAAGAGCACAGTAAGTTCAGAGTCAGCACAGAGCTCTGAATTCTAGCATTACTCCTATGCTGAGAAGCACCTTGCCATGCAAGCAGAAACTGGAAGAGGTTTAGAAGAGATGACTGACTCCTTGCTCTACCTTGATCTTACTCTTGTCAAGTGTTGTAATGGGCTGCTCAGAAAATTGGTGGAGTTCCCATTCCAGAAGGTATTTAAGAGATATGTGGACTTGGCAATAGGGAATATAGCTTAGTAATGGGACTTAGAAGGTCAGTTTGATGGCTGAATTTGATGATCATGAAGGTATTTTCCAACCTAGATGATTATACAACTCAAAACAATACAGACATTCCCAGTGGGACTGAGCTTGCAGAAAGGGATTTCAACACAAACAAAAAGTTCTGATATTGGAGAAAGCGTATCAATGTTTTCTGTGACTGAAAAATCACACAGCAAAGAAAATTAACCTTTCTGAATACTACAACAGAAAAAAGGAAGGGCTGCAAAGTGATAACTGCATAAAACCTTCAGAAAGGAATGGTAGTCTGAATAATGGTTCAGAACTTGGATCCAATTCTGAGGTCCACCTAAAAATGTCCAATGAGATTTTTGGCATGATCCTGTCCTAAAACATGGGGAACAGCTGTGGAAATCATGGCTACGGTAATAGGGACAGTCATGTCCTGGACAGCAGGCTTTGCAGAGGTAAGAGGTAGCCCCAAGTTCATTATAAGGAGCCTTCATCTTGGGTTATGAAAAAAATCCAGACGTTTGTATGGATGCGTAATATCTGCATAAAGATGCAAATAGTTCAAAATGTCATTTACAATTTTTTATTTGTTTTCTATCTGTTTGAATGGGTTGCTCTGGATGTCACCATCACCAGTAGAACAGGAAAAGCTGAATCAGGAATGCGTTACAGGCTGGGCTGCAGCTCTATGTTAAAATGCTAAGAAGGAACCAGCTGCCTTTTGACTTTAAATAAAATAAGCACACCTTTGTAATGAGGCAGCCAAAACAATACTCTCCCTAAAATACATGTCAGTAACCACCAAAAACAAAAGCTTATGCAAAATCCATATGAACAAAACTGTGTATCAGTAGATATTCTTGCTGTACCTTTCAAGAATGACTATTTTTATTTTGCTTCTTGAGTTACTGTTTGCTTAATGAAGATGGTTGTTAGTAAATACAGTAACTCTTAATTTTGAGCACTTCTCTAAGTTTAATCATAGAGTCGTAGAATGGTTTGAGCTGGAAGGGGCCTTAAAGATGTCAAAATCTAGTTCCAGCACCTCTGCTTTGGAAAGGGTTGCCATCTACTAGATCAGGTTCTGCCTTCCAACCAGGCCTTGAATACTTCCAGGGATGGGCGTTCACAATATTGAAAGCAATAATTTTCATGGGAAACTGTAGGGTGTTCGGATATAGAAGGAGAAAAACTTCAAAGAGAAAAGGTATTAAGAGAGAAGCTGACGTTCTGAAGCCAAGACAAGGTCCAGCAGGCAAGGAGGGCACAGCTCCCTGCTGAAACCAGTTGACTTTGCATACAAAGGACACTAAAGCATTCTATAAGTGAGGTCCAACTACCCCACGTCTTTGCCCAGAGCCAGTAATCATTTTAAATATGACTTCTAGCCTAGCAAGTAGAATGCATTTAAAACTAAATGACACAGGGGAATTTAAGCTGAAAAAACAGCACAGAGAAATTGGAGCTGTCCTAGCATGGTTTTTACTTTGAAGCTTATCTGTAGTCAGCACAGTCAATGCCATTCAGGTGCTATGTTTGCTGACAGCACTGTACAGGAAAAAAAGGAACAATCACATCCTGAAATTTTGCTTGTTATTTCACTCACTGGAAAAGCTGAACTCCAGTTAGCAGTTTGGAGGTGAAAGAAATCACTGGTATTTCACTAGTCATCTACAGGGTAGTGGCACCTACACAGCATTAAAAATTTACCAGCATTGGACAGAATACGCCAGCAATTCTCAGCAATAAACTGATAAATGCTTCTGAAGAACAGCTTTTTCAAGGTCTAGATAAGCACAGAGATAAGCATAAGCTTTGATTCCTACAGATACACAAAAAGTAAAGCAAAAACTTAGGTAGAGCAGGAATGGGATACAATTCTGGAAAGGAAGGGAAAGCAGGTCATGTAAAGCTCTTTCAAAGCAAATATCCAACTGAATTGGCTATGTAATTACTGATGTACTTCTTACTGCGGAGAGTTACACGTATCTGCCTTTTGTAAGCACTGCCCAAAGAACAGGGAGAAAAAGATTGCGAAAGAAATGTAAGTACAAAATGATACTGAAATGAGCTTTGTGAAGAATTCCCACTCTGTAGGCCATTTGCTGTCACCTGAGCCCCGTTTCTTCTCCCCACCACATCTGCAACCAAAGCATAAAGAACAGGGGATGTCAATCCCATGAGTTCGATTCATATGAATTCCACAAGATGCAGACACACCCATGCAGTTTCATGCTTGCAGCATCACTGCTGTACCTTTCTAGATGAAAACCCAGACCTCCTGCAAACTATCCAAACTGCTAACACAGCTTTTGGCCAGATAATTGCCTGCTTAAAAGCAGCCCCCAGGCCTAGAAAGCAAACCACCTTTATTCACGCTTAATATATTCTGGAGCTCCAGAGACCATTTTCCACCACATTTTAAATATTTTTCCCACTTGCAGTTTCTTACCTGAAGAGTTTTGACTTTTCCTAAAACGTTCTCTTGTGACATTGCTTGGATGGCCTGTTCACTCTCTGTTCTCCCATCAGGTATAAAAATACTGTCATGGGAAAAAGCTCGACTGCCCATAGAATAATGGGAAGACCTGGAAAACAGTTAAAAAGTACAGCAATTAATTTATGAGAGCATCCCTTCATATCATAACTGTGTTGCTGCATAGATTTTTCCTCCCTTCTCTACATGAAGGCTTCGACCATTCTCAGAAGAGAGGTCCAAATCTCTGTTACCAAAAGGCTGATGATTCCTTCTCATACATTTTCCCTCCTTGGGAGGATGTAAAGTAGGATGGCTTTTAATAGAAATGCTGAAAGGTTAAATCAATTTTCCTTAGGAGCTTCAGATCTAAACACTACTTTTGGGATACAGAGTAGTTTATGATGATGCATACATTCAAAAAGAAAGACAGGAGGTCCAAAGTAAAGGTAGGACTAACACAGGCAGAGGTAATACACTGTACTAGTCTACTTTTAAAGAACAACCTTGTCACATTCATTACTTAACCATTTCTATCACCTTGAGTAATCACACTGACAATAAAATGTTATTAAACTGATATGAAGGATATCAGACCATTCCACATGTGTTTTATTAGCAACAAACAGAGAGATGGCCATATGTTACTGTTAAACTAGACACAGTTGCAAAGGTAAGAAGTGCACCAGGGACAACCTTCTTACATGCCTGCTGTAAACCAACGGGAAAGAGATTAAACCAAAAGGTTCTCCAGGAAAACTGAGAATTAAAAATAATTAAAAAAAAAAAGTTTGTGAGAGTTCCTAAACCTTTCAATTTAATAACCTGTTTTCAACTCCACTGAATCCATTTCAGCAAACTTACAAACTTTGGGGAAAAAAACAAAACCACCGAACAACTTTTTTACACCAATCTAACCAACATAACCTTCTAGATGTAGTAGAGAACAACATAAACAAATTAAAAACAATATAAAGCAAAAGCAAGGAAGGCAGATCCTTCTGGAGAGAGGTAAGTAAAAAGACAAAAAAAAAAAATTAAACCCTCATATGCTTAAGAAAAACCATATCCTCTCTTTTTCTCCCTCTAAAAATGTGCTGGTTTAATAGCACACAGCACAGTCCTATTCATGTATTATGGGATGTATTCAACTTGTTGATTTGTGTTTTGTCCCTTAGGATATGGCCATCATTTTTTTAAATAATAATCATAACATTTTCTCACAAGTAGAAACACTACAAAAGTTTAAAATAACACTGATTATGTTATGTAGGATGCTCTAAAAGTAATGCCTCCTATTTATTTCCATGAAAAATACAATTGATACAAAGAGAACAATTACATTACTTGATAGAGCAAATTCTCAGCTACAAAATACCATTTTACAACACAATCATCACCAAGGCTATCTATTTTCACCAGCCTCAAACAAGATCCTGCACACCTCACTGGTAAAAATCAGCACCAGTAAAGGCAACTCACTGTCACTACCACTACTGCTGAAACCCACCACCCACCTCCTCACTGTGCTCACATCCACTGCCTGGTCTCCCTAAACGTCTGGGAAGTACCAATGAATGGTAGTGGGTGCCACTGTTTTCCACGTGGAGGAATTCAGAGACATACCTTTACTTCACATGCACTTCTACATGAGAAGCCATCTTGTCAGACTGCCCCTCTGCTGCCATCTGTCACACAGCGACGGAATGTAACTGAATACTGGTGAGATATCAGTCATATCACCAACATCCACCTCACAGATCAAGATAAAATAGGAGGGCATTACTTGCACAGTAGCCTTTGCATAAGGTATTTGTGATGTTTATTACAAGATTTTGTACAGGTTGCCTGAAAATAACAGGAAAATGGCCTCCCACAACTTCTCTGTTTTTTATATATAGAATATATCTGTGTTCATTAAATATATCATCCAAGCTTTTGGGATGAACACATACAGAGCTCACTGTATCAGTCCACTTTGCGTTTAAGCACAGAAAAACTGGAAAACTATTTTTTTTAATCCAAGATTACTATTTGAACAACATGCTTCATTTGAAATAAATTAGCGTGCAATCAAGCAAAGAGTTGTTTGATATTCCACAGCATTTTTAGCCATCAAAGAGGGGAGCATTTAACTGATGCTATACACTATTCTAGATTTTTTTTAAAATAGAAGCCTCAACTTGATTGCCTTTGGCTGCCAAGGGTAATATGCCTTCTTTTAGAAACCTTCTATTAGAGAAACCATAAAAGTATATTTTTAAACTCTCTTCCAAAAGGGGTTCTGTACTGAATCATCGTGACTCAGTCTGTACACAGAGCTGTGGTGGAACTGTGTGGCTTTGGAAGATATGACAGAATGCTACCTTCCTTGGCCATTCAAGCACCAGACCACGAACTATAGTTTCAGAAATGTCCCCTAAATGGAAACAAAAATCACAGCAGGTCTGGCTTGCAAAATGAGGGTTGTGAAAGCTTTTTTTTTTTATTTAATCATTCAGATGAGTTTGAACTAAAAGCTCCAGCATTACATTCAACAAAGGTAATACAAAACTCTTTGTACTCACAGACCTTTGCCTGTGACCAAAATCAATGGCAAAATTTGACAAATCAGCCCATGCTAATCACTCCTTCATTTGAATATTGATTGGTTGAATATGTGAAATGGCAGCAAGTGCAGAAGGCAAGGACAGCGACTTCTGAATTTACAGTTCAAATTTTACCTTTGAGCCGAGACATCTGCTGAAGACGTACAAATACACTACGCTCCAAAGAGGATCCTCTCTCACAGATTCTTCTAGCAATTACGTGGTTCAGACACAGCTTTGCCTCACACTTATTCATTGTGCCCATGGCACTGATGTTCCCTTTACACAGAATTTTTGTTGCTGTACAAGTAACATCAAATGTTGCACGTTTACCCCCATTCTTTTGTTCATCACAATTAGTAGACAATGGCTGCAATATTAAGGCACCAAAGAGTCCAGTGATTTGTTTGCCAATGGTGCTTGACCTTACTAATGTATCTGTTAATATCTAAGAGGGGAAAAGTTGCCAGACTGCAACTTTTGAACCAAAGAGGGTTCATTAGCAGTTCAAATCCCAAAGCTTCATTTATCCAGGAGCAGGAACTGCCAACTACAGGAAGTTTCCAGTAATGTGAAC
Organism: Centrocercus urophasianus; assembly: GCF_019232065.1. Taxonomy (NCBI): domain Eukaryota; kingdom Metazoa; phylum Chordata; class Aves; order Galliformes; family Phasianidae; genus Centrocercus; species Centrocercus urophasianus. Next base: position 25,465,995 of record NW_024884475.1, on the reverse strand, counting down.
CCCCAAAATGGAAAAGAAGACAGACTGTTGAGGTCAGTGCCAGTAGACTGTGTGGCTCACAACTGTGGGCACACCATTTCCTTGTTCTGCTGAGGAAACCCTTGGTGGTCAGATCTCACTACTGCCTGTGAGCTCATCCACAAAAAAAAAATCTCCTGTTGGTGACACACAATACACTGAGATTTGGCTATATGCAAATCTGTGTTTATGACTAGCATGATCAGACTTAGTAAAACGTCACTGAAAGCCTCCTTTGGGACACCAGATCACGTGAAAGAGCTTGGGAACTTTGTGACCTGCAATGTTGAACATTAAGACAAAAAGTCTCAGTAGCCTATCTCTGACAAGTGGCCACACTGGCTGGTTAGGACCATGCTGAGCATCTACGACATCTCTCTGATATTCTCCCATACACCCACTGCTTTAATTTCAGGCCCCGCCTTATTACAAGATGAAGAACAAAAACGACATTGCAGAGCTGAGGACAAGCCTGCATTTTGAAAACTTCTGTTTTTTAACTTCCTACCAAAACAAACATAATAATAATGGTCAGAACGTGAAACATTTGCATGAAACCCTGCACGGAATTAACCTGGGACCTCTCTCTCCTGTATCCCCTCAAAACGTGCTTCAGATACACATGCCATTTCAGCACTGCATGACTGAGACATTCTGAAAGCCCCATGTCCAGTACCCACTAAAAATGGTTTAACTTTTCTTCTTAAACATCTTTCTAGGCTAAAGTACACCAGAAAAAGCATATTCAGGCTTTGTAGTAACTTTGTTTCTTTTACAGGTGAGTTTAAAAAGCATTTAAGGCGATCTCTGGACTATTTGAATTTTACTCATCTTACTCATTTGGATCCTTTCAAGTCTCTCCAGCTGTGAGTCTGACAGATTATATTACAAAGGTTCTTTTTCCACCCTGTTTTTCACTCTCCTTGTGTTCTACTTTTAGAAAGACTGAATTTCTTTCAAGTCATAACACAGTAGGAATAATTGATTCTCCTTTATTTCTACTACCGTTCTTACAGCTGAAGATTTTCTCAGAAACCTTTACACAGTAGAATCCTCCCAGTTCACATCTACAGACTGTTTCAGAAAACCCTCTCCTCAATTAAAGGGCATGTGAGCACCAGGAACAGCTTTGGATAGATTCAAGGTGTGCCAGAGAAATGGGTTACAGATGTAACCATGGCTGAAGTTGTGGCTCAGGCCTAGGAAAACATCAGCACCAATTGCTAAGTATTTCTGCAGGTAATGTTGACAATGACACTTCAGAGGCTGCGCTCAAAGTAATTGAATCGTAATGTGACTCACTTCTGGAAACCTGACTGAATTAAATGAATTATGGATGTGCTACTCCAAAACGCACAGCCCTTAGAGCAAACCCTTAAAGATCTCTGAAGATGTGTTGCTACCCAAGTATTCTGTTCCAGTTTCACTTTCAGTACACAAATTTTCAAAATTATTATTTTTTTTTTTTTTACAGTTGGTGCAAAGCTAAATTTAAATTCCATGAATTCTCAGAGCTTTCTTTGCTCTACTTTCATCTCAGTATAGATCCCTGAATACAAGAACAATTTTTTTTCTCAGAAAAAAAATAAGAACAAGAGCAAACAGGAATATTGTTCTTTGGATCCCCATCAGTCATCCATGACTACACACTGTGTCTGTATAGCATGGGGCCTTTTATCAGCTCTAGCTAGTCCATATTATAAATGGGTGACGTATTACCCTTTCTTTCCTTATCCTCCTTCCCACGTGCTCCTGTCACTTCTTTTATGCCTGCTTAATGGTTCACGTGAAACAGCTGAGGGAACTTATTTAGGTAAATAACTAACTTGGAAAAAATAAAACCCACATCTTCCTGGTCTGGCTGAGAGGAGACTGGCATGAGCACCTGTGTCAGCTGCAGGAGAGGGCTCAAACACACATCCAGAGAGCTGCAGGAAAGAGTCTGACAACTGCAGTCTGGACTTTGATCCAGTCATACTATTGCGGGACTGCACCTGTAAGTAAACCATGGTAGGTACAGGGGTGACACTACACAGAATACAAGGCTAAGTTTACCTAATTTCCTCCTCAGCTACTTTTCCTCTTAAAGACAAACATGATGTCCTCAAAAAGAGAAAAGTTTTGCCAGCAGGTTAACACTCAGCTCTCAGTTCTTGCATAATTCTGCACCGATGAATTACTGTCATACAGAAATCTCACACCACCAATTGCCTCTTCAGAGCCTCATAACTGTTCCTCCCACTCTGGTATTGAAGATTTAGAAATAGAAAATGGAAAATAAAGGAAAAGAAGGCGTTGTTCTGTTCTTTCATGTTCAGACTCAAAAAAAAAACAACCACATGAAAAACAGTCTCATGACTTCCACTGCTCTAAATTTATAATAGAAACCTATTCTATAAAACCAATCAGGAACAGCCAACTTTTTAAGATTCAGCCATTTTTTAACACTGAAAAATCCACTAAGTATGCAATGCAAGAACAAACGTGTGTTAGCCATGCATTGACCCTTTCTATAATCCCTTCAAAAACATCTGAGAGTCACCTGCCAGAATAGCGCTACAGGGAGATGACAGGTACAGAGACAGCTTGCCTTTACTTAATTTGTTTAAAAAAAGAAATCTGATTCCAGCTCTCTTCCTCTCCCATGAATGTCCTCAGGGTAGCTAGAGATGAAAAACAACAATTCTGTTATCTATTCATTCCAAAGATACATTAATACTTTAATAGATTACAGTGGACTGTAATTCTGAGATGCATTTTTAGCTGTTTTGTTTCATCTGTTTACACAGTGCTGGAATGTGAGTTTTAGTTCTAAATCCAGACCCCTGTCAGCAGATTGCCTTCCTAGCTTGTCCTGTATTCTCACTGTGTACCTGATCCTAACCCTGACCTACAGACTGATCTTGCTCAGCCTAGAACTGCTTTATCATCCAGATATTGTCTTATCTGTGCACGTGACTGGACTTGGATCTGTCCCTACTATCCTTGTTTTTCTACCCTATCCTTGTACTGTGAGACTGGACTCTGGGCAGCAAGTCCCCTACCCTGTTGTGGGATTGCCTCAGTGTCAAATCTGCCCTCCTTCAGGGAGCAGCCCTACTGTTGCTGCTCCCTGGTGGGAAGATAATGACATAGTACAAGATAATTCTTGACATATGAGTTTCATATAACTATTCACCAAATCCTGCAAGTGTCAGTTCACAATGCAAAGAAAGGCAGCACTCTGGCTTCCAGTGATTCAGCAAGTAATGAATGTAACTTGAGGACTGCAGACAACTTACCAGCTTTCACAGAAATATCACGAAATAGAGAAAAGAGCAGAACTCCAAATGGTCTGGATATTATGCTTCACCTGGGAATCCACTACATGTGTTGTTGGGCACTGAGTAACTGAGAAAGTGTAATGAAGAGATCTCAAAATCATATACAAATGATGGTGTACCTAATTAACCAGCTTTATATCTGATGGCTAAAAAAACAATAAAGATACTGCATGCAAACTACTAATAAGTGACAAAATTGCAACAGGAGGGAGAAAGTCCTAGCTCTCATACTTGAGAACAGAGCTTCCAAAGTACAAAGAAAGACTTAATGAAGTTAGTAACAGAGGAGGAGAAAAACAAGAGCTGAGGTGCCAAGAAAAATGCTGAGCATGATGTTAGACTTATGTCTTATGTTCAGCAAAGACACCTGGAACTGTTTCAGGAAGGCTTTCTGCAATCTTCCTACCACTCAGTACAGATTAGAAATAGCCACTCATAAAGCATTTACGGATCCTATTCTTGTGCTGCTCAGCTGCAACATAAATTAGAGAAAAGAAGGAACAACCCTAGCTTCACCATCACTTGTAATGAATACATGCAAGTGGACTGGTGAGAGCAAAGCTGCACTTTGCCACAATTTTCTCTGTCCTGGATCATCCCTTCATTCCCACGATATGCCTCATAACCCAGAAATAAGAAACTTGTTCAACATAGATCTGTGTCTGCTAACACAAGTGAGGAAAATTCAAGCATGCTTTGTTTCTAAAAGCCTTAAAAGGGCTATGCATCACTTCGCTTAAGAATGAAGGTTAATTCAACCAGCGTGCTGCTAATATGAAGGCTCCAGGAAAAGATGCACACCAAGCACTACTGATCTAAGGCATTCCCAGTGAAGGCAGGCATTCACAAGGGGAAAAAAAATACATTAAATAAAAGTTTTCTTATTCTTCCTATTTTGACAAAGCAGATTTCCAAAAACTGTAACCTTATAGGTGGTTGGTTTTCCTCCTCCCCACTCTCACATTTAGAAACTCAACAGCTGAGCTGTTGGTGAATCACTTTCATGAGATCAAATGCTCTAATAGTCATGCAGATAAGAAATATATATATAAATACAAACATTAAAAGTTTATGTATTAGGCTTCCAAGTTTGAGCTGAAAGTAGAAACAAAATTTTATTTTAAAAAGACTTGAAAATACAATGAGCTGCTTCTAGAAATTTTAGGAAAGACTGCATGCCAACAGGTATTTTGATATGTCTCCTTTATAACAGTCTATCTAAATGAGATACTGAAAACAGACTTCCTGTATCTTGGGATCAAGCTTTAAACAAAATCTGTGGGGTGGCATGGAGCAGAAATATAAATCCTCACATCCTGCTCACTGTCATCTGCACCAAATCTGGTAAGTACAGATAGTACAGGTCAACACTAAGGAAAGAAGACCTTAACGCTTGTCCTACTCTTTTCACTATCTCTCTCCAAGTAACATAAGAGATGCTGTTCACATGAACTGCATCACCCATGCAACTGGCAAGGAAATGTGAGCAGCAAGGAGAACATGCCGTCACAGTAGGGGCTGGGCTTGCTCAGAAGGCAATGTGAAGTCCAGAAAGAGACCGAGCAGTTTCTCCTATCGTTATGTTTTGCTTTGTTTAACCAATCACCACACATTCTTTTAAGGTACACGTCAAGAAATTACCATAGCAATAACAAGAGTCACCTGAGAAATGACAAAAGCGTAACTGCATTCATTTTTCAGGTCGGCCTCTATGACAGTGGGACTGAATGCCATTGATCAGCAGCTAGTTAACAAAGGCCATATTTGACACAGATGAGCTGGTCCTCATTCATATGAAATGCAAAATGAAAATGAAATACTCAGAAGCTAAAATGAAGATCAAAGAGGTGAATAATAATGAGTAAATTGTATCACTCCCTAGACCTAACATAATATGCTGTTACTGGGGAAGGAAAAGACCATAACTACCTGCAGAAATTTCCGAGCCGAATGCACTGTTTACAAAATCACTGTTTTCTGAAGTACATGCTCATCTGGAAACAATCACAGAAAGGGTGGGCGAGCACACAACCAACCTCTGCTGCCTCTAACTTCTGTGAAAACAAGTACAAGAATACAGGTCCCCTTCTGTACCTGCTAAAAAAAACCACAGCATTTTCTTTGGAAAACGTGTTCTTTCAAAGCTGTGACACTCCTACCCATGTATGCATAAACTCAATATAAGCTGCACTCATAGGAACAAAGTTCACATAGACTAAAAATAGACACAGTACTGAAAAGTACAACTGGGGCATGTGGGGTTTTTTCCCTTTTTTTTTTTTCTTTTGTACTGAAGATGAAAGTTAAAAAGGGACTGAAATTGTGGCTTTCATTGCAATCGCTTGTTGCCATCATTTCATTCTCACTTACAGTGAAAGGAACTCTTTGCTTAGTCCTCCCATCAGTAAGCAGCTCAAAAGGACTCTTCCTTATCCTTTACAACCCTGTAATTCACCATTTGTTTCCACTTTCTGTAGGTTTCTTTCTCAAATTTCAGACCATTAGACCATTGTTATTTATGCTTCCTGCCCTTTCTCTGCTTGAAAATTTGTGCTTGTACACTTCTTGCTCATTCAGACATGAAATCCAAAAGTAATGCAAAATTAAAATGTAAAGGTCAAATAACTCTTAAGTAAATGATAATCTTTATCATGCTATTTTCTCTCCAAAAAATATGTCGAAAAAGACCAACAGTGGCAAAGTAGGAGTCTTCTTTTTCTCTCAGAAGCCTGCTGCTCACACAACTTGCAGCTTTGTGCATGTGTGGTCTGATTTGTTTGCTGCTGTGTCTGCATTCACCACCCCAGGGTGGCTTCTCCTGGGAACTTCCAGTCACAACCAATAAAAATGACACAACTTGAAAACGTGCTGTGCACCGTGTCTCAACTCTGGTCCATGAACTGTTTACTCCTTATTTAACTAATCTACACAATCTAATTATTAGAACTGTGCAAAATACTGATTCTATGCCTTAAGTCCACATGAACGTCTTCAAGTGCAGACATTGGGTAAATATTACAAAGATTTTCCTTCAATTCTGCAAGCATCCAGTTTACATCTCTAGAATTGAGGGCTCCAGGGAAGATGTCAGTGCTCAAAGGAAGATAATGTGTAAGTTTTAGTGATATGACTGTCGTAATTGCAAGGGAATGCTTCTGGCTTCCACAATAATCAAAATTAAACAATGCATTTATACAATCTCACAAATTATCTGACCAAGGGCAACAGGGATACAGGTTGAAAAGCAAATAGCTTAGAACTAATGTGTTCTGAGAAATCACACCGCTTATGCATGCGTAAGCAGAAAAGAAACTGAATTCATTAGGTGAGAAGTACCTGCTGCACAGTCTGGCACAGCTCAGTGAGGGCAAAGAGCTGGGTGTTTCAGGGCCAGTCTTAACAGCAGCTCATACTGACAAAGTTACAGCAAATACTAAGCAAAGTTGTTTACAAGATCATAAAATCTCTCACATCTTCATATGCTGCATTCCATAGCATGGAGAAACAATTACAATCTTTAGGTAATTTTCTCTTACAGAATCACAGAATTGTAGGGGTTGGAAGGGACCTCCAGAGATCATCGAGTCCAACCCCCCTGCCAAAGCAGGTTCCCTACAGTAGGTCGCACAGGTAGGCATCCAGGCAGGTCTTGAACATCTCCAGAGAAGGAGACTCCACCACCTCCCTGGGCAGCCTGTTCCAGTGCTCCGTCACCTCACTGTGAAGAAGTTCTTGCACACATTTGTGCAGAACTTCCTATGCTGCAGTTTCCGGCCGTTTCCCCTTGTCCTGTCTCCACTCACCACTGAAAATCTTAATGAAGATGATTTTATGAAGGTGATCTGAAAACCGTTTTGTGAGGATTATGGAGAACTGGATGGGCATTTACAAATAAAAAGATCCCATTTTATGGACAGCACACTCAATAGACTGATGCTTCCTGAGAGACTTTTCCTTGGAAAACCAATGTTGTCTACAATGCAGCTACCTTCAGACTTGATTTACTGAAAAGTTTCGACAGGCTAAAGAGGCATAGAAGACTGCATTGCAGAAACCAACAGGGGAAACCAAGAATTTACAGAATCTCTTTATAGATAGTTAGATAAATGGGATATATACCTAAATATCACATTTTCACAACTGGGATTCTGCACCACCGAAAATAATGTGCAGGCCATATTTCTAATACACATTTATTTCTTGAGAAGGGCAATTCGGTGCAGCTTCTTGATGCCCTCCCTACTGCAGTTTCTCTTTTTCCAAAGAAACATGAACCCACTTAGTCTGTGCATCTTGTTTTGTTGTTATTACTGCTACTTTTGTTTTGTTGCTGTTGTTGGTTTGTTTTTGTGTTTGCCTGTTGTTCTGTTGTTGTTGTTCTTTATGCCATTTTTCTATCTAGTTAGAGACTGATGACTTATTAATTCCATGCAGTTTCTATGGAGAACTTTATTAATGCTCTCCCTCCCGCTATTTCTGCTCCAAATTCTCAAGCTCTCTTTCTATTCCCTCTTGCCATTGGAATAGGATCTGATTAACAGGTATATCTCTCCGCACACTTCCTTCTTCTACTCTATATTCAGATAGGAGCAGAATAAAAGCAACATGTTTAATTACAATGCAAAAACCATAAAGGGATGGATTCAAAGAGGATATTTCTAATTTGAACAAGAGATACCACCTTGCAGGAAAAAGAATGCAATAAAATTTCCACAGCCGTCAGCTCAAAGTTCCCTTCCCCCAATTTTAAAACCATGGGGTGCCAATAATATTACTACTCAGACACTCTAAATCATGAAGCTGGATTCAAATTCACTTCTGCTTAACCCTGGGATTTCTTGTTTGTATACCTGCACAGCAAGTACTGTGTGCAAGAAGTCAGATCTCAGTTTCTGCAGCAGCACGTGCTAAGTTCAAAGAGATGCACCTGCTTCCTAACAACCAGCACACAACCGTCTGCCATTAAGCACTGCCCAAAAGCAGAAGCAAGAAGCTTTGTGTTTGCATAGGCTGCTCCACCGACCCACACACACTTACCTCAGCCCAGTGTTTGGCTCTTCATCAGAGGAGAAGGTACCATTGCAGACATTTCCAAAGGAGTGGCTCGGCTTCAGTTTGGTTTCCTCGCAATCTGACACAGGTTCCCTCTTCTTTCGTTTCCCAAATAACTTCTTGAAAGGCTGGAACTTGCCTGCTTTTTTCTTGTCTGCAGATGACAAGACAAACACAGGCAGGGCTGAGGGCACCAGCACCCAGCAACTCACCAGCAAGCAGGGTTAGCGTCTTCAAAGGAGGAACACGGTCAAAGAGCAAAGCAGCAGCCCGGAGCAGCCTGGCACTTGCAATGTAAATGCTGGGCTGCAATTCCCTGCTGACGTACAGTATTGACAAAGCAAAAGTAAGTGCATTCAAACATCTATTCTTGGTTTTAGGGATCTGCTCGTAGGTATCAGCTGATTATTGGAATAAGGGAAAGAAGACAATTTTGCAAGGCCAGAACATAATTTTGGGGCTCATTTTTAGGCTTATATTGCTTACCATGCTTATATTTTGTTCTTTTCACCAAAAGACAAGCACCTTTTTGATTACCCCAGTACCACAGGTGCAGGATCTTCTGTCTTGAATTGAAAGAATTTGAAAATCATGTGCTGGATTTTCCTTTTGCAGCATCATAACTAGACAGGCATGCCAATTTGCAAGTGACCAAAGAGAACACGAACAAAGTTCTGTTACTTTGCTAATGAGCTACTTAATACACATTTTTCTGACCATTTCTTTCCCCCAAAGTAATGGAGTATAGAATTTAACCAAGCATCTCTTCCTTGAGATACTTTTTAAAAACTTCACCAAAACAACACAGCAGAAAGACAAAGCAGACATGATGACAAGAAATATTTTTAAAAATATTTTTAAAGTTAACAAGAAGTGATTTATTTTTCCAAAAAAGAATTAATAAAATAAATATAGCTTCAAATGACTTTTTCCTCAATGTGTATTAAACAAAAATCACCAAGAGTTTCTTGTTAAACATTGCCAACAAGAGATTAATTTGTCTGGGCTAGACTGCACTAAAGAATTGCTAGAGCACTGTATTGTCAAAAAGTTTGAGTTCTTCTCTACCTGTATGCAATTTTGCACTGAATCTGCTTAAAACAAGCTAGCAGGTTGTTTTAAGACAAGTTTGAGTCTCAGGTGAGTGGTATGAGACAACTTTTAGTCTCTTGTCCTAATCCAGTTTGAGAAGCATCGTGTCGTACTGGTGACAAATAGCTCTGTAAGCTATTTAAATCCCTCTATGTGCTTTTCTCTCAGACTGTGTGCAGAGGCACTGCCTGTGTGCACACCCTGCTCTTCCCTAAGAGCTTTTGTTCAGCAGGAAGAAGCAGTTTGGTTTTAAAATACAAGACTTCTGTAGGAACATTGGACCAGGAAGTACGAAAACATCTCTGTAGCGCAACAACATTCTTCAGTACCACACTGTGTTTTATGTTCCACTTTGTTATACCTGTGTATGACAAAGCCACACCTAAGTAACACTCACTGCAGCTGCTGGAGGCATGATGATGGAGTATTTAGTGAGAGAAAAAACTCATGAGTACACTGGGATCTGGCTACCTCCAACAACCAGTAGTTTCCAAAGAGGAGGGTGCCAGGTGGCCTGAGCTGAACCCAGGGGAGGGAACAAACTCACACAAAGAGCAGGAAAGCTGTAACCGACTCCTTGTGAATCTGAGCACATCTGTACCTGATCACGGATGAAGCAGGAAACCTAGATTTAAATAATAAATCAAAGATGCAATACATCCTAACAGCACATTTCCTTTAGAAATCTTTAAGATTTTTACACAGGTATCATCCTTCTTGGATGATATTCAGCAGTTAAGATTCATGGCATTTGTGCAACTCTGTTAAAACAACACTGTGTCTCAGTAGTTGGGGAAAGACAGAAGGATGAACTGCTGGACTACCAGGTGACATACATTTGCTTCTCCCTATTCCTGAGATCTGCTTTCCAACTGACATCTCCAGCCAGATCAATCACCTGCTGCTCCATTCTAACTTCAGAGAAAGGTGTTACACTGAGCCTGTACCAGGCAATCAGGCAAAGACATTTCGCCCTAGGCAAAAGGTGCCCCAAGCCCTTCACCCACTTCAGAGACTGTCTGCAAAAACTCATAAAACAAATGGCAGATTAAGCAGGAGAGAAGCATCACACATGAAACTGGGTGAAAGAGCTGCTTTAACATGGTTCCCACATTGCCTGCCTCTTCAGCCTTCTTTGAAAGCGCCCAGTCCTGCTGAGTAATGTAACCTGCTGCATAAACCAATTTGACTGCAGCATTTTTGAAATGTTCTCACCACGTTACACATCCACATCATCCTCATCTCCTCCTCGTCTAGAGGTCCATGGATAAAACTCACTGCCTCATCAGCTTCAAGCTGCTTTCATTCCAAGTTTTGAATAGGTAAGACAGATCAACGCAGCTTTCATTTCAAAATGAAGGAGAGCCAACGCGATTATATATTCAGCCGAGGCCTGTTTGTCCCCATGTGATTTAGCATGTGCCTTAGCTGATTCCTGCTCCACCCAGCATCATCACAACAGCCACATTACTTTGAATTCAGGCTTTGTGAGTCACTGCAAAACCAGCAAGCACACTTCACTGCACAGGCTGCACGCAACCTTCCTGATCCTGGTGGTGCAGACATAAGGAGTACTCAACTCTAAAGGCTAAGGCAAAGTCTAATATGTAAACCTGTCGTCAGACTTCACAGAGGAAAGCATGTTTTGATGTCATCTACCTTCCTGTAACAGTAGAACAATTATGAAAATGGGAATGAAAATATTTGCAATGCAGCAGATAATAGCCTGTGCAAAAGCCATTCAAGTACGATGCTACAGCTGAAATATAGCTCAGCCTTCTCATTCACCTATGCTGTAAAAGGAAAAAATGTGATAGATAAGGTAGACAGTTGGGGTACCCAATGCTGTTAACTTGTGTCAAGGGCAACAGCTGAAATAGCCAGGAAAGCTTATGTGGGCCATAAGAAAACAAGCAAGCAATGTACTTGCCCTGCAGATCCAAAAGCAGCACTCCCTGGAGAGGTGTCTCACTCCTCCAACAACAGGAAATGAATTCTTTGGAGACATGTAAGGACAAGGGCAGATTCTGTCCAGCTTAACTATGGTCCCATGTTTTAAAATACGAGCTCCACTGCCTGTTCACATTAATCAGATTTCACACAGAAAGCTGATTTCTGGATGTTTTCTACTCCCATAATCTTCCGTTGGTCCACTGCACACTCACACACAAGAAAAACAAACAACAAAAACCTCAACAACTGAGGGTGATAGATGGACACATCCCAAATGCACAAACACAGAGCTTGAGGAAATGTGTAAGCTAACGGAGGGGGAAATAAAGATGAACTGAAGAAAAGGGCTGAGATTCAGATTCAGTGATACAACTTCCCAGCAAAAAATTCAAGTCCAGCTGCGTGAGACATTTAGCATCACAGCATAACATTCATAAAGCAGGCAGTAAGCAACAGTTCCATGCTGACTAAGATATGATAATGTAACCCAAGATGAAATTGATTCTTGAGAAACAGTAAATGAAAACAAGATTGGAAGGGATAAGGCAACAAATTGGTGCAGCCACAATGGTTTCCTAAAACACATAGGTACAACTAAGGAAAAACAGCTTGCCAATACTTGTCTGTTTTTCTAAGACTATCAACTGATCTTACAAGAGACATTATTTCTTGCAAACTTTATCCCACAGAGAAGATGAGGCATTCTTGGATTACATGATATAAGCAAGTAGTACTTCCTAAAGTACCCATAACACAGCAAGAACAAATCTTGCTTTCCAGAAACATCTGTTTTCCCTTGCCACCTGCAGAAGCAAGAACATTTGCATGAACAACAGATCATGAAGTGATTTCCTTTCTCCTGAAGACTGTACCTTCCAGTGAAATCATATAGCTGAAACAGATGTTAGGAAACATGAATCAGCATAACAGATTCTATTAAAGTTCAAACAAACCCATAAAATATACTTTACCTTCCAGACTAAGAAAAGAGCAACTTCAACACTACTCTCTACACAATGAACAGGAAAAGTAAAACCTGTATAGTTCTTACATTATTTAATTCCAGGTAAAAGAACCTAGTTTCTGCTGCACGAGAATTGCCATATCATTATCAACAAGGAAGAGATATTAAAGGAGAACAGTGAAGAGCAGTGCTTGTATTTACATGACATTACGAAGATGAACCAAGTAGATGCTGCTTTCCACTTTGCCCCTTTACTCTGGCAGTTTGCTACCTCTCCCATTTGTGAGCTCCCATGTTCCTCCTTCCCCTACTTACGAAGACTTTCCAGCCATTTGTATCATTTCTGTGCTCATAATTTTATTAAGAATTCCAATGAGTACTGCTCGAGGTCAGAAAGCCTGACCTTCCTCATGTCCCCCCATTCTGACTCTGACATCCTGTCACCTTGCCCCATCAGTCAGCTTTGTGCAGCACCTTTAGGGCCAGGAAGATGTGGTTCCTTCCTTCTCAGTGGCTTCTGATTCACCAAAAAAGCATTTGTTCCTTACATAACAGTAGGGAGAAAACCTAATTGTACTATAGGGCAAGGCTTATAAACCAAAGCTGTTCATGGAAGATCCTGTCAGTATTCTGGGTTTTATCCAAGGTTTCTTGATATGCTTAAACACTTGATGTCGACATAGTAGATATGTTGGCGTATTGTTTCCTTCTTAGTAAAAAAAATTGTGATGAACATGGGATTTCCTCAGCAGATTCATTTTTTAAATGAGACAACTCCTGCTTGAAACTATTTAAATCTGAACTACTAGCCAGCTGCAAAGAGCAACAGCCTCCCAAAGGCAATGTGAGCTGCCTAATGCCAGGCTGCAGTGCAGCCCAAAGTGCACAGAACACACCTGATGTGACCAGACACCTCCTTGCTGCCCCTGCCCAGCCTCAGCAGTCATTTATACCTGAGTATCCATTAAGATCATTTCATCAGGGCACTATGTTATACAAAATCTTTTTCTCTGCCTCGCCATCAGCACAAGAAGCACAAATGCCAACAGCATGCTCCTGAAAGCTATTACTAAGCAGTGTCCTGAGTGCATGAGATTCCAAATGTTGCGCCAGAAGGAGCTTAAAATGGACTAAACTCCTCATCTTGTCATAACAAAATATACAAAATACGTAAATACATAAACATCCCTCTTATTTATTAAGTAAGAAAGGAAAGCTTGGAGCAAAGACCAAAAGCAGAACCTGACTGGCATATCTTCAGTAGAGTTCTTGCAGTTTGGAGGCAGCTGAAGGATTAAGGTGGTCATGGTTTGCCTTTGATTTTCAGAATCAAGGTAGAAAAAACAGGATATCACTTGAAACACTTATCGACTAGTAACCTGAGAAACATCTGATACGATTTTACAGCTCAAACTTCCTTACAAATATCTAGGAAATAGAAAGCTTCCTGAATATTTTTCTTCTTTGTAAAACTAACATTACTGATTTCATAAAATACTGAGGTAGATGCAGTTTGTAACCAAATTTATTTGGTCACTGCTGTGACCATATTAATATAAAATACTAGTAACTAGTAGTAATTTTAGATGTTAGCCAAATAAGGTATCTGTACAGATATCTGTTTATATACACTACAAAACGAAATAATCAATAAAGTATTCTTCATAAGATCCGTACCATCAAAATGGAAAAAAAAGAACAATAGTCCAGCTAATACTGTGATGTTCAGTGAAATCTCTCCTTCCTCTACCCATTCCATTTTATGACAGAAAATTAATTGCTTGTGAAGAGGAAAATTGAAGAGAAAAGGAACAGCCATAGAGAGATACTCAAGCATTATAAGGCTAAGCATTTTTTTTAATATCTTAAATAATTTATTTATAGAAAGGTATTTGAGTGAATGAGCAACTCCTCACTAAACTGCAGTGACCAGACGTTTCTTTCAAAAATATCTCTTTGGGTTTTCCTTCCTCTAGGCAGAGAGAATAAAGAAAAACAAAAACAAAACTATTTCCTATTTTCATGCTAGTTTGATTCCAGGCCAGGATTTGCCACTTTGACTAACAATGCTGTCTCACAGTGGTGAGATCACAAACCATTATCACCACTGAACTGCTGAAATACAGCAAACATAGCAACAGAAGTTGAATATAATTTAATCTCACTGACAAAGGAGACAATACCTTTTCTTCAAAACCACTTGCCCAGACTGGAATTTACTTACCATTTACAATGTCCCAGAATGAAATAAAATAGAAGGTACTCATATGGCCCTCCTTTTCTGGGGAGGACAATTAAAGGCATCGCTGCCAAGGGAAATTAATGCATTGTATACAAAGGATATGACATTGGTACAGAATATAGATTGACAAATATTCAGGGTAAATTCATAAATGGGTGATTTATAAGCTTCAGAAGCACACTAGCTATGCTGGCAGTGCCTGTCCTACTCTGAAAAGGTACAGCAGTCATCAAAGCCCAAGGTACCAGCCACCTGCAGCAATGTGCTACAGAACCATCCCAGAAAATATCACTCACACAGAGCACCTTCTGGCAGACCAGGTATTCTCCAGCCATTTGAATGTGGGAACAGAAGCATGAAACAGAAGTACTCTGGGTAAAGGCACTGATTAACTCAGTTGATTAACAGAACAAAAATAAGAGGAAAAACAACAACAAAAGTTTATAAAAAGAATGAGTTTTTGTAATGTAACCAACTAGCACCTCTGCCTTATCCATTTTGAAGCTGAGATCTGCAAGGCATCTCAAAGCCAATTCAGGGTGAACTTCCTGAAATCTTCAGCACAAGATCATAATTTCTGAATGATTTGCCAGATGTGAGCATGACAACAATATTATTTTTTGTTTTGTATCACTAAATATAGAATGAGAACATTAATATTTACAGCAAGAAGTCCTAACCCAAGAGCATAATCATCCTAGTGCTCTGTGCTGGCCTACGGTCAGATCTTCATGCCCTATTTCCAATGCATTTTCAGAAAAATACTGATGCTATACATGCCTATGCTAATCTTGACACTTGCTTAAACTGCAGAGTGAAAGTCCCAAGGCCATATGAGCAGTAACACTCATCAAGCACAGCCAGGAGAAAAAAAAAAAAAAAGCATTTAATTTATAGATACAAAATGACAGCACTGTCAGTAATGCAAGGTAACTTTTTGCAATGCTCAAGTCAATCTTACGTTTCTCCAAACCCTTTGCCCCACACTTCAACTTTTCATGTTACACAAAGAAAAATTATTCTTGCCGGTTGTGAGGCAGGAACACACTTTAATGCTAGTCAATGCAGGACAACTTTTTCTTCAATATTTTTCTTCATAGACTTTGACTAAACCTCAAGGCAAAGTGTCTGTCCCAATTTTATTTAAATAATTCATTTAGAGTGAAGTGGAAAGACTAGAAGCAGAGACCTCAGATGAGGCAAACTCTCCTAAAGACAGAATCACCCTTTACAGCCTGGGTGAAAACATAATGCATACCTCACAGCACGATAGGAATCCCAAATAGAAGCTCCAGAGACAACAGTCCTGGGTAACTAATGCAGCATCACTTGTACTCTAATGGAATGAGCTCAAAATTGAAGAAGTGAGAGTGTAGGCTTATTTTTGTTGTTATTTGATTGAGGTCTTTTTGTGGGTTTTTGTTTGTTTGTTTAATAAACTAAAAACATCTTAGCTTTTAACTATCTACTGTGGTTAAAAGTAAGGTGGTTATAAGCTCCTCAAGGTGCTGAAGGACAAGGGCAGAGCCTCCAAAGAGTGATATGGGCTTTGTGCTGGAGCTAATGCGTTCTGAGGACATGACCTCACTGTAAATAGCTGTGTTTCTCTGCCCTGCCTTCCTGGACCATGCCGTCAGACCAGCAATGTTTGTCTGTACCTGTTCTCCAGGTTATCCCAAGCATCGTCTGTGGAGTCATCCTGTTGTTATTCTCCAGTGCCTGAACCAGCTGGGTCATTCCTGCTTTAGGCTGTGCTAGAAAATGGGACGTACACTCTACCCTTCAGGCTAGAGAGAACACGTCATTTAGAGAAACAGAGTTCCAGAGTAAGAATTAAATGCAGTTTGCTATGGGATCAAAAACATGAAGAGACTGCACCTTCGGAGTATGGAAACGAGATTTTTATCTCACTGTTGTATAAAGAACAAGTCAAGAAGTTTCCTAACAACACTGGGCAGAGATCTTTAATTAGCTCATAAAGCATTTTACTGAAACAGAAATTTATTCATACACCAAAGAAAAAGGTGCTCGTTAATGGCATGTCATTAAGTGTAAGTTGCTTTGTAATTAGTAAAAATTACTACAGGCATGGCAAGGTTGATTCAGACAAGAACTGCACTTAGGTGAGTGTCATAGTCCTGACCACAGTGAGTCTACACAAACTACAGAGAAGAAATTTGAAATTCAGTCATGACCCATGGGGACAGGCAGTCGGACCATGCATTCCAACCTGTCTGAACAAGCACTAGAAGAAATCTTATCAAACTCAAATATGAATGCCTTTGGTATAAATGACTGCGTTAGCCAGAAGGAAAACTAAAAACGTTTGAAAGCTTCACACAAATAAACTATTTTCTTTGCACTGAATTGACACTGTACTCCCACTCCTTCACAAAGGAAGTTAAGAGGTTCTTTATATTTCAAGCCCACTCTGTTTTTCTCAACAAAATATAAATGAAATGGCCGTGTGAATTATTAACAGATGTCAACAGAGAGCTAGCCAGGTATTTCAAACACTTCTATCTATTCTTCCTACATGAATTCCCTAATTGTGATTGCAAAATATGTCTTCTTACTTCTTTCATATTTTAAATCCATAATTAGAGCCGATCAAATAACTTTTCAAGGAGTAAAAATTATTGTACATTCCTTTCTCTCTCTTTTCTTTTCCTTTTAGAAAGCGTTTTTTCTTTTCCCCGTTTAATACCTTTCCAGTAGTGCAAGCTCACGCAAAGCATCACACAGTCCTATAGAAACAGATATTATTTACTTCTGAATAGAAACAAACACAAATACAAAACCTGAAAACAGAGTAAAGCTTTTGTCATGTTAAGATGTTAACCATTGGCTCAAGTTAAAAGCAAATGCTGTTCATTATAAATATTTGGAAAATCCCTCTCCCCATCACCAAAAACCCCCAAAACACAGCCAACAAAGAGGTGAACAGGACACCACATTGATCCAGCACCATTAACTGCTTCAGAGCATGCTTGGTATTTATGCATACATACAGATTTAATACTGCTTCAGTCCATTTACATCATTTAACTCAAACTCTGAATATGTCAAATAATCACTGCAAATCCAATGCAAGAAATGAAAATGAAACAATGTAAGTCAGTATCAGTACAACTGGAAGATTGTACAACTGGAAGATGACAACTAATACAGATAGAAACTATTGAAATTACAGCTATAGTAGCAAGCTTTAAAAACAGCAACCTTTTTGACAACTTTGAAAAGCAATCAGGATGATCCTAAATGAATACATTTTTCTATTAAGTTCAAAATTTAAATCCATAAATTCATAACTTTCAAAAATTAGGGCCATCTTCAAAGTTAAGGTAAAGCACAGCATCTGACATAACATAAAATGGGGGAGTCAAGTTTATCACTGTGGTGCAGATATTTCCCAGTGATGCTACAGGGAATTACCAGCAAAAACACAAAACAGGATAACCTCTGAGGTTTGAATTTGACTCCGCTGCATACACATGCTACTCGTTATGCCTGCCAAAAAATGGACAAAAGCAGCACATACATTAGCAGCAGCTCCTGCTTAAAAACAGTAAGCACAACACATCATCCCCTCAGCCAGCTCCCCAGTGAAAGTACTTCAGACTAAGCCACAAAAAAAAAAGACCAACAAAACTAACAGTGAGCTTTTGAATGACAGGACACCATGTGCTCCATAATCTACAGAACCAGTGAAGTACTTACAAGGTTTCTTAAATAAATTGATCATCCCTACAATTTCAGATGAAGTCAGAGAAACTCCAGACTTGATCTTCTCTGAGGAAGAAACAAAAGCCGTGAAATCACCAGAGGGAAGGGTTTGGCATTTTTTGTTTGTTTTTAAGAGAAGGACAAATAGAACATGAGGGAAAGTGTGTAGAACAGCCCTGCAAATCAAGTAGAGAACATATTTCAGCATTATTTTTACTATATATTTTCCCTACTTTAAAGTCCTTCTCAAAAAGTGGGAAATGTTTTTTCATGCAGGTTTAAAACAGCAAGAGCCAAAGTGATTTCAGATTTATGGCTAGGACCTCCTGACCGACCTTTCACACAAAATGCACTTGCTACATTAGTTTATACAACTGCTTTTTGCTCAAACCTCCCCAGCTATAAAGCCAAAAACAGCTTACCTTTTCTACAAGGGCAGAAAGGTAGACCCAGAACACTACGCAACTCTTTATAGGCGCTATAACACCAGCAGTTTTTAATAAGTCAGAAATTACTCTATGTTTTCAGCTTTACAAGAACAATTAAATGTCAAAATCTACCATGAAATCTGGAGACTGCATTTTTCCAGAAAAAATTGTGCTAGACGCTAGTATTTTCTCAAGCATCCTGTTATTACCATGAAACAGAGGCAAGTGTTAAGCAGTCTATAATATTGTCATAAAGGAAGCAATAATGACGCAGATCCCTCCTGGAAAGCAATAAAATCTTGAATATAAGACCTAAAAAGACTTCATTACATAGTTCTCAATCAGTACAGTCTAAGTCAAGACTACTACAGTACTTCTCCATATTCTGGATAAAAACTGGCTCCTTTTGCAGAGGTGCCAGTCTTACAAATCTTTACAATCAGGATTTAAGCAAAAATCAGCATCTTAAGGCCAGGTTCTCAGATACATAATTTGTCATAAACACGGATGGCCTAATTTTTGAACCTCCTAGCACCCAAGTAATTTCAAGTGCAGTAAAACTATCTGCAGAAAATTCCTGTTCTAGTATAGTCTTTTAAGTTCTTACATGAGGTTTGTTTAAAATCATGGCTTAAAATCTTTACCCAAAGATCCACGATGGTAAGCAGTTCACATCCCAAAGGAGTTCAAACCAAAAAGTGCTTCACCTAAAATTCACCATCTAGAGAAAGACTGTACTTTCTTGCTGTAAAGGCAGATAAGTTTATGGTCATTTTCAGGTTTAAAGTTTCTTAGCACTTTCGTATCAGTAGCAAAGGCTTTTGAGATCAGTAACAAAGTCTTTTGCAGAGGAGAATTTAAATTATTGAATATATTGCATTCGACAGAATCTAATTTATTAAATCTCTCTCTCTGTAAATTCAATTAAACACAAATTATTCGTTTATTTGAAGAAACATTTAAGAATCCCAAGCTGCTTAGCATCCACATTTTGGTAAGCATTGAAAATACAGACACATAGAGAACCATTTTCCCAAAGCACAAGCATACAAATGAAACAGAACTAAAAACGAGATAAGATTAAAAGGCTGTAGGAATATCTTCCTTGTGCCTCTCTTCTGGGGCATCTTGTCAGGAAATATATCTAAAGACTTACATGTAACAATGGCTTTAGTGGGGTCATTTTTGTATTTTTGGTTTTGGTTTTTTTTTTAGGGACATTTTATTTCACTAATGAAACATTTTCAGGAACCAGGAGAATGACTTTCAAACAATTTCATTTTTAATTAATAAGAGCTGCAAAAAAAAAAAAAGAGAGAGAAAAGAAAACAGCTTTGGTCTAACAAAATGCATGATTTTTTGACCCATCTGAAAAGGGTCGCTTTCTGCACTCCAGCATGTCACAAGAAGATTCCCTGAAGCAAACACAACACTTCACCTAGACCACTTAAGCCTTTCTCCCCTAGCACTACACACTATCAAGCATCCTGCTTAGTAGCCAGCAAGCCAGAATTAATTCACGGAGCTCATAATAACGCTCTGGATCATCAGAAAGGCCACATGGCTTCCTGAGCAATCACTTCGCAGGTCACAACTGAAGTCAACACCCTTGGATGTGTTCTGCAGCTATGCAAATCCTTTGCAATTTTATTATTTCAAACACCATGACCAAGCTCCAGTTTGGTGACCAACAGATGAACATACTGAAAGATGAAAGATACTGAAAAGCCCAGGCATCAAGAGGTAGCTCTCAGAATGACTTTTGAATCTGGCATCCAATTTGGAGATGCATGATTGACCATGAAACAATCTCCTGGCCAAGGATAATTAGCACAGTATTTAATCATCCCACAAGTTTACCAGAAGACCTTTTGGAACAGCAGCTGAGGAACAGCATCACTCAGACAACCACCATGAAAGCAAGCAGAGGACAATCCTACAAAAATACGAACTACTCACTCTAATATTAGCACTATCTTAGCCACATCCAAACCACCTGCCACCAATGTCACAGCCTTTCCCATCTAGGTGTTTAAGCAGCTACAAAAACACAAGCTTTTCTTATACATCAAAACATTAAGTGCAAGAGGATTGAAAGATGAATTGGCAAAACTAAACTCTGTACAGTCAAAGTTCATTTTCCTATTTAAAGCTTTTTTCCATTCACTTACGTGAAAGCAGGTTTTAATAGTTGAAGGATGTAATGCAGTAGACATTTAAAAGGTCTCAGTTGTTCCCCAGATAATTCATGTCAAATTGCTGTCTTCTGTTATATACTATCTTAAATCTTTAGGGTATTAATGCAACCTTAGATTTTACATGGGCACTAGACCTTCAACTTGTGAAACAGAAGGCTTACCTGGTGGTTATAAGAAACTTTTTTTACCAACTCAGTCAAATGTTTCAAGCTACAGTCAGTGCTGCAGTCAGTGGAGAACAGTGAGACAAGAAAATGAAATCTAGTAAAAGAAAGTCACAGACAGTGCACCAGGCAAAAATCACTTCACTGGATGGCAGGAAAGAGCAGCTGAAAGAGTAGAACTGAATAAATAGTGCTACAAAACAGGAACAGATTTAGGAATAATAATCTCATACCTCAACACACATGAAGTTATTCTATTCACTCTAATAACTTCAAGTTCAGTAGTAGTCTCATCATAAAATACCATAACATTTTAAAGAAACAGAAGCAACTTCAGTATTTTGACCAATTAGGAAAAAAAGAACAGAAACCAATACTATCATGTGTTACTTTTCTGGTTCTCTTGTGGTTTCATAGATTAAAATAGAATTTAAAAGGAGAGAAATGTTCCTTCCCTCTTCACTCCTCCAAGGCAAAGACCCTTCATCCATATATGCGGTTGCAGCTCCAGACCATGGAACAACCACCTTTGTGGTACTTCAGAAACCTCATCATGCCTCTTTTCACCTGCCCAAAGAGTCAGTCATTGCTGTGGAGACAGCACAAAAGATCCCCTTCTCTTCAGGCATTACCTTTTCTTGCTCCTTCTATCTACAGTCTCTTCTTGACTTAGCAAGGAAGAGATACGGTATTAGCTTCTTAGAAGACTGTCAAGCTACCTAAAAGTAGCAATGCAGTGCCATAAGGTCCAGCAGTGCCAGTGTCAGGAATTCATGGGAGTATAGAGGAAAACAGTGGTGGGAGGCAGGAAGGAACAAGGTAGATATTCACATGTCGGAGCATGAACAACTGACAAGGAGACAAGAAAGGAAGAGGAAAGAAAACTGAGGGATCTGCATAAGATTAAGCCTGGTTGGACCTCTGTGGGATTGGTAATAGATGTACAGTCAAAAAAAAATAAGAGGAGTGGGATTTTGGGGGGCAAAGGCAATGTAAAAATAAAGTACACCAGAGACCATGCTTTTCTGAAATGAAAAGTGAAGCAGTCAATATCTAATAAAAGAAAGTTCTAAGTGTCAAAATCTCTCAGAAAGCACGTCCGCCTACTGTTAAAGCATGACACTGCTATCCCTAAAAGGGAATTGGTTTCTAAGTAGGAACAGATTGGAATCACTGACTCATCCACTCTGGGATTTTATAGCAAACTGACAAAGAACAAAAAGCTGGTAGAGGAGAAAAATAAGGAGGCGGGGGGATTCAAATACGATTAGTTAGACATGAATTCCAAATAAAGATTAATATCACTGCCTTGTGGAACTGGGGATTTGTGAAAGTCAAGGTCATGAAATTAGCAGAAGGCAGGAAGTTCATAAGCCCATATGATGACATTTAAAGGAGTAACTTCCAGCAGTATTTCTACTCTTAACATTTGCTATTACATATTATTTCAGGCTTCTTGAAACTGTAACTGTCATTTATTGCAGGTATCTAAAAATCCCCTGCTTCCATTTCAGAATTATCAACCATCCCTTTTAACACAAATAAGATGATTTTTGGGGGAAAAAAAAAAAATCATTCACTATATATACACTCTGCTGTAGCCAGAAGAGCCAGACACTCATAAGAAAGGTCAATAGCTTGACTCTGTCCTTTTGCACTAATAGGATAAACATTATTGGTAGGAACGGTCTTTACTGAACCACCGAACTGTTAATTAGATGACATAGATTACAAACACTTCAAAGCCACAGAAAGCACTGTTAATTTCTGCTTTTGTAACTAATGCCCAACACAGATCAGATTTCTTTGCAGATTAAAAGGCATTTCAATCCTTTTAGGTATTTTTAATTTTATTTTTTTCAAATTAAAATTTCCCCAAGAATGTTCAGTATTCCTTCATTCATTCAAATTCATACTCTCAACCAAATAAACTATTTTCTTCCATTTACAACTCTGTAAAG
This sequence comes from Centrocercus urophasianus, assembly GCF_019232065.1. Classification (NCBI taxonomy): domain Eukaryota; kingdom Metazoa; phylum Chordata; class Aves; order Galliformes; family Phasianidae; genus Centrocercus; species Centrocercus urophasianus. The sequence goes on along the minus strand of NW_024884475.1, from coordinate 25,442,874 downwards.
ATATCACAAAACCTATGTAATTTCTCATATGTACTTAATGCGAATTAGAAGTTAATAAGCTGTAGCTCTTTTATTCTGCTGTGACAATCTTTTCAAGAAAGGAAAGCAAGGGACACATTACTAACTCAAATCCTGCTATTAAAAAAGTTATAACTCAGATTTCCTTTAGAAGAACTTGGAACTTGATAGGTTAATCAAATATACTCCAAATAGTCTAAGAAAGACATTGGGAGAGTTATCTGGATTAAGAAGAATTTGCAGGACCAGCCTGGTCAGCTCTATGACTTTCAGACCCAGGCAGAAACAGATTATTTGTGATAATTTATAAGGGAGAAACTGGTTTCTTCTGTAAATAAAATGACAATGTATTCTGTCTCTTTAATTTTCAACCAAAACACCGCATAATTTTTTACAGTACTTGAATCATCAATACCCATTATCTCAGGGTCAACATTTTAGTCAGTATCCCCTTCATCTGTAGCCATGCTTTCATATGTTATTTTTTGTTTTGTTTGTCTTTTTTTAAATGTTACTGAAAGAATAAGTACAGCACAACTGATTTAAGGCCAGATTGGATGGGGCCCTGGGCAGCCTTGTCTGGTATTAAATGTGGAGGTTGGTGGCCCTGCATGTGGTAGGGGGGTTGGAGATTCATGATCCTTGAGGTCCTTTCCAACCCTGGCCATTCTGTGATTCATTTGCATAATCACTGAGTTCATGAAATCAAGCAAGAGTTTAAGCTTTTCTTATTTTTAAATCAATGTTCTTGCAATAAAATGCCTTACATTTTAGGCTTCTTAGGAGTTAGGCAGCATTAGTAAAATTGTGAGGGTACAGGAGTTGTTACATGATCAAATCTTTAATAAATAAAGATTGCAGTTGTGCAGGACTAATGAGTTGCACCTCAGTGAAGCACAGTTTTGCAATAAGAAAGCCACACTGTACATTTTCCACCTGTCTGCATTTCTTCCTTTGACCACTAATGGGAACAGCTAACAGTGTTATATATTTATATAATATGTAATATTATTTATAAGAAATATTTTAAACTGTCTATACAGAATTTCTATTTAGCACAACAAATAAAAACAGTGCTGTACACAAATACTGAATTAAAGTGTAATAGTGTTGAAGAGCATTACAGTATAAAACTCTGCATTAACTACCTAGACCTTGTAGAACTGAAAGGAAACCTTTTTAAAAGAAAATTATTTTCTTCATATTACATCCTCTAGTTGGGTGTTTTTGTATACTTCAAGTTTCATCAAGGAATAAACCACTATATTAACATGCTCAATTACAGACACTTTTACTGTCTATATTATATAGGAATATATAATAATAATAGTAGATTACAACAGATCTAACAGAAAAAAAAAATCATTAAGAATTACGGCACTATCCTTCTGAAAAATATATAGTCAAACCAAAATAACAGCTTAAAAACATCCTGAGAAACTTTCTAGTGAAATTTGCCTGAGGACTGAACACTTCTTACTTTCATGTCATCTCCAGATTCATTCCTTTACGAGCAATAAATCTTTCTTTACACAATAACACATGTTCCATGGGAAAAAATAGATTACGATTCAAAATAGTGCTATAATACAGATTTACCCTCAATTACATCAACAAAAAATTAGCAATCTGAGCAGGACCCTTCAATGAAAAACCTTAACCAGCCATACTAGGAGAGTTCAGCTGCCCTTACTGCTTAAATGCTTACAGACAGTGGAACTGAAGAATGAACTTGCCTTGAAGACACCTCTGCCTACTGCCAGTTCAGGACAGTGCAAATCTCTAGGAAGAACAACAGTGTGCAGTGAAACAAAGTAAAAATAGCAAAGGATGCATGGACAGCTCTACAAAAGTCATGCAAGTCTCTGAGCTGCATTTCAACTGAAAAATTCACTCAGATGGAAGCTGGAGCGCCACAGGGATCTCGCGTGGGAATCTACCTTGTGATATTAAATTTGAGAAGACAACCAATTCATTCACATTTCATAGTTTTTCAAATTGAAGCTTGTTCCAATTACCATTCAAATTCATTGCAATTGTAAGTCTAGAGATAGAGAAAATGAATCCTGAAGAAATGCTACAACATTATGCTGACTATACCAAGGTGTCTGTCTTCTTCGTAGGACCTCTTTGTTAAAATGAGGAAATAAATTATTTTCACAGCTGATTAACGCATAGTGATTCAGTTAATTAAATCCTTGTCGTTTGTACTTCCACTGAAGTGACTTAAAGTCCACAGTTGATTGCAACCACAGTCATCAGTTACTGTAAGAAAGAAATCTTTATTGGATAAGCAAGAAGAATGAAGAATGCAAAATACAGAAAACAAATTAACAGAACAAATGAAAGAAAAATGGCTTTGAATGATACAAGTGAAATCAGAAAATTTAATAGAACAAAAAAAAAAAAAAACAAAAACAAAAAAACAAAAACAAAAAACAAAAAACATTGGTTTTTCTACCCTCCTAATTATTTGAAGGAAGAAAACAAAAAAGCCACATCTTAGAATCATAGAATCATAGAATCACCAAGGTTGGAAAAGACCTAAAAGATCACCCAGTCCAACCGTTCACCTATTCCCAATAGCTCCTACTACTACTATCTTGAAGAAAAACTGAAGCCTTTGGAGAGCCAGGAGAGAATTACCAATAAATATGAGTCTGAAGATTAACATTTTAACCTAGAAAATATGAAATGACAGAAGGAGCTAATGACAAAGTATGTACAAGGGCTGCTTCAAAAGTAATGCCTCCTATTTCATCATGTGGGCCCACAATGCCAGAGGTGGATGCAGGTGACAAAAAAGAATATTCTAACACAGAACATGTGGGTGTAGGTTATGAAAGAATGCTGATGGACTATGGGGAAAAAAAAGCTAGCTTTACTTGTCTTGGAATAAGAAATATGCGCAAATCCTATACAGAAATGTATGTCTTACATACTTAATTTAAAAAAATCATATTATCATATTCATTCCGATCTGAAGATGGTACTATAACTGACCACTCTCATACTGCTCTTCAAATACTCATTTGTTAAGCAATGTGTATTGTACCAAGGCTTAGCAAAGTGAAAAAATGTGCTTTTTGAGAACTACATGTATTGCATGCATAAATTAAGTCTATCCAAAAGGAACAGAAGGTAGCTCAGAACCTGTCCTCCTTAGACACAACTGACATGCAAACATGATGAGGTTAGAGAGAGCAGGCAGGAAGCATCCTGCCCTGACAGAGGAGCACATTTGCATCTTCCTGTTTTGAAAAAGTAAGAAAATACCCTACCTGTGTTACATTAACAGAAAACAGCTGACCATTTAAGGAAAGCTGCCAATGAAATCTGCCTATCATTCATTCTCTTTCCACATACCACACCAGTCAAACACACATTTTCACATAACATTCACAAGTAAGTCAGGACAAGAATCTTTTTCAATTTATATAGCAATATTAGTTAGACAGGACAGATTTTCCAAGTAACAAGAGTAACTGCAAACAACAGAGTCAACATTTTTTGTAAAAAAAAAAAAGCAAATACAGCATCTCTACATTAGATAAACACCAAGCCCAGTTTTACAGAAATGCAGAGTGCATGAACATACATTCTGAATGCTAGACAGAGCCCTGCAACCAAATTTTGACTGGAGCTGCCTCTACAGGTAGAGTAAGTTCATGATAGCTTTTGTACTTACCTTCACACTGACTTCACAGATGAAGCTCACTGATGAATATGTTTGCCCACATTCCAAATTGAATGCTCTAGGAAGAAGTCATTACCTGTCATTCACAATTTCAAAATTCTTCCCAGAAAAAAAAAAATAATAATAATAATAATAAATAAAAATCAAATAATAAAACAAAAATAATAATAATTATGATAATGATGATAATAATAATGATAATGAAGATAATAATAATGATGATGATTATGATGATGATGATGATGATAATAATAATAATAATAATAATGACAATAAAATAAAATAATGGACTGAATGGACAAAACCCTTTGCTGCTGTCATTCCACTTTCAGAGGAAACAAGCACAATTCAGTATGTTTTCAGCATCTTCCAGTACTCAATAGAACTGAAGCATCTAAGGAAGCTGAGTTGTAAATATTTCACAAATAACCAAACATTCAGAAACCCTGCAAAAATTAAAATAGTACAGATCTGTCCTGGTAAAAGCCTAAATGCACTAATTCCCAGTGGTAGCATTCTGCAAACATGCTGTATTTCCCAAAAAATCTCTCCTGGCAAAATGAGAGCTGCTTAGTAGATTGGAGACTATGTATATCTTTGCATGACTTCAGTGATTGAAATTAAATATTTGCTGTTGTGTGCAGTGGGTGTTTGTTTGTTTTCCCATTAAAAAAATGGGCAAAAAGCACACACAGAATATTTCATAGTACAGTAACACATACATTACATCCTTCCTTTATTATGATAACGTTTTTTTCTGTTGTATAGGTTAGAGTACAGAGATTAAAATACAAACTTCAGTATTCAGTTATCTGCATTTTCACTTCAACTTAATGTTAACTGAAGACATCATTTACAGTGATCAGCACAAAATCTGCTGGGGGAAAAAAAAAACAGCACTAAAGGATCAGCAGAAAAATGTTCCCTTACCTTTTTTAAGATGGGGTGTGACGTTCTATATTTTCCACAGTCTTCCTTCCTCTCTCAAAGAGGGATTTTTCTTTAATGAAAGCGATCAGAAAGCAGAATATGGTGCTAAGGCCATGTGGTTAACATTCTTCTCCTACACTATCAAGGTAAAAGGGGAAAAGAAAGAACGTTAATTCACGTTTTTAAGATCACACCTTTTTGCTTTCTCTCTTTCTGGGGTTCTTATAAGCTGAGCAATTCCTGCCTGCCAGGTCTTTTGCAAACAGTCTGAGATGCTGCAGTTAAAAAACAAAACAAAAAACAGCCAAACCAGAGAAAGATGGAAAGATAATGCAATAAGAGAAATTTTCATTAGTTTCAGATTTCCCTCTAAGAGTTTCATACAAAATGTTCTTTTTACCTTTTCTAACTACTGAAATAGCAACTTTCTTACGTTTCCTGCCAAACAGTCATAAACTGTGATTCTAACTCAATTATTTTTCATGAAAAATATGGCAATGGTTTTAACTGTAGTTTTGGCTGAAATAAAAATGTGATATTTGATTCCAGTTATTCCTTTTGAGGAACTAACAACTTCCAAAAATTAAAATGAGAATTTACTGTAATTTCAATTTTATTCCAACTGCAGGACGAGTTTTAAATACTCTTCCAGCAAAAAGTATGGAATACTTTTTTAACAAAAAAATTTCTTACCTCAAAATAATCAAAATTTAGTAATCTATTCAATATAGTAATCTATTCTGTGAAAGAAGAAAACTTTAAACAGATTAACAGAAATTGTAAAATTGCACAAAGCTGAACTATTAACAAAGTTTTATTTTGTTTTCACTAGGCTTTTAGTTTTGCATTAAAAAAGCTTGAAACTTTTTAATTTTAAATAAAAACATGCTGCTGAAGTTTTCTTATAAGTATTTTAACTTTTATTAAGGCACTTGCTGTCAGATGAAGTTCCCAGGGACTGGAAAAAGGAAAACATCACTCCCATCTACAGAAAGTGGAGGAAGGAGGACCCAGGGAACTACAGGCTGGTGGACATCACCTCTGTGCCTGGGAAGATCATGGAACAGATCCTTTTGGAAGACATGTTAAGGTACATGAGGGATAAGTGGTGATCTGAGACAGCCAACATGGCTTCACCAAGGGAAGGTTGTGCCTAAACAATCTGGTGGCCTTTATGACAGAATGACACCACTGGTAGACAAACAGAAGGCAACTGATGTCATGCACCTGGACTTCTACAAGGCCTATGATGTGGTCCCCCACCATATCCTTATTTCTAAATTGGAAGAGGGATGGATTTGAAGAGTGGACTATTCGGTCAATAAAGAATTCGTTGAAAGGTCACAGTCAGAGTGTCGTTGTCAATGGCTCTATGTTCAGGCAGAGGCTAATTATGAGTGATGTTCTTCAGGAGTCCGTCTTGGGACCAGTACTCTTCAACATCATTACCAATGACATAGATGATGGGATTGAATGCACTGAGTGCACCCTCAAGGTGGCTGATGACACCAAGCTGAGTGGTGTGGTTGACAAAGCAGAAGGAAGGAATGCCATCCAGAGGCATCTTGATAAACTCAAAAAGTGAGCCCTTCTGAAACTAATGAGGTTCAACAAAGCAAAGTACAAGGTTTTGTACTTGGATCAAGGTAATCCCAGTTACGTATGCAAACTGGGAGAAGAACTCCTTGAGAGTAGCTCCGCTGAAGAGGACCTAGGGCTCCTGGTCAAAGAAAAATTTAGCATGAGCTAGCAGTGTGTGCCTGCAACTAGGAAGGTCAGTAGCGTCCTGAGTTACATCAAAAGAAGGCTGCCCAGCAGGAAGAGGGAGGTGATTGTCCCCCTCTGTTCTGCTCTCATGAAGCCCCAGCTGGAATACTGTTTTCAAGTCTGGGGCTCCCAGAACAGGAAAGTTGTGGATCTTTTGGAGAGGGTCCAGATGTGGACCATGAAGATGATCCAAGGGCTGCAGCATCTCCCCTGTGAAGACAGGCTGAAGGAACCAGGCTTGTTCAGCCTGGAAAAGAGAAGGCTGTGGGGAGACCTCATTGCAGCCTTCCAATATTTAAAGGGAGTTTATGAACATGAGGGAAATCAACTTTTTACAGGGATAAGATAAGGGGGAATGGTTTTAAACTAAAGAAGGTTTAGATTAGATGTCACAGGGAATTCTTTTTTTACTCAGTGTGGTGCTGGAACAGGCTGCCCAGAGAGGTTTTGGATGCCCAGTCCCTGGAGGTGTTTAAGGCCAGGTTGGATGGGGCCCTGGGCAATCTGATATTGTACTGGATCTAGCAACTGGCAATCCTGCCTGTTGCTAGATCCAGTTCTATGGATTGTTGTTGTTGTCTATGATTGTTAGCTTCCATACAACTAAAAAAAATTGAGCATCAGATAGACATTTCATAGCATCTATCCTATTCTTTTACTGCATTAAATAGTATTTCTTATATTCATTCACACAGTCACTTGTATCCTCAGGCAGCTACAAATAAGAGTATTTTGTAGGAACAACGTGATAAGAAAATCATGGAATCATAGAATTGCAGGGGTTGGAAGTGACCTCAAGAGATCCCCGAGTTCAGCTCCCCTGCTAAACCAGATACCTTACAATAGGTCACTCAAGTTGGCGTCCGCATGGGTCTTGAATATCTCCACAGAAAGAGATCCCACAACCTCTCTGGGCCGCCTACTCCAGTTCTCCATCACCCTTACCATAAAGCAGTTCTGTCACATGTTAGTATGGAACTTCCTACATTCAAGTTTTAGGCCATTACTCTTTGTCGTATTGCTACACACCACCAAAAGCAGCCTCACCCATTTGCCTCCCACCTCCCTTTAGATATTTATAAACATTTATCAGATCCTCCCTCAATTTTCTTTTCCCTAAGCTGAACAGACCCATGTTACTCAGTCTTTCCTCATACAGGAGACGCTCCAGGCCCATTATCATCTTTGTGGCCCTCCACTGGACACCTAGGATATCCCTGTCTTTTTTGAACTGGGGAGCTCAAAACAGAACACAGTAGTCTAAACATGGCCTCAGCAGGGCAGAGTAGATGGGGAGAACTGCCTCCCTCGATCTGCTGGCCACACTCTTTTTAATGCACCCCAGAATACCATTGGCCTTTTTAGCCACAAGAACGATGCCCCAATTCACGAGACAGGGCTGCAGCAACTCAAACAGAAGAGCTTGCCAACAGCCTGTGAGCATCAGACTGTGGGATTCTTAGCTTCAGTATTCAGCTGCTGCTGAAGTTCATAAGGCTGAGTGTGCAAGTGGATGCTCTCAGGATGCCAGGACGTCAATACTGGAAATCAGGGCTGATCCTATAGAAAATGTATGTGGAGGTGGAGGCAAGGTCAGCTCAAGCTGAGAAATGACACATTAGTGCTCTGTTGACTGATTCTACACTACTCGTAACATTCAAGATGTAATCAAGGTGTGAATGGAACGTGAAAAAACATCATGAAAACATCCTGAACTCATCAGTCCAAATTAAAATAAAATGGTACTACTCATATGCTGTGACAAACTGAAAGTCTCAATCTGCTGATAGTTGTGAATAACCAGGAACTTCAGATGTTAAAAATTTCATATACGCTCATCAGCTTCAGATCTAAGTTCCACACAGTGAATCAGAACTGCTCTCTTATTTACAGACACAAAATGCAGTAATGAGAAGAGAACATGCACCAGTTTGAGCATGGAAAGTTTCTGACCTGCAAGAGCATATCAGGCTAACATTGTTCTAGCAAAACAGGCAGAAATCTACTCATTTTTCATCAGAAAATACCTCCTTCCCACCAGTAATTAATTGTCAGTTCAAAGACCTCTGCTACTTTTTAATCTGTAAATCCTGGATGCAACCAAAATCCATTTCTAGAGCAGACTCTCCAGCACTCCTATCCTGCAGACATAACGTAGCTGCTGGAATAGATAGGCTTTCAGTGAAGCTGGCTGCTAATTTCATGTTTCCCTGACCTTCCTGCAACTGACTGACTTATTCTGACGGCTGTGGCACAGCAAGCCCCAGGAGGCCAATGTACCTGCACAGTAAGCAAGAGGCTGTGGCTTCACTACTTTGTATGCATCTCAAGGGGAGCAGTAAATCAATAAATGGCTGGCATAACATGGAGTCAGTTTTCATTCAGTTGGTTCAGGTTTCGAGGGATGTGAGTAACTAGTCTTTGAACTAGTTTATTGTTCTTGAAAATCAGAATCTGGAGTACTCTGAACTCCTAGGGATAATATAGACTTCTAGTGCTCAAGGTTAAAGGAAAAGAAAAAAAATTACTGTTTGCTAGCAAGCTCATGAAGCATTCCAGCAGATTAAAAAAAAAAAGTCTTCCTTATGTTTAATAGCATTCTTTTATCCTCCCAGGGGAAGAAGTGGATACAGGTATGTGTGGAAACATTTCGATGAAAAGGAAATTCCAGCAGCAGTCTGGAAGGGAAGACTTGGTCCTTGAAAGATTATTTCAGGAAACTATTCTACACACATCTTTCTAAAGCAGTAGTAGAATTCCGTGCAATGTTAGAAATATACATTTCTAGCGTAGAAAGTTAAGTAGACACACACTCTGCATAACATTAAGAAATAAAATCACTGCATCCCACAGTAATAAGTAGCACCCAAAAGCAATGAGGTCAGGAGCTAGCATCCATGAAAACTCTAACCAGAATGGAAATCAGGAAAGAAAAAGTTGCTTTAGTTTCTCAAGCTGTTGTTGGAGGTCAGAGAGCATTATATTCTGCATTTTACAATCTACACTTTGCCTCAAGAAATAATAATAGTGCAAAACTACAGAACAGAACAAGGCCATTATAAAAGCAGTTCCCTGAAAATAGCTACCATGGTACTAGATTTGCAAGTGGTAAATTGATTGACTGGTTTATTTCCAGCTTCTCAGACAATAGTTGTTCATAGTCCAGAGAGCTGTTATTTTGCCATGCAGTACAAGACTAGTAGGCATGTCAGCAAGTCAAGCTATCAAATATTTATATCAGCAAAGAGCTCTCCTCTACCTTCCACCCCTGTCTACAAATACCCATTCATATCAACAAATTCTGTTTTACTAAGAGCATATTTCTACTTCTCAGCGTAGCTGAGTAAAGCTATTTATTCCAAGAGGAAAATAATAGTATCACTAGGTAAATATAACTATCCTTACTCACACTGCTTTCTTTCCAATGCAAAAGAAGCTTCTAATTTAAAGGAAAATAAATAAATAAATATATAATCAAACAGAGAACACCAATATTAACAACTCCTTAAAAAAAAAAAAAAAAAAAAAAAAAGCAGTAGAACACAGATATCTTTCAGTTTAAATAGTGAAAACTGTGAGTCTGTGTTTCTTATTGCAAGGAAGATGATCCCTCTAAGAAGTGAATGTTTTCTGTAGAACCTGGAAGATCATTCTACACTAGAAACAGCGTTAGCCCATTTAAAAATTGTGGTTCTCAAATCAATTTTAATAAAATAACTATCACATGAATTAATTATTTTACACACCTATAAAAATACAGAAAAATTGATCTATTTTTTCAGACTATTTACTCCATAAAATCTTGCCACGAGTGTTAGCTATGAAAAGCAGCAGAGTTCAGAAAAGCACTTCTGGCATAGTCAGATTTGGGAAACAAGTTAATAATAAGACACAAGTTTTACTAATAACTTGTAATAAATTTTGATACCTAAATTTAGTTTGTAAACTAAAAACAAAACTGAAGAACGTCACACATTTCCTTGGTGTGTTGCACATCACACTATTTCATTGCTTTGTGTTCCTGTCTCTGACAATGCATCTCTTAGCATCTGCAAATGCTAATAGCTAAAAGAATAAACAGCCTCTTGAAATTCTATTTCCATTTATATCACTTGATAAAAAAAACTTGAGTTAGACTCCAGTTTCTCTCGGGCCAACTCCTGAAAGAACACAAGCCCCAGACATTCATGTATGCATGTGCAAATACACAGATAGAGATGCAGAAATACTGTGCTTATCTAGCAGCAGACATTTTCCCCATAAGGGATGAAATACCAGTTTCAGTTCATCTAACTTTGTTTTCTTTCATGAGTCTGGGGTTTAAACTATTTGAGTGCAAGCAATCTCCTTACTCCAAATACCACAGTGCATTTAGAGAAAATAATAGCCAACAGATATGATCTGACCTGCCCTTTCCCAGTTTTCTGCAAGATACCTGGGCTTTTTAACAAAATGCTTTTGAAAATCATCAAAGCGAATTCTACTTCAAAAAGAGCTACCATCATACTAACGGGGGTACCTCTCCTTTCCATCCAAACACTGATGGCAAATCATTCCCTTGCTATACACGCAGGAAATAACAACCAAACAGGCTGGACAACTTGTGCTCTCCCTTTTCAGCCAAAACTACATTTTTATGCACTTTCTTGAAAGCCAAGCAAGAACCTAAAGGTTCAGAACTAGTATTTAAAAGCACTACGAATAGCAGAAAATGTAAAAGTCACGGTTAATAAATCATCTCCCAAAGAAGAGCACATGAATCCTGGGATAAGTTGCTTAGGCAACTTAGCACATCTGTTATCATCGGTATGTATCATGTCCTGAAATGATAAGACCTCATAAAATATAATTTAATTCATGTAACTGCTAGGAGATTAGGAAAAAATATAAGCAGCAAAAATGGTCAACTGTCAGTTTTCAATACCGGTATTGGTCAGATTGGGGGATCCCAGATCTCCTTGCTTTGCCTTGCAAGAAACCCTCTTCTGAAGTGCAAAGACACGTAAGAAAACGAAGGAGGAAAAAAAACAAACAAAACAAAACACAAAGAAGATCTGAGCTTATTTTCAGTCATATTCCACAAGCCACAATAATACCTACAAGGGCACATAATAATCTAGAAAAAAAGAATATTAAGATGGAGCCAGGCTCTTTTCTGTGGTTCCCAGTGAGAGAACAAGAGGCAGCGGGCACAAACTTGAACAAAGGAGGCTCCCTACAAATATCAGGAAACGATTTTTGACTGTGAAAGTGACCAAGCATTAGCACAAGCCACCCACATGGAGTCTCCTCCTTGGAGATCTCCAAAAGACACCTGCACATGGGCCTAGGCACCTGCTCTGAGCATCCCTGCTTGAACAGAGAGGTGACCAGATGGACCCAAAGGTCCCTGTCAACCTTAGCCACGCTATGATTTTGTGAAAATGGAAGAGTACAAATCCAGAAGGTAGCATACATGCTTAGGAAATAAAACCAGGAAAAATGTCTTGTTTTTTCTCAAGGATAGCCCTGTTTTATAATAAACCAATAAATGACATAAGTAAATACAACAAAACTGAATTAACCTTGTTGGACCTACAGAACCCCTGCCACTGACATAATATTGGGTCAGACTGACACCATTAACAAGTTATCTCCCCAGTAAAGGTCACATATGTAAAACTCAAATGCTTGCAACAGGCAGAGAAAGAAGGCAGTTTGATCTCCCAGGAGCAGAACAGCCTTCTCAGAAAACCTTGTCAGGCCTTAATATGAAAAACAGATTTTGCAGAGCTAACAACCCCCTGCTTGTGCACACTTGGCAGCTGTGTGCCCTGCTCACCTCTGTGTCACTCAATTCACTGCAGCACAGTGAGGGGCAGTGAAGGTTAATTCCATTTGCACAAGAAAGGAGCAGCACAGCATCTAAAGACATGCGGACATGCAGATGGGTAAATGAAACTGTTTGGTCTGTGCAACCTGACTGCTGATGAGGGATGAAGAAGAGAAAACGTAGCTGGGTGTAGTGGAGCTTGATGGCATTGCAGCGAAGAACAAGTACATTAACGACTGGGTACCATTTTGCAAAGCATTAATGTGTGGCAATGACGTAGCATAAGCAGAGCATGCTGCAGTTTTACCTTAACTGATGTTTAACAACAGCTAAATCAAAATAAAACCACGGTTTTACCTGTGATGTAGCGTGTTACAAACGTTAGAGAGAACTCCTCTAGGAGACTAACCCTCCAGCAGAGCTCTTCACGCTTGGCTAACCTCAACTGGGGGAGGTTACTTAAGTGTGAATCGAAGTGCGCTTCATTGAAGTGCTCAGCTATACTTACGCTGGCAGAATTTAAGAAATAAATTAAAGAAATTAAGGAGAATTCTACCTATTCTCCTATTAAGGAAAATTCTACCTAATAGAGGCTGAAGCCTCTATTCTGCACAGCTTCTATGCACAGGTGTTTTTTTTCCTTTTAAAACAGCATAACATTTTCTTTCCCAAGCACCACAAACATCTTCAACTAAAAATGTTTTTAACACACTCTAGAAGTGAAAAGTAAAACATTACTGTTTCTTCATTTCATTGCAAAGACTGATTTCTTTCATTCTGTACACTGTGCAAATTAGAATTCTAATGTCCAAAAGAAAATACGTTACAGCTTCTCTTGTACTACTTTAAAATGATAAGGCAGGTCATCAGTTGCTGCAGGATATTTTTTTGTCTCACGGATTTTGAAGGTAATATTTCTTCTGTTCTTTTCTACCCACTTAAAATGCAAATAAAAACACTGATGGCTTAAAAAATAGTTCCCGAGCATATACACACAATATTCCAAACAATTAGAAAAATTGTTACTTCCAATACTATGTGACCAGATTCCATCAACTTTATTTAATCTAAATTGAATTCTGCGCTACAGGCTGACTCAGATGAAGCTATAAAATTGCCTGTGGAGTAGGATCCTGCTCCACGTGCATAAAATACTTGCTACTTATTTGCAAAACAGTCAACAGAACTTAAAAATGGAAGAAAAAAAATGGGCACAGGAAAGACTGAAACTCTTTCCTAAGGAACCTCACGTGTGCAAAGTGCACAGGGAGCACAAACCTCATGGATTAATTATGCCTAACTCCAACATATACCCAAGCACAGAGTGGGAAGAGAGGAGTTTCTTGCAATGACCTCCTGAATCAATAGAGAAATCACTAACAATCTGTTTCAGTTAGTTTCTGGTGCAGAAATAAATTTGCCAGCAGCCTTGGAAGCCCTCTGAAGAATGCACTATATAAATATAAATCATTAATGAACTGAGTGACCTCACCCTTGGGTAACTAGAGAGACACAAATACAACACTCCAGAAGTAGAAAGTCTTCTAGCTGGCAGTGCCATGCAGCAGCAGGCAGCAAACACAAGAGCATCCATCCTCATGATGCTGAAGCAGATTCCTTTTGACAAGCTTTGTTTTTTTATCTCAACCACCACATCAGTGGCAAAAAGCAAAGACTTCTGAGGACAAACCAGTGAATGATTCAATAATTAAGAGGAGATCCCTGCCTCATCTCTAACATTTCAAAGGCTTGCCAGAAATGGAACACTTGACCGGAGTGAAAATACATTTTGCTACAGCCAACAACACAAAAGTAGTGATTATGTGCAAGATGCTAAATGATGCAAAGCTGTTAATGCAGACTGCAACTTGTGGCTTCCACTACGATCCTTTGGAAGAAGGGGACCAAATGTTCCATCAAACACTTCTCAAGCAACTATCCAACTCCTTCAGCCCTGCCAAGCCATGAGAACTACTTTCATCAGGTGTGAACATAGATTGAAAGTACCCAAATGGCAGGCCCTGTGAATTCAATGTTGTGCTTGACAGAGATATTTTCAGTCATTGGTAGAAAAATTCAGTTACTCTAAATTTTCCTGACAATTACAGGTTACTTAATGGCATCATGAAGACAGCAGTTCTTTAAGTGAAGTTTAAATGAGGACAGGATAGTGAGGACAGGATGGTGAGTTTGCAAGACCAGTGAGGTTGTTCAATGCACAAGCTCTACAATAGAGGGAAACAAATGCAACAAATAAATATAGCATTTCTAAATCTGGCAAAGCAGAAGAAACACCTCTGGTAAAGTGTAATAAGCCAGTGTTTCTCTGGACAATTCTGTGGGGTCAGAGGCTCTGTGAATGCCATGCTAGGTGGAGTTTTCTTCTCTCTGTAGAGAGAAATGACAGAGGAGCACTGCCCTGGCAGTCCCATCCTCCTAACAGCTTTACACAGCAAGGAAACTCACAACTGAATGTCTTACCAGCTCTTCGAAATCATTTTAGCTAACAACCAGACTAAGCCGCCTCTTTTGCTTTGCGTTTAAGAATTTGTTTTCTAACTAGCTATACATGCAAATTAAACATAATATTGTTCCAACTGGCCTCAGACAGTTTTTCAATCTGTTCTGATAAGATTACAGGCAGCCCATTACCTCCATCCTAATGGATGCTTTTGCTTGCTTGTCACCCAGGTTCACATTACCCTCTCCCATTTGATACAGCATTGCTTAGATGGTAGCAAATGGTGCAGAAGGGTTTGTACTTTTTCCCTCTTGTAAAACTGTTATCTCAAAATTAAGAAACAGGGTTGCAGAGACTTAGCACTCTCTCTCCCCACAAGAAATCTGTATGCAAAAAGTTGTTATCCAGACAAGATTAATACCACTTAGTGATAATCAATAGTTCTATCCCTGAAGCGTTTAACCTTCAAAATCTTCTTGCTTTATATAATACAGAAGGTAGAAAACTGAAAGATAATTTCCTCAATTTCTTCAAATTATCCTGGACAAACCTCTGAAAATAACACCTTGTATGTATTTCCATGGAAAATACTATAGATACAAAGAGAACAATAACACTATTTGATAAAGCAAATTCTTAAGCTCAACACCATGAGCTACACATCTTCATTAGCGATGAACAAGAATCTGCATGCCATGCTTGTAAAAATCTGCACTAGCAGAGATGACCTATTGTCACCACTGCTGAAATGCACCACCCACCGCCTCACTGTGCTCGCATGCACTGTCTGCTCTCCATAAATGTTCAGCAATTGTTGATGAATGTCAATGGGTGCCTTTTTTTTTTTTCCATGTAGAAGAATTTAATGACATAGCTTAGCTTCATGCATTTCTATATCAGATGTCATTTTGTCAGACTGTTTCTCTGCTGTTATTTGTCACACAGCAACAAAATGTAATGGTATACTGGTGGGAAGGTTTAACCTCTACTACCTTATCAGCAACATCCACTTCTGACTTTGTGGGTCAAGATAACAAAAATAGGAGGCATTACTTTTGGAGCAAACCCCAGCAAAAGCATCAAAGTAAAAAAGTCACTGACAAGGACTTGAAAGCAGTAATTGTATTCTTATTGGCATGTATCATGACTCTTTAGTTTACCCCCCTTTTGAAACAACACACACAATGCACTACAGTCTAATTTTTCTTTCAATTTCACAACATTTTCAGGAACAAAATCTATAACTTTTCCAACAAGCACATTAATATCTGTCCATCTGACAGGCAGAACTACCTCCTAGCAGCGCTGTTAAGTAACGTCAAAGGTAAAACAGGTACATGCTCATAAGCAGATACATATGCACCCACTCAGGCACACACACAGTCAGTCTTCAGGTTTTTAAAATACTTTAACAAAAGCTTCAAAATTTAAAGAATTTTACTTGTCTATCCCAACTTGATCTAAGCTGAAAATAAATACAAATTAATCTCAGCACTAGCCAGGAGAATTAAATGGATCACTAATAGAGCAAAATATCCTTTATACAAATTAAAACTAAATGATATCTATATCTGAGGGGACTTAAAAAGAAATAACAGGTCTTTTAGAAATTCCGTCTTTTATCCCCTCCATCTAAGCAGGGAGACACCTCAGAACATATCTGAAAAAATGCCAATTTAGCATGTACAGATTTGCCAAGGAAAAACAAAATATAATTTTAAAACCTTTACTGTTTTGTTTTGTTTGAACTGCAAGGCCTTCCTGCTGAGCTGTTTTTCACCTCCAGGAAACACACTGAATTTTACGTAGTTATTCAAAAAGTCATCCTTTGATAACTGTGATTGGCTGCAACTCCCTCTCTCGGGAAAGATTAATGTATGCTTGTTTTTCAGCATCATACTTTCTGTTCATTTTAACAGCTCTGTCTTCCAATAAATTGAAGCTGCAGAGGAATATCTTTACTGTGTTTATTTTTCAAATCAGAAAATGCACGTTTTGCAGAAGCTGTTCCTTGCCAAAAGGAATACATATTAGATGCTGAAGCCTTTAAAAAAAAAAAAAAAAAAAATTGTAAAATGAACTATTGGTTGATACAAATTCATTAATAAACTCTTCATTATAAAATTTCATGAATTCTTATTGGATTTTTTTTTTTTAATGATAAACTTTTAAAAACATTCCTCTATATGAAAGTTGTGGTGAACACTGCATGTTGCCTAAAGCAAGTGACTTTTTAAGCAGTTCAGATATCCCTATTCAGGTAGACCTGGTTGTGCCATCCATCACCACCACCACAATAAACAGAAAATATATGGAGAAAGGAAGAATGACATATGTACAGCAATAGCAGTATAGCAGTACATACCTGTCTTTGTTTTAGTATTTTGCAATACTGTGTAAGTTTTCACTTAGACATATCATGCCAGCAGATATTTTCACTCACTTGGAAACCTTTGTGTTCTCTATCTCCGCATCAAAAGAAGGACAGATGATGAATTCGTCCAGTGCTATTTTTATTTCATTTCCAGTATATAATTGCACCACTCACATGATTTCTCCTGTTCTCCTGTGTTCTCCTGGACAAGCACTGAGTCATTCTATAAGCTGGAGATGCATCTAGCACGTTTGGCCCTGCTGCCAAATAACAACTACTGACAATCCTACAGAGCAGTGTTATTTTTTATTATTATTATTATTTTCTGCAACAACCTTAAAAGGGCATCTTCAGCAGCAAAGTAGCAGAAAATAAAGATGTCAACTGTCAGTCACAGAAACACTTAAATGCACCCACTTTCTGTCAGCAAGAAGATGCCTAGAGCAAGAAAACAGCCAGAAACGTGAAAGAAAGCAGGTTCCCGCAGCATGCCCCATGGGGAAGATGAAAGTAACACACAACAGGGAGATGGGAACAAAGACTGCTGTGGTATTTCTGTGGGCACTTGTGCTCTAAGTATCATTTCCAGAAACACACACACACACAAACACACAAAAAAAAAGAAGCAGAAAGAAAAAAAGCAAACATCTTCTCTGGAGGAACAGGTTCTCCCAATGGGATCCAGGTGTTAATCCAGAGCTGCCTGTGAGGAGAGGCCAGGGCCACCTGGTGCTGGACACAGCTGGTTCTAAGGGTACCACCATCAGATGCAGCTGAGCCCCACACAGTGCTAGGCACCTCTGGGAAAACGTGTGTAGGTTACTCTGAAAGTAACGCCTCCTATTTATTTTCATGGAAACCACAACAGTTATAAAAAGCACAAAAACACTGTTTGATAGAGCAAATTCTCAGCTACAAAAGACTGTTTTCCAACACAGTCATTACCATCAGCTATGCACTTTTGCCAGCAATGAACAAGAGCCTGCATGCTACATGCAAAAAAATTGCATCAGCAGAGGTGCCCTGCTGTTTCACAGCTGCTGTGACAGCTTTTTTGCTGAAATGCACCACCCACCACCTCACATCCACGGCTTGGTCTCCACGAACACAAGCATCGATGAATGCCAGAGGGTGCCATTTTTACACCTCTGCTTCATGCATTCTTCCATGTCAGATGCCATTGTGTAAGATTGCCTCTCTGCTGCCACCTGTCACATGGCAACAACATGGAATGGGATACGGGCAGGAAGGGTCAACCTCTCTGCCATATCACCAACATCTACATCGAACCTTTGGGGCCAACATAATAAAATAGGAATCATTATTAGAAACAGTTCCTCAGCTTTGTATCTGTGATATCAGCACTCCCACAGATAAAAAAATAAAAATTGTTGCAGTAACTTCCAGCATTATTTCACTTCAGTATTTCAGCATATTGCTCAATATTAAATAGAAACACTTTTCAGTGGTGCTGGAATGACCGATTGCTCCCACCGGGAATTAAGACATTTAGTTGATGGAAGCAGTTACGTTTTAGAAAATTCCATAGAAAATAAAAAATTAGAAAAATTGTTTGGTTTTTTTTTACTTAAAAAAAGGAAATACGAAGAAGGCAAAACTAAGGAGAGCTACATGCCAGCTATAGAAGCTGCATGCGTATCAGCACCAGGAAACATGAGGCTCAGCTATAAAAGCATAGGCAGGTGAGCAAACAGAGTACTGGTTCTGATACCCCACTTCAAGCAGATGAATCATTTGGCTAAAATTGGGAATGTTCTTTTCAACATCTATTTTTAAATAAAACATCTAAGAAGCATTCACAAGATTTCTGTAATCTCTATTTCAATTCCCCAGAAATACCAAAATACTACCAGAAATGTTTGTCCCAGAGCGTTGCTGCCAGAATCTCAGAATAAAATTCCAAAAAAAAAATTCACGTGGAAGCATACTGCAAATGTTTCTAGCTTGTTCTGTCTATGTTTAAGGTTCAGTGAGCTTAAACAATCAGTCTAGTATGCACATCTATGACAAATGCACCTTCATCTCTTTGACAAGTCCATCTCCCCTTGATACTAGAAGAAATGATTCCCTATGCTAAAAAGAACAAACAGTGGAAGGCACTCAAAACATTATCAAAAGACAGCTTGAGGGGGAGGAAAGTTCACTTATTTGAAACAAAAAACCATCTGAACACTGCTAAGTTTCCATGGGATTCTTCATCTGATTATTTTTAACAGCAGCATATATAAAGAAGAGGCTATGCTGATAAATGAAAAATACAGCTTTCCCCAACTGTCAGCTTGGCTGTTTTCTACTTAACAACTGAAAAGCCTTAAAATTTGTCCACACCTTATTATATATTAAAATAGATAGCATTGTTTTACATAGTATGAAAAAAATACATTAGTTTATATAAGAAACCCTATATGCCTTATTATTATTGACAAATGTTACAACTTGTAACGTACTGGAAGATAATAGAATTGTAACCCTCTGGCCAAATCTACTGCCTAAATTTTCTTTGGAGCCAAATTACATTGCATTAAATTGTGTTATAACGTGTAAAATTGCAATTACACTTCAGTAATTCGGTTTAAATTGAACCAATGCATTTGCCATGAGCTAATCACAGGCAGGACAGGCACATTTTACATTTGTGGAGAAAACTGAAGTAATCACACTTCCTTCTATGTAGGTCTAGTAGTAATCTATCATTTTATGTAGGATAACAGTATTCATCTTCACTTTTTACCATTCCTGCTCAATATAATTGTTACTCATATTATTAGGGGTTTCCCGTTCAATTACATCAATATTGTAATTAATGAATATGAAAAGTGAAAAAAAAAAAAAGAATCTGAATCTTGATGGTTGAAAGTCATTTCACAAAATGAACGTAATACAGGTAGCAGCAGCAGAATCCTTTCTGCACACAAGACATCTGGGTCTTCTCATCTTATACATGCAATTCATTTCAAAAGTCTTCTTTAACCATAATGACTATCTTGCAAGGAGTGATGACTCCATATTGTAAAGTAATGATATGCCAACAATTTATACCTAGCTACATATATACTATAAACGTAGCTAGTTATATTAGTATGTAAGTGCTCAGTTTTAGTCTTACGTTGGTTAAAAACTCTACCAAAAACATCTCTCATGCACTTTCTGCTATTGACATGAAAGAGAAGGCATTCAAAATCTTCACAAATGCCAGATACACAGCTGTATACTTTAATTGAATAAAAAGGTAAAATTTTCCCTTAGATACCTTTAATTTAAAATTTGCAACCTCCTGGTTGTGTGGAATCTTATCTTGGCATGGGAATATTAAAAAACAGGACTTTGAAGAAGTGCGTTAGAAAGCTTCCTCACCCCTGGAAACTGCTATGGGATTACAGCGATCAAATGCATTAAGAAGGGAATCAAGTGTTTCTCCAAAAATAACTATAATCTTTCCAAATAATTTATCTGCAGCCAGAATATTTCAGTTTAAATTTCCTGTGCCAGAAAAGCTTTTCCCCTTGTCAAAATTAGCCATCTCATTTTGGAAAGTTCACAACTAAAACAAAGAGAACATGTGAAACAGCAAGGGAGGTGTTACCACCTCTACTCAACAATAACAGGCTGTGATAGATCCCTTCTTGCCAAATTACTTCAGCTTCATACAGAATTTTAATCCTGACACAGCTAGGTTTAGCAATTTGGATCCTATAAGCAAAGCAAGATTTGGAAATGCCAATCTCTGAGACTTGAACAAGTCTCAAACATCAGTAAGCTAAAAGGAAAAGACCTTTGCTAAGGCTACTTACATTAGACTTTGCTATTGTTTTATCTTATTAATTACAAATTATAGATGCTTTTCAGAGTGCAATGAAATAACTCTGAACAAGGCAAGTTATATGAGAACAAATACTTGCAGTACCTAACCCTGGTTGTCATGAAGTAGTTCAGTTATTACCTAATTTTGGTAACTTATTATATAAATTTATAAAAATATATAAATATAAGTTACATAAATTTGGTAAATGATCTACTCTTTTCTTCCCTTTAATGGGTCCATTCTCTTCTCCCTCTACAGGTGCTCACTCCTGCTCTAGCAGACTCAATGTCTCCAACTAGCTGTTCGACCAAACAGGTAGAAAACCTCCAGCACAGCACAGCAACGAGCTGCAGGGCAGGAAGGAGCACAGAGATGAGAACATTCAGTTTTTCAACACCTTCTTCTGCCTTCCCTTCAAACTGGATACCACAGTGCTTACAAGGCAAACTGAACAACTCTCATTTAATTGGAAACTTACGCTGTCGTTTCTTAGCAGATGAATAAGACAAAAAGATGAGCAGTTCCATGGATACAGTTTAGGGAACATGTCATCTGTAGATGAAGAAGGTTTGATGTTTGATGAGAACATGTCAGAAACACATTTGAAGACCAGAGAATAGGGAAGTTTGAGGAGTAAGCTCTGCTAAGATCTTTCAGTTCCAGTGGTTTAGCACATGCATGACTTAATAATAATAAATGGAAAAGCTTATTCCTCCGCTTTCCCCCATTTAATTCACCAAAATTCAAAACTGAATTGCTTCTGAAACATTTCAAAATAACGCTCAGACTGATCAGGTTGGGTGGAAAATGTCAACCCTCGTGAGCAGCAAAGCTGTGTGAAACTTTCTGTTGTGACAGTTTGTGCTAAATCAACTGTATACCCATTAGGGAAAAACAATATTCCAGACTTCCAGGAGGACAAGAAATGGGTTTAGGACTTGCAACTGATTCTTAGTTAATATAACCAAACTATGTCAAAGTTCTGCCATAGTCTCTCTGAATTTTGAAATGGAGAGACAAAGTTAGAATAGGATTTTATTTTCTACACTTTTTTGGAAAAACTCAAACCTAGATCTGTATTCCATTTTAACTAATGCTTGGAGATTGATGGGGAGGGAAGGTCATGGTAAAGTTCCCTTTACACTGGAGGTGAAACTGTCTGTATCTACTGACATTAAATGGACCTTTTTCTGCTTTGGGAGCTGAATCTTTTCCAAAACATATACTGATGCTAAAATATTTACTATTCTACAGTTTTCCTAAGTGCTTTAAGTTTGACTTATTTCCAGCTCTAAGAGTAATTAAATTTTTCATACAAAGCATTTCCCTAGAGTTTCAGTGACTTCAGATCTAACGGTTACAAGCTCACCTTGGCAGGAGGGGATATCAGTGTTTTGAATCTGGGCCACTTGCAAGGTACTTTATCTGAATTAATTTTAACTATCATAATAGCCATGCCTGAAAACAGCTCTCTGAGCAGAAATCCCCAACTGTACTAATGAGTTTAAGGGTTTTGCACAATCAGATTCGTGGTTATTACTGGAAACATAATAGGAACTGCAGCACTTTAAAATGATACCTATGTAAGAGTATTTAAACAAGAACAGCTTCTGAGTGAAATAAATACTTCATGCTCACATGAGCCACATGCCTACAAATCAAATACAGCCCACTGAGCCATCTGCTCTCACAAGTGTTTCTAGTCTGTCCTCATCATGATGCACTGTGGGCTGTGCTGTTCTCAGAAAGGTTTGGATTTAACCTCTGAGGAAACATAACTTTAAATGGCATGTCAATAACCCATCAAATGACTGTGTGCTGTAATTGAAATTACCAACGTGAAAAAGATAGCAGGTAAATGGCTGGGATACGATTTCTAGGTTTCTTATCAGAACCAAGATTTACAGAAAGTTGGTTCTTTCTGCAACTGAAATAAATCATTCTCCTATTTTCATTACTAATGTGATCTTGCCTAGCTCAGACAAGAACAGGGAATTAACTTAATCACCTTCAGCATAACACTGTGGGAAACAGAACAAAATGCCTTGCAAATTTGGTGTAATCTACTCAAGAAATAACACTTCACACCTTCCCAGGGCACTTGCACATTCTTCCTAAGAGGGTCATGGTCAAGAATTGTCCCCAGATTCCAAGGTGTGACATCAGCAACTGCTGCATAAGGCTATTTCAAAGGTGAGAAGATCAACTGAAAAGTTGCTTGTGAGCATGGAAACTAATCTTACACATGCCTCTGGGCTGCTCTGATGGATGATGACAGGTTCGTTACTCTGGAGTGACACAGCTTGTGTGGAACACTGAATGGTAACAGCACAATGTCAAGCACCAGAGAGGACAAGGATGTGTGTCATGGTGGAGGTGGGAAGCAGTCTCAGTAGTGCAAAAAATGAAGCATGGTGATAAAAATATGAGAACTTCAGTACTTTTCAAAAACTTCTGTAAGGTAAGAAAACTTGGGAAGCTACAGTGTATTGAAGTTGCTGAACCTTTGATGAGTGTAGCCTGCTATTTCTCTTCTTAATATTCCATAGAACCTCCCCTGTCCAAACTGTCTGTTACCCAGACAGAACTAGAATGACAAACCTTTAACCCATTAAATATTAAAAGAGTGCTAGAATGTAGTGAGTCACCTTAGATGCCTTCAGTACGATATATAGGTTAATAATTATTTTGTACAAGAATGCGTAGGCATTACAGCAATAAACCATACTCTTCTGATTTTTTAATAACCATCAAAGATTTAGCGCTTTCTTTAAGGTGAAAGTAAATCTTTTGTATGAGTCAGCAAACCACAATTCTACCAGAGCATCACACAAATTAAAGTAGAACAGCTGTCGTTAATGGTTCTATCACAGTGCATAAGAGAGAAAATATTCTTCATCTAGATTCTGCATTTTAGGTTACATTTGCAGTATGAAATCTGACATTTCCAAGAAGAAAAAAAAAAAAAATCTACTTCTCCAGACTGCAATACTATACAGCTCAAGCTTTGTCTTGCTGTAGTACTGCTGTTAACTTGAGGGGGAGGGGTAGCAGGGCAAAAACATACTCCCCACTAGTCTCCAATCACCTACATATAGTTTGATAACAGCAAAATGAATGCAACAGATCTGCTATGCTCAAAGAGGATTCTTAACTGTCTCAGTGGCTAGCAGCCAGAAATAGGCCATGTGAAGATCAGGAAAAAAAGCATTTCAAAATGGTAAAGCCTTTTCAGAACACTGAACATGTTTTTAATGACTCGCCTAGAAGACATCAAAAGAAGGACACCCAGGTCTCCACATCTCAAAGTGATACTCTGAATTGCTACTTTTTGGTAAACCATAATGTGATTGACTCATTAAATCTTAAAACTAGCATATCATCTTCCGCCAATAGTTACAATAACAACAGATTTTCAGTGCTATCACAATTTAATACATAATACTGTTTCTATGTTAACATCTAGCAAATGTCTGCACTCCCATATTTTTTTTTCATGTGTATCTATTCAAAAATGTATTAACATTTTTTCAAGATACAATAATGTTTCCGAGTAGCAGTCCCTGAGCAACAGCCTTCTAATGGTACCTGTGGCCAAAGAAAGTTGTTGACGGTAAATTAAGGGTGACAAGGAATATGAAGTATGTTTAGCAATACTGAGTTTCTTCGCTCACAAGCCGGTGACTTACAGACCTTTTCTAAGTCTATGTGAGCACTTCCAGCTTTTCAATGAAACACTTGCTGTTTGATAACATCACCTATTTTCCCCTTCACAATGTGAAAGTAAAATGCCCTGGGAATTATGTTGATTCCATGCCTCACCACAACCCGCTGTACATGAGGATATTTTATCTAGCATTCAATAACAACAGCTTAAAATACTATGTAGCGACTGTGCTACTTTCTAAAATCCCTTAGAAAAATATTTTATCAGCATTTCTTATTATAATAGCATACAAATCTGCCATGGCAGATCTGTGTTTTTCCACATAAATCAATCTAGCACGTTGAGATACTGAAGCCATCCTTTCCTGACTTTCCCAAGACTTATCGAGAGCCTGACGTCTCACAATATCGCATTTGGCCAAATAGCAATAGAAGAACACTGAAATCCACATTAAAATCCAGTAAAGAATCTAAGTAATGTCTCAAGCAGAAAGATTGTTATGCATCTGTATATGTTTTTCATGCATTTGATTTTGTTCTCCTTTGCTCTCTGGAGCACATTTTAAATAGATTCTGCACATTCCCTCTGATCTGCGTCAGGCCTGTGAGCAAATGAAGCTGAACCCACGTCTCATGCAATGAACAACTCTTTAGAAGAATAATGCACTTTCTTTGATTCTTGGAATTCTGAACAGTGCGAAGTAAGAGCATCCTAAGCATTTTTACTGTCCAAATGAATGATCTCCAGGAAATTTTCAGCTGTCAGCTGCATCTATTACAGAGGCTGAATGCCCCAAGCTGTGGGAAGCCTGAGGGTCTGGGTTTTGCTCGTAACAGAAATCAAAGACTATGATCCAGAAATTGGGAACAAATCTAAACCTTGGATCAAACTTCATATGTTAAGCAGGCACCCCTAGCTGAGACAGTTTCAACTCTTAAGCTGTGTTGAAACAGCCCTTGGCTGGGCATTCTCAGAAGTGGCTGACGCTATATTTTAAAAGAGAAAGAAGGAGAAAACAACAACGGAGGAACAGATTCCTAACTGAGTGGGTGGCAGTACACAAGCAACACAAGCCTCTGCTTTCGAAGAGAACAGAGTGATCTTGTGGCAGTTAAAGATGTTCTGCTTATGTATGTTGTCATGAGGAGCAAGAATGCATTAGATGTGCTCTGTGGAGTTTGGGGCAGCTTTAACTGCTGTGTGCTCACAGCTTTAAGCATTGCTCAGTGAACCATTTCAGTTATTGGGAGTCCAGATTCAGCTATGAAACACCAGTTTGGCCATACCTCTACTCTTTAAACTGCAGGGAAAGATTAATAAGCACAGTGTACCTTAGCATTTAAAAGACAATGTAGCAAGAAACGAAGCAAACATCTTCTCTGTATTAGTGGCCTGATCATTTTCATTGCAAATACATCCTTATGCTACTACTGTGTCTCCACCACACAGACACCAACTCCCATCCTAAAAGCAGCACAGTTGCATTAACAACAACCATATGCTTCCAGCAAGGCTTGTCAGCTGAGGTACAGAGCTGCTGCTTTTGATTCTGGAGCAGGATAAACCAATGCCAGCCAAAATCACTGTGTGTGTGCCTGTTCTGCACAACAGCAGTGGGACAACAGCACAGAAATTCCAGATACTTGTAAAGTAATTAAAGTAAAGCAAATAGGAAGGAGTTTTCTCTAGAAACACATCAGAGATGTAAATGCCGTAAGAAGTTAAGATAATGGGCACATTTTGAATGAGAATCATTAGCTATCCAGTGGTCAGTAGGATCCAGTAGGTTATTGGTCAGTAGGTTATTGGGAAAGCAAAGCCAGAACTTTCCCTTACCACATCCTCCAGCCTGTAAAAGAGTAGCAATTTGAGTTGGGGAGGAACAAGAAAAATGCACACACACAAAAAAAGCCAGAAACACTCAGTAACACAAAGCAAAATGTCTGTGACCATTTTCAAAGATTCAGTATGATAAGTTTATGAAAACAATACCCAGCACAATTGCCCATCACAGACGAGGACAAAAATTCAAAAGCTAAGGAAGGCAAAATGCCACACATATTGAAACCTAAATTATTAATACATAGTAGCACGTAAGTCATGTATTGAAAACTGGAAGGAAAAAAAAAAAAAAAAAAAACAATAAAACAAGTATAAACATCTTCTAGTAAAGGCTGGAATTTGAACAGCCTCCTAACAGAATCACCACAGTCCCGACTTTATTGGATGAGTGCTTCAGTTGGCAAGCACTTCAAGACTGAAACAATGGTGGATCGTGATGCCAGTCCCATAGCAGCACACAAGGCCAAAACTCCTCTGCACATGATGACAGCCAAACACCTCCCTACACAGCAAGGAAAGCCCTTCTATAGTTGACCACTCTGGCTGCAGACTTTCACCATTGCCTGCATAATACTAAAACAATTCATGTTCTGAGCATGCGTGCTCACTGCAGTATAGAATGATTAGGAATAATCTCGCTCTGAAACACTGAGCCACAGACGTAACTTATTCAGCCAGTTTTTCTGTTCTTCTGTTACCAAATAAGCTAGGAAATTCTTTGCTCCTCCTCCAGAACCTGTTCAGGAAAACTGGACTATTTCCATCTCCTGGAGCTATGCATCAAGCCATATTACTCCCAATAATATTCTGTTACTTGCTGCAATAACATGAAAGAGAGGAAGCGCATACATGAGAATTTCACAGAATACAGTCATCACACACAAAATCTATATTGTTCTCCATTCGCTTGAAGGCTAGAACATCAAGCTATTTTAGATTGATAATTAACTTCTATTTCAGTACTGTAAAGAAAAGAAATGTCATCCACTGTGGGTAATCAATTGCATTACATATTCACATGCACCCACATTCATTTCAAGAAGGAAAAATATAACTCTCTGACAGTGATGCTTTAGTAAAAAGTAAAAACCCAACAGCTATTCACAGAGATTCCAGATCATGCAAAAGAAACTAAATATTACTGTTATGTAATTGACTTCAATACTGGAGACAACAATCTTTACCGAAAAGTTTTCTTTATAAAAGAAGTCTATTGATAAGCACAAACCAGTTTGTTTCCCAGTTTCATAGATCTCAACTTTCATATTCACCTTTTAGTGTCATCAAAGTCCCTGCACTTCAGTCAAGAACAATATGTCCTCTTTTCTTTTTCTGGGACCTTCTGTCTGCACGTAATTTGAAACTGCTCAGGAGCAGAATAAAACGGAGGCTTTCAGACTCACAGCAATGCAGGCTTCCCTTAAGCACTGTCACTGGGGAATCCAAGCTTGGGGCAGGACAAACTCCTCAAGCATTTGATGTGCTTATTGAAATCCAGCCTCTTGGAATGGTACCTCAGCCTGGACCTGACAGACCTCATGCTTCTTAAACATACTCGATGGTTAGAAAAGAAGGCTTGAAAATAACGCAAACGTCAGTTAAGACATAAGCAAATAACATCAATTGTTATTACAAGGATAAAACACCATGCAATATCCTCTTAATTTGTTGTTTTGTTTTGTTTTTTTGGAAGAGTGGTAAAATTGGTTTGCTACGTGAATTTTAAGAGAGTGCACCTATGAACAGATTCAGTGATATGCTCTTTCCTTTCTATAGGGTCAGTAGCAACCAACTACAGATTGCTCCAGGCCACCACTGCAGGCATCTAAAGGACACTGGAAGATCTATGTGAGGAATCACTTCTTTCTCAAAATTCTTCCTATGAATCAAGAAATTCTTCCCTTCTTGGGAAAGGAGAGCAACCATTTAGTCTTCGATCTCATCTCAAAGGCCGTAATGAATCCAGACAGCACCTTCCAGCATAGCAGAGCTAGACAACACCCTGGGCAATGCCTACACACCCATCACTGTTTGCTGCTCAGCTTCCCCGCTACTGAACCTCTGTGCTGCATTTCCCATCTGCTTCAGCACAGATCTCCCTTTGTTTGCCTGCCTAAAGAAAACCTCATGTGCCAGCTTACATATAGAGATCCCCTTCTCTGATTCCTGGAAGTCCACAGCACATTGGATGAAAACGAAGTAGGACATTAAGAAAAAGAAGGCAGTATCTGAAGGCAGGCAAAATCCCGTGTCTTAATACGGGGTTGAGGCCAACAAAATTACGTTCTCAAGTAAGATACACAGACTCATTTTGCAGTTCAGAGAGATCAGTGTTTTGGGGACAATTATAATATAGTAAGGAGAGCCAGTGTTCAGCACAGGAAATGCAGCACATTCTGGAATAACTTCCTTGAGAAGCAGGAAAGGAACCTGCCGCTGAGATACATGCATTTATAAAATGCACCTCTGTGGACAGATACACAAAGATAAGTGCCGGATTTGAACAGAAACCCAATGCAAGTTAAAAAGGTTACTTGTTCCGTCATCTGCTTGTTCTCATTACCACTGAAATAAATTGCAGGACATCTGCCAGAACAGAGCTGTGTAAAAGCTCTGAGGCAGCCTAGGACACAATAAGCACGATCAAAGTCCCATAGACAGAGGTACAATGAACGTGACTTGCCTGGAGACATTACAGTATAGCCTTGTGAGCAAAAGAGTGCTGGCCAGGAACGCTGCAGGGAAATGAAGACGTCAAGACTTACACAAGCCCAGGAGTTTTCAGGGCAGAGCCTCAAGAGGGAGGAGCCTGTATTTATCAGTATCTTTATTTAAGAATGAGCATCCTATGCTTCGTATCTAGTTAATCAACCCAGTTAATTATTGTTACACAGTCCCTAGAGCCAATCGCACCCCTATTTAAATTTTTTTTTTGTTCATAATGTTCCATTAAAGCAGCAGTTGTTTCCGCTCAGGCTCAGCCTGAGCAGCTTCTCTGGAAGACAGCCCAATTAAACAGATTTTCTTATTAAGCATGCCCCAATTAAGTGAGGTACATCACTACTGGCTTGGCTTCTATGCAATTTTTGTATACTGAGCAGAGTATCACGAGCATTTTACACTGATTTTAAGCTAGCTGGTCCTCACACAAACAAAACACATTTTTATGTTAACTGCAATAAAACAACATCAACTGTAGATAATCTGAGATGGGATGAGATGACTGCTGCTGTAGTTCTTCATGGAGACTGGAAAGAAGCTACCCAAACTTCCTTTTACACATTTTGCTGAAGTACTTCTCGAGAGAAACTCTGATGTCTCACATCCCAGTGCTCACAGCAGCACATCCCTGTGCTGGCAGGATGGGGCTCTGCTCTCCCAGGCTTCTGCAGACTAACTCTGTAAGTCACTCTGTGCTCCACTACTACATATACATACATATATATGTGCACATATATATATTTTTTAATTAACCACAGAGCCTGTGGGGACAAAGAGATTCAATGACAGCCTTCACAGTCACTGCTTAAGGTTGAATTTCTGCCACTTGGTAAAGGATCTGAAACAAATCCTGGATACGTGCCTTATTTTTACAGGATGATTACTTAAAAATCTTAAAAACCTAGAAATCAGCAGTCCTCGTGCATTTTATTGCATTAGAAACTAGCTTATCTAGGATAGTAAAATTAAAATAAATGCAGAAAGGAGAAATTCATTAAAAGTTGTTGTACATCTTAAAGAATGTTTAAGTTTGTCCTAAGCATTACACAGTACTGACCTTACACCCATAGGTATTGTTTCAGTACAGAACATTACTTTCTGAACCCATTACAGTCAAGCAATTGACATCACTTTGCAATCCATGTTGTTATTAAAAATAAACAAACAAACAAACCCCAACATACTTTGGAAATGCTAAATTGGTTGCCCCACAAAATGATCTTCCAACTTGATTTGTCTGTCAGTGGCAAATAGCACAGCAGTAGGGATGAAAACCTGACTGTCACTGTGAATTGCTACTGCTTTTTGAAGTAGATAATTTCCAATTTAACATCATTATGTTGCTGTATTAGTCCACTTTCCCCATTTTATTATAAGAGTTAAAGCTTTAACTCTATAAATTATTTCCAGTTTGAAAAGACACAGGCCTTGTGCCAACAAGTTAAACGAATTACTTTTGTACCATCAGAGGTTTAAACGCAACCATCTGGTCCACCAAAACTGCTCCACATTTTTCAGTATTCTTTAAATGGCACATGCTGAGAAAAATCCTGGTCCAACTGAAGAAGGTGGCAAAACTCCCACCAGTTTAAACGAAGGCAGGATTTCATCCAACATACCCCAGTGAGAACATTTCACATTGCTGGTCCATGTGCAGGTTTTGCATTGGCTATAGCTACGTTGGTTGAGCAAGAGATGTTTTGTTGTTTTTTTTTTTTTTTTTCTTTCTACAGAAACAAAAAAATTAGCATTATGAACTACTGAAGAAATATTCCAGCTGGACAGAAAGAAAACAAACAGTACATTTCTTCACTGTGCTATGTCTTCTGCGTACCCCAGGATGGAGAATTATTCTACCATATGTATGGTGAAAGGAACAGACAACTTATTTTAGTCAAGTCCAAAGTATGGCCAACATAGAAAGAAAAGTCCTCTCCTGGTGTAATATAATATCTCATTAACAGTCAGCAATGCATGAACTTCTGTGAAAACTCGCTAAATTGGACAACTGGTATCCTGTACTACTGGTTATATATTTATTTTTGAACGTACACACAGACACCCACATATCACCAAAGGACCACAGTCTACAAAATCAAACTATATATGCCAGAGTGAACCAGCAAAGTTTTCACAATAAGCACTTTGCTAATTAATAATGCTTACAGTTTTTTCAGGTCATTTAAACTGATTTTATTTATGCAGAAAATGCTCAGAAGTCACGAAGGAGATGCCAGTGCAGGCTTCTCATGCAGTGACCATTTCCTGAGAGCCAATCCGGGTAGCAGTCAGGCACAGCCAAGCTGGCACAAAATTGTCTTTTTTAAACCACAGTAAACAGATAAAGACAGAAACCTGTGCTCTCTGTAGTCCTTCATGGTTTATGGCCAAACATATAGACTACTTAATTTGTTTTGCTATTTATACTAGAAATTAGGTAGGAGCCACTTAAATCTATGTGTGCATGCACACACAAATTTAGAAGTGTATTTATACCAGCATGATTGCTTTGAAATAAGGCTATTCTGGATAGTTTTAGATGCAAATCAATTCCATTTTCCACTCTACCTGCAGGATTAGATTTCTGCCATTGGTGAAATCCAAAGACACCAAGTTTAACCTGGTGATTCTCAAATTATTCATAATGAAACCCTCTCTCACAGCAGTGGGTGGCCATATATATTCTCCGGTTTTATTCTGAATAGAGACATGAGAGCATCACCATGCAGAATGGTAACAGCAGTCAGATTTCAGTTGACCTATCAGATGATCACACTTCAACTGTGCTTTCAGGGAAGGAGAGAGGTTAGAACTTGTGGCCACAATGCCACACACCTATTGCAGAAGTACAGCGTGAAAAAAATGTTATGTGCATCCCTTTCTGACATTGCCACTTTCTAAAAAAAACAATTCAGTGATTTTTTTTTTTTTTTAGAGAAAATAACTATCAAATGTACATCAAACAACTACCCATCAATAATTTCCTCAAAGAAATATATATATATGCTAAGATTTTATGAGTAATATGACTTTGCTTTGCAGTGATTTTCTTTCAAATAAAGATTTGCATTTCCAGTTTTAAGTCAAAAAAATCCAAAAATGCTTTTAACATAATGACAAAGATCTACGAGCATCAATGGAGAATCTCTTGTTGAATCTGCCTCCCACTGCCTATTGAGTATGAGGAGCTGGAATACACGTATGTCATCAAACACATGTGGATGTTAATTACATTAATTTTCAGTAGTCATGTATTAAATATTTTCATATAGGAATTTTATGCACTAGGTGTAAACATTTACTGATTTTTTTTTTATTATTTTTTTTTTTACTTCCTTTGCCAAAGCTCAAAAACAAATGAATTTTCCCTCAACAGGACAGCTAAAGTCCAGCTCAAAATGTTTTCCTTGAGAGACAAAGTTGAAACTCGGCTAAACAGAGATATTTCCATGAGCATGTCTAATTAAAATTGCTGCTTGATAATTTTCCTGCTGGTTTTATATTTCAGCATCACATTTCCCTGCAAGTAGTTGTCTTCACATAGCTTACGTGTTGCTTATAGTATTAGAAAATTCATTTGCAATCATGGAACTAAAAAGTGTCCAGTATTTTGCTCCCTCTACAGTAATAATCCCTTCATCTAAATAAACTTCCTATTTATTTAAATGTGAATGTATATATACATATAGTATCATATACATTCCACAAGCCTTTTTAAGATCTGACATTCTGCAAATTAATGCATACTATATTAGACCAGTTTCCTATGCTTAATCAAGCTACACAAGAATATCTTCTCATGTAAAATATATGGCAGTTCTGAATAATTTAAAAAGGCTCAAATGCTCTGTTCTCTTTGATATCTAGATATTCCCTGTCAGAGGAAAATAAAAAGAACACCTCTTCCACTCTTTGAAATTAAAAAGGAAATATTTTGTTACATATAAATAAAAAGACTTCTATTTCAACCACGTATAAGCAATTTGAAGGGGAGAGAGAAGGAGGAGCTATTCAGGCATTTATTCCCCAAACACTTCTGAAACAGGATAGACCTTTACTTATGGTCCAGCTGCATTAAAACCAAGATACTGATAACTCAACCCTGAAATGACAGAAGAAGAGGAAAACCA
This sequence comes from Centrocercus urophasianus, assembly GCF_019232065.1. Taxonomy (NCBI): domain Eukaryota; kingdom Metazoa; phylum Chordata; class Aves; order Galliformes; family Phasianidae; genus Centrocercus; species Centrocercus urophasianus. The sequence continues at coordinate 25,409,632 of NW_024884475.1, read as the reverse complement.
AAATTTATTTAGCCTACAAATAGAAGAATCTATTCAAGTTCGATGATGAAGTTTCAAGATGAACTTATTATACACTTACTTTTATATAGACTGACTCAGCACTCTATGTATTTCATAGCATTCACTTAAATCTTAACTTCCAGAGTTGCTTCCACCAATTACTACAGCTTTTTGTTTCCAAAGATCACTAGTACTTTAAAGGAAATGATTTGGGATGCAGGCATTAGGCACGTAAGAATAATTAGCAAAATCATTTACAGTTTACTGGAAGTTAACAGCCCATCATCCTTTCACGCCAAAAAATTGAGACCCTTAAGGAAGAGACTTAAGTGATTTTGAAGTACTGCCAACTTCAAACCTTTTCTTTTATTCTTAATTTTATTCACAACTTAAAATGCTAAAAGGGTAAAACACAATTGAAGCCAGCTGGGTTCCAAGTAGTTCTGTACCAAGATAAAGCAAAGTACTTCAGAGTCATTTAGAGCCCAAAACAAAAGTTCAGCCTATCAATACAGTTGTGCCACATAGAGTCTCATTTGTTTTTTTTCCACGCAGCCAGCAGACTATTTGAAGAACTACGTTAACAAGGTCCCTTAATTTGTAACTCTTTAAAAGAGTGACCAGTGTAACAGAATCATTTGTATTATTCAAGTTTCTAGTTGGGAGATTGTTTTTAATAATTCAGCATTTATATCAGTGTATGGCCCTTCATACAGTAATTTAAAGAAAGCTGAAATGATTATACAAGATTATATTAGGCACTGGAATAGGCTCCCTAAGGAGGTGGTTGAGTCACCATCCATGAATGCATTTAAAAACCATTTGGATGTGGTGCTCAGGGACAAGATATAGCAAAGGGTTGTTAGTTATGGTAGAATGGTTAGGTCTTGGTCAGACTCAATGATCTTTAAGGTCTTTTCCAACCTCAGCGATTCCATGATTCAGGAACATAAGATAAACAAGAATAAGCATGAATATATAAGTATTAATCACAGCTAAAAGAAGCAGAAAGACAGAAATACTTCTACTTCTTTTAAAATGCCACAATGCAAACTACAAGTAGTGACACAGTATTCTAAACTGTGGGGGTTGATTGACTTTGAAACAAGATTTGATATCAAAGTAGCATTATAATTCTGTTTATGGAGGAGAAAATGGGTGAACATCATTTTACTGATGAGGAGGAGCCAAACAACCTTAACAACTCACTACAGCATTATCACTCTAAGTCTATAAGTTACCAAATCCTAATATTTCTTTGAGACAAAAAGTAACAAAAGCCTTCATATGCATCTGTTGACTTCCTAGGGAAGATATTTAAAGAAGAGAGCATGTTCACTCACACACGCCATAGATACAGATCTTGTAACCCTAACAGGTTCTCACAGCTGGCTACAGCTTTTCCACATCCATTACACCCTGGCGTCTAAGACTGGAGGGCACCTGAAAACCAGAACCACATTTCTGCTTCCTTACAATAAATGTCTGTCAGGGAGTTTGATGCCCTGCAAGCCAGACCTATATCCAGCAGCAGTAGTATCTGTATGCAAAGGTAACTTTAATGATAGAAGGACACATGCAATTTCCATTCTGGATAATAATTATTTATTCATTTAGCATTTCAATGCTAAATATTCCCAATGAAATGCAACCTGAGTTACCATACCATTTAAATATTGCACATCCTGCTGATCCCAGGGCTGGCTTCCCACCATCCATCAACTCAGGCAAGCAGCTGTATTCCATCACTAAGGCTCCCACTGGCTTTGAGCTCTGCTGGCAGTGGCCCAAACACCTAGCAAGGCACTGTTGATTTCCTGAGGATAGGCTCCTCCATCACCTGCTGCTGTAGCTCCAAGAGGAGCTACAAGAGGCAGCAGTTCCTGGGCTGCTCTGTTCCAGTTGGGTTAGCTCTAACCAGATTCCCTCAGGCTTTTGGAAAATTGCCCTTTCTTCAGGGCAAGAAATAAAAAATAAATCCTTAGAAACCCTATGGGATGCTGTCTTTCCTACCATATCACTGTCCTTCTGTGAGCCTCCCAAGCAAAACAGAACTTGTTACAAGGAGTCATCATGTATTTCTAGTACTTGGTGGAAGTTTTAAAAACATGCTGAGGAACTGGTGGGGTAGGGATATCCTAGAAGTTTAGAAAAGCCTTTACTGGAGGAGAAAAATATAAAATAAACGCTTCCTACAATCTTAACTGTATCATATGCAAATACTAACTTGTTATCTATTAAATTATGTTAAGCAGATATAATTGGAGAGGGAATCTGCAGCATAAAAATACATAAGTCTTCTATCTTTAATGCAGGAAATATTTCAGAATTATTGGCTAGGAGCCAGGTGTGCTCTCATACTCATTACAAATTTCAGTCAAAACAATCTAATCAATCAAAATATAGCTACTTAAGTTGGTAACATTTGCATGCTTCAAGCTGTCATAATTGATTCAGCCCTGCTGAAAATCCAGGACCAAAACCTTTCCAATTCTCTTCAATTGTAAATAACAGAGATATAAGCTTAAAATGCATCCAACTCCAGTCTCCAATTTTCACCTCCCAGGTGTATCCAGTGCAAGACCTATCACTTTCATGGATGCATTCTCAGCAGACAGGAACCATTTCATCCCATTTTAACTTTATCTTACCAAAAAACCTACAAATCTCCACAGCTGTTTATGCCCAAAAGACAAAACTAGTCACTGTTGCTAGTTCAAAAATATCACCAATTATTTCATGTGGCATTGTGAAGCTGGAGACCCACTGCCTCCAACTACTCATATGCTTCACACACACCAGTTCTGTGCTCAGTTAAATCTTTCTCGATCACTCTTGATTTAGCAAGTGTGTTCCTCAAAACACACACATACATCCTTTTACTGAAGACTCAAGCTTAGGAATGCTGTGAAAACTGATGAATTCTGGAATTTTGCAGAGCAAGACCCTAAGGTTGTAGGATGACAACACAGCAGATGGAACAAGACACTATCTGCTCTGATGCTCGAAGGGATGGCAGCTCTTTGATGCAACCTTCCACAAGAAGAAATCTTGTAAAGAAAAATAAATAAATAAATAACCAAGAATTCAGACTCTCAAATCCAGGCTTTCAGTTATGCAAGTTCCCTGATCAAAAAGCTAAATTAAAGAATATTAAGCTTCCTAAGTTTAGATAAACAATTGGAATGTTAAATTTAGTCACTTCATTCCCAAAGTTGTCACTCAGCTCAGTTAAGGCCATTTAATTGCAACCAAAAATGCTCAGCAGAAGATGCTATGAGAGACCAAACATTTACTATCCTATATTATCTCAAAGCAGTCAGTAGCTCCCCTTAAGACGAGACTAATCCTAGCCCAGTATTTCCTCAGCTCTGTGACCATCCAGCCCCAGCAATGACCTTCCCAGCATGTATCTAGGGAAGACCCACAGAGACCACAACTGAGGCCCCACATCACACAGCGGTTCTACAACAACAGTCATTGTTGCATTTTTCATATTTGCTCAGCAGATGGGTATCTAAAAACAAATCGTGGGCGTGCATACTGATGCCTTTGCAGTTGCAGAGGAAAATAATGCAGGCTACATACCATTCTCACTCAAGATAGCAGAATTTTAAAACATCTTAAAAGCATGAGAAATGGGCGGCCTAGGAAGCAGTGGACTAGGAACTCAGGGAACCGTATTTTGCAGAAGTTAACATTTTTTATGAGCTTTTGGCTACAGAGCTATCTTTCTTGCAATGAAGATTTAGACAAGGTTAATTCAATCATTACTAATGCCTCTTTACTTCAAATGGCTCCTTCCAGAACAGGCATAAAACTCTTATGCTTGGATTAAATAAATAATTCTATCAACCATTAAATAGCAGTTAGATCAAATATATATACTCTTTAGAGAGTATAATGTATTCTGATACAGTGCACAGTGTAGCACAGGCCCTGAGCACAATGCAGTATGCAAGAAAGTATTGAGTTGCTTTTTGTCCCAGTTATCTACCTGAATACACACAGAAATGTGATGATTACAATTATATAAAATGCCACACATTTCCACTCACATTGCTCATCTCAAAGAAACAGATGTGCTATGGAGGATAACCCTGTATTTTTCTCTTTTTCTATAGCTCTGGCAATTATGTGATTGTAAAGTCTTTTTCTTAGGTGGATGAGAAAATCAAATGATACAATTTTCCAGTAATGCAAATTTTTTATACACCGTAGGAGCTGTAGATTTTGAGGAGGTGATTTTGCACTGATCTTCTCTAATGCAGAAGACTTTAGTAAGAAACACATTCACTTCTTTACAAGTAGTAAGCAAGATTATATACAGACTGTTGGTATTGATAAGTTACATATGCACAAAGCATCAAAAAAAGACATTTTGCAGAATTGTCAAAAAACTGACAGTTAGTTAGTTAGAACCCAATAACAAGATTAATAACTGGTTGACTGGGCTAATGCAGAAATTTCCATAGAATAGGCACATGTTAGAGGCTAGCTGAACGCTTTGAACAGCTGAGTTGTGATCACAGAAATATCAAATCCCTGCCATTAATCCAACTGGCAGACACGTGGCTAGGATTATTTCCTTTCTTTAAATATTAATGTTGATAGGTTTTATTTTAATTCTCCTATTTGTCTAACACTAATTTTACTTGTATTGCTGTGAGTGAAATAAGTGGCTCATTAACTTGTGGCTGAACATACTTATTTTATTCCCTGAAAAACACATTCCTAGTTTTGTTTAAATATATGTTTCATTTCAATTTCCTTTGCATTGGGAAAAAGAAATGCAAGTCTTGTGTTCTCACTGAATAATTAAGCAGGGAAGTTACAATGAAAATATTTGTTAAGTACAGGACTTTTCACACAGACAACAGTTCTATGGAGTGTCCATGGCATCCTTTTCTCCAAAGCTTGGGGAAACCTGTGTAAAAACAAACAAACAAAAAAACAAAAAAACACAACAAAAACAAACAAAAACCCCTAGTGCAACAAATAAATTGTGAAACATGGTAACTTGCTGCTCTTGCAAGGCATTGTGCCCATTTTCCAGCATACATATGAGTGCTGGAAGTTGACACAGGGACTAGAAAAAGTTGAAGTTGTGTCCATTAAGAAGCAATGGAGAAGAAGGAAGTCCTGTGTTCAGGAAAAGCACAGCAGCCCAAACTAATGCTAGCTCTACAGCTCTGACTGGCAAGGAAGGGTACAGAAGGGTGCAGGGAGAACAGAAGCACTGACACTTATCTGACTGATGGTTATATCAGCCTTCATGAGCTACACAGGAATCTAGGAAAAAAAAACAACTATTCAGGATAAGTGAGAACAAACAACTCAGTTTTCAGCAGTTGCAGCACATCTGAACTGTAAAGTGGAATCTGGCATCCATTTCTACACCTCCAGTAACATGCCATTTAGCTCCAGAGGGAGCACACAAAACATGTTAACTCAGGGTGAGGTAACTGCTTTTCTGCTTGCTCTTTTTGATTGATATTGCACAGATCACACAAGCATTGTGTCGTAGTGGGTTTAGATGGCATGTAAATGTAGAAGAGACACACTTAGGTGGAAATTCTGCTTCAATTTGGAGGACCGTGGGCTGGACATTGGCAGCGCCCAGCTGCACTTCTCAGTCAATCATGATGAGAGTTTGTCAGCTCCCTTCATTCAGACCCGAGGGCAAGCATTGGATGGGTCCATCACTTCAGCCCGCATTTCTGAAGCTTAACAGCTGCCAGAAGAAAGAAGGTCTTCATGTATTAAACATGACAGAAAGCCACCGTTAATAGGCAGTCCCATTAAGCACGATGATCCCAAGGTGTGGGATATTGCCACCTCTCCCAGTGACAAAAACACTCCCCCAGGGACAGCTGGGTCATGTCAGAATATATAAAGACCTCATGCCATTTTCAACGGGAAGATGACTTCTGGGAGTGACTGCTTCTCAAGCTACAATGAATTAAGTATTATATCCAAATATTAAGGCTAGCCTGTAGCTAATGGCAAGGGGGTGGCGTTTGGTTCTAGTGGGTTACAGTTGCTGTGTTATCCAGGTCTTCCAGCACCATGAGAGGAGACTGGATGGGATCCTATCTGAAATCAGAATCAGGGGTTGCTGGGGTTTCCTACAGCTCTAGGGTGAGAAGGCAAAAGAAACTGGAGAGAATGGCACGCTACGCTCCAATTTCCAGAAAAGTTGAGAACTTGGAAACCAAAGAGAACAAGAAAACCAAAGCCTGCCACCAAGCAAGCTCGGCAGGTGAGCCTTGCTAAGGCCTCCTATTAATCTCCTAACAAGTTAACTATAATTAGATTATGAATACCACCAGCTTAGCTAGCCCAGCAGAAACTGCATCTCCTTCCTGAGTCATCACTCTTTCATTTAAGATATATTTGGGGAAAAGCAATGAGGTGTTAAATGTTCATGAGCAAATGTTCGTAATCTTCAAACCAGGACTTTGGAATATAATTGTGTTTGGGAAAAAGGAACTTCTGGACAATTAACCGACCTTCCTGTAATCATTACTACTGTAAGCCTCCACTTTCAGAACAGGGAACAACACTGCAACTTGAAACATTTCAAATTACAAACAGATGGATTCCCCTGCACACAGACCAGCATCACTGAATCTCTAAACCTCCAGGTTTGCTCTGTGTCCTACAAAGTGCAAACATAAATCATGACTACTGTTGCAGGTAATTGAAACTAACAGTGTGATGCCACCAGCTACATGATGTCCTGTGTATAGTTATTATCATGGTGAGGACCCATCACTCTAATAATTACATTTCACATTTGGAGACAAAGCCAGAAATGACTTTGGACAAGATGATAAAAAAATTCATAAATCCTCAAAAGACATATATCCCTACAGAATCAAAAATAATCCGCTTTTTCTAATCCAAAAGATCAAAATACCCACACAGCACTAATTTAAACAAAGGTTTTCCTACTTGGGATTGTTTGTGTGCACATCAAGCTGTATTACAACTGACCAAACGCTAGGATGAGTTAGGACACACGATCAGTACAAAGCAAGATGCAAACTCCATAATTCTGTTGCATATTTGCATACCTTAGAGATTCAAAGCTTTTACAAATTTTCAGTAGCTTATTGTGTTGGAGGAGCATCACTCTGATACCACAATTAATACGATGAAGAAACAAGGTATTTCTGTAAGGATCGTTGTTTTACCACGCATTTAAGAAGCCTGCACAGTGTTACCTGGAGCTAGTACACCCTACCATGCCTCAAGCATAAGGAAAAAGAAGTTTTTTCAGGAGCATTAGCATTTCAGTTTTTAAACTAGACAGATACTCAACTTACCAAAAATTGAAAATTTACTCCCTGCAGACACATTAATGCCAGTAGAAATAAATCACTTCTTATCAGCAAGGAGGGAACATGCTGCAATGTTCAGCAAGGTGATTTGAGTCCCTCTTGCTGGTGAATATGTGGACGAAGTATTCATGATGAAACATTTCCACCCAAGGTAGCATCCTAAGGGTTCACCATTTATCACTTACATAACACCGTTTTGTTGTTGCTGCTGTTGGTTTGGTTTGTTTTGTTTTTTTGCTGTTGTTGTTCTGTTTTTAAGAGGATTATTAATCCTTGTAATAAAGGATTAGCATTCTTCAAAATAGAAAGCAGATGCAATAGAACAGGGCTACAGGCAGGATGCTGAGCAATCCATTTTTCTTCCGGCTAAAGCACCATTAGAAATCACTTTAACACAGTCAGCATTGAGTAGGCTGGGACTAAAGGAAAGTGCAGAAGGCAACTGCTGTGGAAGATTTAAAGCCCACTTGGTCTGCTAAAACAAGTAAGTCAATACAAATAGTAGTAAAAACAAGAATAAAATTGGTGAAATACTGGCATTGCTTTCTTCCACTGCTACTTGACACTGCTAAATGCTCTGCCGATGGAAAGGGGCATGGTTAATAAAATGCTATGAAGTGACTTTTCTTGCTGTGGGTGATGATTCCTTCATTCTCACCATACCATCACGTCCATAACCCACAGCTGACATGGAAGACCAGAGCACAAATGCCCATACAATTGCTCTGAATGCTTCGAGCACACAGCCTCCTATCCTTAGGGAGGGATGCCAATGTCTGGGAGAGCTGCACCCTCACCCTCTCCCTGCTGGGAGCCATCAGTCACAGCAGAGCCATGAAGCAGAACCATACATCCTCAGGGCTGAGCAGCGTGTGCAGAGCTGCTTCCCAAGCAAAACAGTGACTCTTCCATGTGGAACCTCACACAGATGCCAGAACAAAGCACAAGGGATGGGCGCGCTTGTTGAAAATTACATACAAAAGAAGGCTTTTCCTTTAAAACAGAGTTAATAGAATGCTGTATTTTAAATGGTGATCACAGTAAGGCAGTCATTCAAATTATCAGTTTTTAGGCTGAGAAAGTAGTTTCATTAAGATTCAAACATCTGAAGGAACTGCCCACTATTTACATAAAAACTGTCTGCCGTTCCACAAAATGAATGCTTTCTGTGCTAACAGTGGTGTGGAGGAAGAGCTTTGTCAAGATAGATTCATACAAACAACCGCACTTGCTTTACTGTCTTAATGAAAATCTTTCATTGCCAGACTGCATTAGGAAAATTACAGTGTAGTGCTACGCCATGGTTAAAAATCCTTTTGGCCTCTGATGGTTGATGTAAAAATTGTTTCAGGAATAAAAGAACAGATGCTGACAGCCATAGCAGCGCTCAGTGCTCATGCCAGTGAGCCACGTTCGCTTGAAAAGGCTATTCATAATGTGAATAGTGCTTCATCTGGAGAGAGCTCTATTATGCAATATGGTATATATTTGCAGCAAAAATGAGCCCGTCCTCCCTTCCCCCAGATTTTTTTTTCCCCCTTTACCCAGCTTTACTTGTTCTACAATTGCTTTGTGTTGTATTGTCTGCTTCACTGCTCTGAACGCTTCTTGTTTATAAATCTGGTGCTTAAAACAAACACACACCACACAATTCACAATTGGGGAAATGTATTTACAGACTCATTTAAGAATTCCAAAAATGCCAAGGTTTAGAAGATAAAATTCTGAGAAATTTGATCTGTACATCGCTTTATGATCTAATTTTTTTCCCTGAAAGCATCTGCAACTGCTGTCCCCCATGGTCAGCAATAGGAACATCACTTGTATCACTGTTCTAAATAGACCTCTGAAAACTCACCACAGTTTTTTTTAGCCTCAATGTCATAGAATCACAGACTGGCCTGGGTTGAAAAGGACCACAGTGATCATCTAGTTTCAACCTCCCTGCTATGTACAGGGTCGCCAACCACTACGTCCAGCTAGACTAGACAGTAATTATAAAGGCATCAGATCTGCCCAAACTACAAAGAAAACAAATAATTTCCAAGGACCTTCTCATTTGAGGGGTTCTCATGCACTCTGTGCAAAGCAGGAGCACAGTCTTACAAAGCTCCATCAGCTGCATTGTGGCTGCTGAAGGCATTCCTCACTCTCACGCCTGTGCTATCTAGCTGTGAGTATACTCAAGAAAAAAGGCAAGAAAGGTTTTATTTCAACTCCCAGATTTTCATTACGCATCTCCATCCGACACACAGTCCAAGGGACCCAGCTTACTTTTTTTTTCTTCGTATAAACATGCTACAGAAGACTTGATGGTGGGACTCTCCAACCCCCTCCCAGGCATCAGCCACTGTGCTCTGCTCCTGGCAGTGGACACAGCCACCGAATGCTCCTGACACCATCCAGCCCCTGGCACTGCACTGCTGTGAGTCAGGTTCCCCAGTCCCTTCCCTGGGGACACAGGTCAGCATCATGTTGCAGCCCAGCCAATTCCCTACTGAGAGGGATGTTCATCTCCCTGAAAGGAGAAGGGAACTTCTCTGTAACATCAACAGGGAAAATGTCCTGCAATACTGTATTCCATCAGTTGAAAAACTGCGTAGGTGGCCATGAAGCAAACTATCTAGGCTTGGTTTCCATTGTCATGCAGGCATTGGTTTATAGGAGTTTGAGCGGTTTAGGAGAGTTAACACCAAGCCTTGCCTGCTCCAGCATCCCCTCCTTAGCCAAAGCTAACTTCACTTACTCGCATCCTCACCCCACCCTTAAAACATGACTGCAAGCACTCAGAAGAGCCATACTGCAACCAAGCCTATGTAAAGCCCAGTTACATTTATTCTTGAAACACCTAGTTCATGACAAATGACTTCAGCTACATAGACTGTGATAAATACCTAGATATTAACTCTACATTGAGGACATTTCCTTTTCATGACAGAGGAGTGCGTTTCCAGCTGGACTGTAAGATGTCAGATCCACAGCAAAACAGCCAGCATGCTTTCTTCTTTAGAAGTTCTTCGGAAGAGCAGCCATTTCAGCCTGTTTGTCTATATGCGAATGTAATAGTTAAAAAACAATGGATGAAAATTGCCTCTCACTTATCTGGATAGAGAATTGAAGACACTGGCTAAAAAACAGGCTAAACACCCTTTGAAGAGCTTTTAGGCAAACACCTGTCCACCAGGAGCAGAATGAGTGCTTCCACATCAGACATGTTTGATGCTTGCACTGCTACCCCACTCCTGAGAGCAGCCTGGATAAATGACACAGTGACTGTTTCCTTGGGGGCAACTGAATACCCCGAGCTGGATCCCAGCTTGTCGTGTGGTGCAGAATCTTGTGACCCAGAGCAACTTACTCTGTCATCAGGTGTAGCACAATAGCTGCCTTCAGCAAAGAAAATGTTTTCTGACATTATATATCGTCAACTCCATTTACAAATAACCAACTTGATATGATGGAAAGCAGGCACAGCAAACTGGAGCTGCCTCATGGCAAATCTACCTTGGACAGCTGGGTCACAGATTCACTGCCAACTTTGGAATTCATCACATCTAATCTGCAGCACACAGCAAACCGCTGAAATGCCATGTAAAACTAATAAAAACAACAGCAGTATACGATGCAAGGTACATGGTCTACTGATTCTCCCTGTTTTGAAAGCTCTTCATCTGCCACATTCAGCCAGTATTATGCAATTCTGCTCATTTGCTGTCTGGTACTATTTTATTCTTATACTTTTGCCTTATTCATGACATAAATGAGTAAGGCAAGGTTGAATGAATAAGGAAAGGGTTGCCTCATGTATTAGAAAACACAAATCAGAGTTTCCCTGGTCCTGCACCACTGGGTGCCCAGCACCTGTGAAAAACATCCCCCTAACCTGACAGCAGTGCTGCTCTGCTGAAGCTATGGGAAGCATTACAGCCCATCTCAGAGCAGAGCAAGGCCCTTTGAGATCAAGCTAAAGCACAATGTTTGCGTTAATCTTTCAGCAACTGGAAATTCTTGAGGAATTTATTTATTTATTTATTTATTTTTAATTGCTGTTACTTGCATTAAGAGCCCAAGGCAAGGCTTGCTGATCCTTAAAATATGAGAGAATCTTGTACAGGCAAGAAAATGCATCTCTGCTATGAAGATACAAAGAGGAGATGCCAGCTTCCACAATCAAATTAATAAGTCAGCTAGGGATTTGTTTTTGCAAATCCTGATGCTCTTCTGAACTGAAAGCCCAAAAGTGGTGCTCCAGGGTTTTTGCCTTAATCCTGATCTGTTTGCCCAACTCATGAATCCTTCAGAATGGTGAGAGTAGAGATCCTGTGGAGCCCTGGTTCTTCTTCTGTTTTCTCTTTGTGCAAAGTCAGCCCAAAATCCACACAACTAAAACCGACCTCACTCCCAGGCATATCACTGTGACCTCTGATTTATTTTAGACAGCAAATTTAACATCTCTTTGGAGCTGTCATAACTAAGCCATAAATTCTTGCAGGTGCTAGCAAGGATCTGATCTCTCTTCATCTGCAAAAGCAGAATTATTGCCGTCAAACAATGTCTTCCATGTAAAGTGGAAGAACTTGCTGTTTGCTGGCCTGGCATAACAGAGCTGCAGCCTCACTGGCCCTGCTGCCTTGGAACACAAGCATAGTACATGTGCCACATATATTAAGCACAAGCACGGACTGGCGTATGCACACATACCATGAAAGACGTGAGAACATCTTTAGAATCTTACCGGTTTTTATTTGTGTGCTCAAGAGAAATGCATTCCCTGTTAACTCCAGTCATGTACCACAAACATATCCCTTGTTCAGTCCAGAAGCACAAAAGCACCAAACAACATAATAACCATACTGTCAAATTAGCAGATGAAGCGATGCCGCATATATTGCTCAGACAATCAAGCAGAGGAGCACAGTGTTTAATTCCTCAGCCAGAAGTTACAGCAGGTGTGAAAGCCAATACTACCACAAAGGCATTTGACCCATGGTTCTGCCTTTAGGCAGCCTGTGGCCAAAGCCAACCCGGTATTCCTCCTCTGCCAACTTAATGCCCCGAGTCATTTCATATCCCGCAGTGGGCATTAAATCACTTTGCACTACTTTTCTAGATAAGCTTTGTTGGCATGAAAGGGAAAAATGCAATAAATAGCGCATAGACTTTAATTTTGATTTGACCTAGATCATTTACCAAACAACTTAAATAGGCTGAGCTAAAACAGAAATGAAAAATATTCATGATGCCTTTCCATTAAGTCAAGTTTAAAATATCTTCTCAGATCCAGCTGTCACAAACCTTCCTAAAAGCCTTTTCCTAAAGGAGATAGACTTGAGGGGAGCATTACTCTTTGCAATGCTTCAGCCATTAGCAATCACAGAAAAGATCCCCCATGCTTAGGAAATGCTCACCTGCCCACAGCCCAGAGCAGGTTAGTTGCAAAAAGGACACACAAGCTTATATTCCCCAAAGCAAAGGGCTGTTCACAGTCACCCATACTCAGGGGTAGCCAGCCAGCACCGAGCTGGAAACTGAGTTTTCTTTTAGCACAGTGCTTGCATCAGTAAAGCAAGCACAGGACCTGAGGAATGCTCCAAAGCAGTGACACAGTTTTTTGGACTGTGGCTTTTTCACCTGCCCTGCTAACTTGGAGAGCAGCTGAAGTTCACACTGAAAATGCAGAAAATCTCAAAGGTTAAATTATCCCATTGCCGCTGCAAGCCATGACACTCTAGTTTAGATTTCCTGGGGTAACATTCATATACTGTTTCTTACTTTGCATGATGACAGTGACTGGCATGACACTAGTGCTATGTCAAACTGTTCATAGTTAAAAACAGACATAGATGTAGGAAGAGAAGCAAATAGCAAACAAACCATCTGTTTCTTTTAGGAAAAAAAAAAAAAAAACAACAAAAAAACGGGGGGGCAGAAATCTGAATATCTAGAATTTAACTTGACTTTTGAATAAAATTTATGAACCTTGGCAGAAAAAAACATTGTCATAAGTGGGAAACAGATTTGAGAAACAGACACCTAAACACATAAAATCCTATATATGTTTACTTATTTTACAAGACAGTGATAGCATGGCTGATGAGGAAACTACTCACATAAAGCAGTGCTAAAAAAAAAAGCAGTGCCTTTGGTGACCAAGTCTGTGATATGTTATCCTGACTACTATATGAGGCTGCTGAAGCCCAGCCTGCGTCTTAAATAGCCCATGTTGACCAGAGAATACCTTTCATGTATAAAAACAGTGTGCCAAGGATTGGCTGTAATTGGCTTTATGAACAGGAGAGCTGTCACAGCACATGAAATATTAAAACAGAGATATGAAGTTAGTTGCCCCCTGGCAGACATCAGAATTTATAGAAAAAGAAACTTCTAAAGGAAAATACTCTTCTCTACTACAGTGTTATTTAATGTAATATGCTGGAGTTACAAATGTCAAACTACTGTAGCATGCATTAGCCTGCAAATCATTTCTTGCTAAAATAAGAAGCAGTTGTAGTACCAGTATATATAATATATAATTAACAATAGTTATAATATAATAATAAAATGTAACTTTATTATTATATATGTAATAGAATATAATATAATTAATAATAAGCATTATTAATGCATTAAGTAATGGCGGAGCAGAAATCCAGGTACCAGATAGGTAACCAATTAGAGCTCAAACTGCCTTAGGCATTCATTATACTTGATTAACTATCTTTTACCGTGTTCTTACATGAAGAACAACAGATAATCTATGCAGTGCAAACATCTCCCACTGTGAACCAGCTCTGCATTCCCCCTTCAGATATGGTTTACAGAAAAACTAAAAAGAAAGATGAAATATCCACAGTGAACAGACAAGTGCTTGTGATGGCCCCAGGCATGCTGTGCAGTCTGGGAAGGGGCAGCTGCACTACAACGTGCTCCAGTCCAATGGGCCCTGGTCCCACAGACTGTACCAAAGTTCCCTCTACTGAGGAATGATTGGGTTTTATATCAGTCCCTGTCCCTAGGCACTGAGCAGACGGACACATTGGCAATCCAACGTGCTATCGGGCAGGATCCTATGGAAGAATTGGGGAATGGTGATGAAAGTTCCTTAAGTATTAAAAAAAAAAAAAGAAAGAAAAAAGAATCTTTTGCAAGGCAGATGAGGCACATTTCTTGTGTTTGTTGGTAAATAAATAAATAAATAAATAAATAAATAAATAAATATATATGCACACACTAAATGAGGCTGAACACCATGACACCGGAGTCCCAGGAAAAAAAATGAAAAACACGATGCAGTTTTTGCAGTTGCTAAAGTAAGAATATGAATATTAATTATTTTTTCAAGAAAATTCTATGCCAAATAAGATAATGATGTATGAAAATAGAAAGAATCATGCCATGCTTACTGGACCTCAGCAAAATCTTAGGCATTCCATTATCAGAAAGGGAAAAAAATTAGACACGAGTTGCAAAAATGGCATCAATTTGGAAGAAGACCAGAAGCATGAGGGCAAGGGGAGGTGAGCACAGGTTGCTGACAAGAAACCAAATATATGCGTGGCAAAGCGCTGCTTCTCCTTTTAATCCTTCATGAACTTAACAAAGCATTTTACAGCAAAGATAAAACCCAATGACCAGTGGAGCTGCCACAGCAGCGACATTCTCTCAAGCTCAGCTGTGCTTCACTTGTTCTCAGGAAGCATATCAGGGATCTGGGTTCACAACTATGCGCAGCTGGACCAGGAGTGCCTGCAAGGACAAGAGCATAACTCGCTCATTATATGTACACCAGATTTTTTTGCCCTTTAAGTAAGGGCTTGGTACCAGCTAGCTGCAGATGTTTGTTTGTAGCCACCTGTATCTGCGCCCTACATTGCAGAGACTCTCCTGTGGTATTCTACAGAAATTTAAAAGGCAAGCATTGCCCGTGTGTTTTTGGAGGGTAACCTTTGAGCGTGTTACCCTGTGAATGAAGATGAACAAAGAGCTCACTTACTTCATGTACAGATTCCAGGCAATTATAAAGTGCCAGCAAACAGCGTACTCATTTTGTCACCCAATGAAAGGCCTGAAAACAGCCATTGGTCTTTCAGTCTATATGTTTTTACAGAGACAAAACCATCCAACCTACACATACCAAGAGGTTATTAGATAAAATATACTGAATACATCTTCTATTAATTGAATAAATGTCTTCAGATTGTTACCTGCCACATTAGTTACCTGCTTACCCTTCTCACAGCCTGTTCCTGTACTTCGTCACCCTCAAAGTGGGCAACATTCACGTTCATGTGGAACTTTCTGTGCTCCAGTTTGTGCCCATTGCCCCCTGTCCTATAACTGGACACCACTTAAAAGAGCCTGGCCCCATCTACTTTACACCCATCCTTCATATTCTTATAAGCATTGGTAAGATACCCTCTCAGTCTCTTCTTCTCCAGGCTGAACAGCCCTAGGTTGGAGATGCTCTGGGCTTGGAAAGTTACACTCTGAGTCAGGAAAGGGAATAAAACAGAACTTAAAGTAGGCTCTTTACAGACTGACAGGTTGAAATCACAAGAAAGAGCTGAAACTTAAGTGATAAGAGACTGTGGGTAATTGCAATTAATTGCTGAGAAAAGCAAAGCTGGTGCTGCTGTCCCTGCAGATACAGAATTCAACACAAGCTCCATCTATGGAGCACAAAGACCAAAAGCAAACACATAAAGAGTGGCACGCACGAAGGTCACCAGATAGCAACTGGAAAAAAGACACTACTGGAGACATTCCCAGCTCCAGCCCCAAAGCACATCTGTCCTTCTACATTTGTCCTTCTGTTTGTGATGGCGTAGCACAGTTAACAGACATACTACTGTACAAGAGCAGCTCAGAAAGTAACGCCTCCTATTTTATTACGCTGGCCCATGATGTCGGAGGCAGGTGGTGGTGGTATGGCAGTAGAGGTTGACCATTCCCACCAGTATTCCATTACATTTTGTTGCCCTGCAACAGATGGCAGCAGAGGGGCACTCTGACAAAATGGTGTCTGGCATGGAAGTGAAAGAAATGGAAGACAGACTGCATGGGCAACACCTTCCTAGTAACACCACCATGACAGCAGCATTTATTGGCAAAAAGAAGAGATGTCATCTCATGTTTTTCACATACACACACGATGCAGTGCCACTGTCTGCCAGAAATTGAACATGCATCCTTGTTAGGAAACAGAACCTCCTGGCATCCCTTCTGAATGGTGCAACCCAAGCATATTGTGTAGAAGGTACTCCCACAGTGATCCTACAGCAACACGCTCTCCTTTTGACCAAGGCAGCACAACTACTGCCTGGATGTGGGTCAGATAAAGAGGTGTTTCCACTGAAATGCTGCATAGAGATTCCCATAACCAATGTTCAAACGTGACCATCGAATTGCGATCAACTTGGCATAAAGGTATTTAAGGTTTAAAACAGTACAAAGCCAAATGCAACAGTACACAGTCTGTGTATGCATTACAAGGTTTACCTATATATACAGTCGTTCACTTCAGTATAGATTCCTGTCTGCTCTAGCACGAGCAAAATGCCAACTGTAAGCCAAGTAGGACCTCTAGTCCTCCATAGAGACATCTCTGGGTCATCTGCCAATTCACAAATCTAGGACAGTACTTGCACATTCTGTCTCGCAACACATGGTTAGATGAGCCTTTCCATTCAGCATGACATCCAAGCATCAAAGCTTTGTAGAATGAGCCGCAGAAAGATCTGTTCTTCCTCAGGAGAATTGTCCTTCACTGAGCAGTCATTGCTGTAAGTCTAAAGAGCCACCCTGCTCTCTCAAAAATGGACAACTACTCCTCCAAATACCCTCAAAGAAAATCTCAGAACCACCTAGAGATGAAATGGCCTGTCCTCATTTTCAATCTATGCAAAATTGAAGGCAGTTTCTCAAAACAGAGAAACTACAGCTTGAAAATAAGTAATCTACAGATAACACTGTGCAGAACAGGACCCAGCCACAGTCACCATTCAGTCTGACAAACCAAACATTCAACTTCCCTTCGGAATTACTAATGAGCCTTCACCGTCTCCTTTGCTCCTTTTGACAATATAAAATAGCTCCACAAAAAACATCTTGGTGGTGAAAAAAGCATATTTAAATAATTTCTCTGGTCTGTAGCGTCTGGTTGGAAGGGCTGTAGAGGAAGGCCTTTAACCAATGGAAAGCATGTCACAGCACTGAGGTTCTCCAAAGGTTACCTACTTTGTGTTTTTCAGCTGTACTGGTAGATATGACAGAAGCTACTACACCATCTCCACAAATCCCATCCCACTATCACCCTTTGACCACTGCCAGTACACTAGCACTGCTCCTCCTGCATCCCCAGCAGTCTGTAACCTAAACCAGGCAGCCACCATCCCATCTCAGGAAACACAATCACCTGAAGCACGAAGTTTATTAAATATCAGGTGCTGGTATCAGGATACAGAACCTAGTAACTTGTGATAGTGTTCAGCAGGCTGTGTGGACACTTGAAAGACTAATTGCCAGAGAAAAATACAGCAGAGTTGCTTAGTACAATCCACCCTTGCACTGGCAGCAGGGAGAGATGGAATAGGGTGGTTAGAAATAATACCAAACCCCCCTGTACAAGATGAGGGCGCCATTCACTCCTCCAAACACAAGCAGCAGTGAGTGCCAAAGCTTCAGAGCACTGTGCCTCATCACAGTCCCCAGATAGGCCAACGCAGGCTACTGCTGAGTATCTACAGGCTTGGAACAGAATTTTGAAAGAAAAGGAAAAAAATCAGCCACACTTTTTTCTTTCTTAGCAACTTCTGATGCTCTAACAGCTTTGTGAAAGCTGATGACATGATTTCTTCTGAAGAAAGGTATGAAAATTTGCCTTATTTGCAACTAGAAGGAAAAATAGGAAACTAAGGCTTTTTTTTTGATCGTCTTTTCATAAGAGGCTGCTCCATTTCACGTCTTTTGCAGGGCTGGGAAATTAATAACTAATGCTTCACATTAAGCTAGGTGAGAATTAGAGTCTGGTCTTCATGTACATCACTATCCCTGTTACTTGCCAAAGTTTAAAAAGAAAAAGAAGCAAAAAAAAAAAAAAAAAAAAAACAACCCTTACAAATGTTTGGAAAAGTCAGAATTGCAATAGCAAGCCTTAATTAGTTTTCAATGCCTTTAGCTAAGCTTATCATTCAAGTGAATGAAAATGCTTTAATTAAGCCACCTTCTAACTCAATTTCCTCACATGTCTTCCTCCTTCTGCAATAAATGATGCAGATGCCAGAGACCACAGCTTCTGTCAGCACACTGCTCCAGTTCCCATTGAGAACATGCACACAGACATACGGGATAGCTGAGGCTGGCAGAGCCCACCGAGTCCATCTGGTCCCATCCTCATTCCAGCAGGAACATCCAGAACAGGTGCCCAGACCCACATCCAGGCAGTTTCTGAAGATTTCCAAGGAGAAGACTCCACAGCCTCTGGGCAGCCTGTGCCAGTGCTCCATCACCTGCACAGTGAAGTTGTTTTCCCTCATATTCTGACAGAACCTATTGCATTCCAGTTTATTGTCCCTGCCTCCTATCTTGTTTCTGGGTAGATCCACCCTGTGCACCCATTAGAGCTTGGGTTAGGTTGGTAAAACAAAAATCAGTAGTATCAGTAAAGTTAAACACATACAAAGAGTCAAAACCGTTACGAGGAAACTTGAGTTCTTGCACTTTCTTTTATTCTATGCCAAGTTCTTGCCATCTGCCCCAAAGCCTAACCTCCCCTTTCCCTTTCTTCATGTCTTGTGTTCATGTACTATCCTACTCATCACACAGTTCTTTGTCTTGTGAGATTTATACCAATGCTCTCCAATTCCTGTCACTTTCCCTTTGCTACCCAGATCTCAGGTTAGGTTCTCCCAAAGCATTCAGTCCTTCACACTTTCTTCTTTCCTGAAAGGCACCTCAGCTGGTGCCTGGGCAAAAAGGAGTGAACGTGAGATTTGGCCCTAAAAGAGAGATTATAAGTTTGGTCATCTCTGCTCACACGCCAGCTCTCTGTGGAGAACATCACATACTGCCAATCTGTCCAACAACAGCATTTGTGAAGGGACAACTCACATTGTGGTCAACACCAGAAAGCAAAGTGTTGGGGTTTCACAGGCCTAGAGGTGACCTCAAAGCGTAATCTATCCCACTACTCTGCTCCTGAAAGAATCAAATACATTCACACTGTCCCTAACTAACATTCCAACAGTTAATGATTCTAAAATCCTCAAAACCCCAATCCAGTGACCAATCCTTTGCTCAATTTCACTAATGCTGAACCTGTTACATATCGCTGAGCCAGCACAGGTGTGGAAAACACTGCTTCACAGCAGCTCTGTGACATCTGAAGGTTATCATGTTGTGCTCACCTTGCCACTCTTCTTTGCTGAAACAACCCCAACTTCTTTCAACTTTCAAAGCCCACATTTTCTAAGTCTCCTATTGTTTTAATTCTTCTCCTCCTGATTCTCTCCAATGTGTCTGATCTTTCTTGAAATGTTCACTCCAATCGGATACAATGACATAGGTGAAGAGAATTACTGCAAGGCTGGAAGCATCACTTCTCACATCCTTCATGCAGGTCTCCTATTTGCACATCACAATTCCAGGCTTGTCTTTACCGCAGTAGCATGACTTTGTTTATTTGGTTCCACAACTCATCACAAACCACAGATCTTCTGAAGAACTACCACCTAATCCCTGCTGATTACAACCTGACAGATCACTGATCTCTGTCCTGTCAAATCACTTAACTTCAATTCCGTATCTAGAATATTCGCAGTCCCCCTCCAACTACATGCCAGCTGCATATGCAGTAAGCACCACCAAAGTCACCACTACAAATGCTGTAGTGGGTGTTAATGAGAAACACGGAATTTCTCACTTTATTTGCTAAAGTTTTCACGGGTGAATGTGTGAAAACTACAATATTCTGAGGTCATAACACCAAAAATTTGTGCAGGATTTCTGAAGATGGTAAAAATGCAGACCTTTGAGAAGAGGTCGCTACCTACAGCTCACATAGTTAAGCCCTGACAAAGTTTCACAGCTTATTAGAGGGGAGATCGTTCATTTTTGTCGGCAGATGGTGCCACAACCAAACTATATCACCTGCGCACCAAAATACACTCACAGATTTACAAGGGGTTCAATCACTGTTTTTCTTTCTCTTCTACATTATGTCAAACTGCTCCACAGTTCACTCTGCAACTTCATTTTCCTCTGCTAAACAGTTTCACACGTGAATTTATGAAAGATCATAGGGAAAGACTGCATGTTACTTTGAACAAAATCAGCTTGCTTTGAAGAGCCACATGAAAGTCTATACAGCTCAGTTCATTTGCCACAGCAGCCTCACCACCCATCGCCAGGTTCATCGAGCTGCCCAGCTCTGACTGCTGGCTTTCAGAAAAAGCTGAGCAATGAAAAAACACGTGCAAGCAGGTCAATAACACATCTACTGCATTTTGTCCATCTAAGCACTAAAGTACCAGGAAAGCTTTTACATGAAAATGACCTGAATAAATAGGTTTTATGAAGGCAATACAGTTACAGAAAATTAAGCTAGGTAGTTGTTGTAACTAAAACGATAGAGTTGGCAATTTTGGAGATGCGAAGAGCTTGACTTTAATGATTTCATTCTCTAAGAGTTAGTTACCACAGCTGAGTTAGTTACTACAGCTGAAAGTGGTCAGCAGAGAAGTGATAATTACAATAGCTGAGCTACAACACCTGGTCCCACGAGCTGAAATCACCTGAGATTAAGTTCTAAAATGGGCTTCTTCGAGGTATGAAACTGGTATTTCTGTAACTTGGCAAGTGGCATCCACAGAAACGAGAATTTAAAATGTCTTCAAAAGTGCATGAATGTAGATCACACGTTTATCATTTTGCATTTGAATTATATTCATTTCACATGTATGGTACAACTGCAGCATAAGCCATGTACCCAGGATAATACACAGCAAGATCCTTACATTTTTCTTCCCCCCCAAACTTAATTAAACAAATCACTGTGATTCAGCCCATGTAACACACTGGCTCTTGAACAGTAAAATTTATATGTAACAAGCCAAATTTTATTCCTTTGTATGAAATCATAAATGTAAATGCTGAAAGTAAACTAAGTGCAATTGTCATATGCTTCTGACAAAACGTATTTTTGTTCTTAAACAAAGAAATTGTGTAATATGCAAGGCAGAGAAGCATGAGGAGTGCCTCCAGGAAGTGGTCTGAAACAATAAGCACAAGGTCGACACAGCAATCATTGTTTCTTAAAGACAGAACTCACAGGATCACCGCGGAAACAAACACACTTCTTATCTGAACAGATAAAGAGGAGAATTTGGCCTGCCCAGTGGTAGCACTAATGTCATTACAGTTCATGCCACAACGTTATGTGGCATTCTATCACATTATGTGAAACCAATGAATTCTATTTTAACATGCATTTCAGACCACTTTATTAAATCCTGCTCAAACATGTACATCAATGAAAGCATCTGTGTTCAGAGCAGCTCCGAGTCTACACCACACTAAAGGCAGCTCCACACAACCGCGCTGCCCCGAGGCTGCTGATGCCAAAGAAATTGACTGTACTTTTCTAAATGCCACTGGTAGGCTTGTCTGTATTTGCTATATTTCTCTCATTTGAGCCTCTACAGAACAAAGGCTGTGCGCTGATTTTGTATGAGGAAAAAAAATTCCTCCTAACAATCAGTGTCAGCTATTTTCAAATACAAATCAATCAGAATCTGAAAAAAATCCTTGTCCTGGCTTATGAGAAAAAAAAAGTCATGCTGCAGACATTTAAGCAGATGCTGTCTACATAAAAATTCCATGTAAAACAACAACAAAATATATTCATGTTCATAAACTGATCATCACATTTCACCCAGCGCTTATTATGTCAGCAATTTCATGTTTTAAAAGACCTTTCCTGACATCTACAGTCAGAATCATACTGAAATAAGGCTGAGCACTGTTGCTCACAAGGATATATCAATTTTCAGTGACTGAGATAACTGGCAAAGCAACATTCAGAATGACTGTGTGGCAGAGCAGAAGAAAACCTCAGAACTTCAGCATTCTCGCTGCTGTTATCAGAAACCAGAAATGCAGCTTTTTGCCATCTGCAATTAAAATGACATGTTACTGCCACAGTAACTGTCACTTACGAAATTAAACCTGTTCTATTTCAGTTTGTAGGATGCAGATGCTAAAAAAGACGTTGATTTCATCAAATGGATTATCAGCTCATCCCCACTACCACCTGCATAACCCTCACAAGATGACAAACCAAAATCACCTGTAAGAAACAAATAAAAAATGAGCAAAGTTGATGCTTTACCACAGAACATTGCAGGACTTTCCTGGTTTGGACCGAGTGGGTTTGTCATCACTATGCTCTTAAAAATGACATTATATAGCACACATATGCAATAAAAAAAAATTGTTGTTGCTCACCAGTGTGAATCTTAAAATGCAGGATTGTCCAACCGGGTATTTGAAAAGACCCCTTGATTTGAGGAGGGGGATGCCCTGAGATACGTTTTCCTATTGGAAAAGAAAGACCCAATGGCAACTGGGAGCAATCTCTTTGCTTCGTACCATATTTATTAATAAAAATTTCTGAATAATTCTCGTAATTATCATAAAACTGGGACATAAATAAATATACCAATCAATTTCATGTAAAGTTTCAATAAACACAGAGCGTTCCATTCAGGATCGTTATTGGAATGAAATATCCTAACCCAAACACAACCTCCATACCTACAGACCAATACCAGCCAGGGAAGAGCTGGTTTTATGAATATGATGAGTTCCTGACTCGGATTCAAACGGCACAGAGCACATTACAAGCAGAACTAGCAATTACTGCTGTGTTACAATATACTGGTGGCTTTGTCACAGCATCTCACCATAACGTGCCTACTGATTCATGCTCCATACTGATTCATATTCCCAACCGTCGATGCATGGTGTGCTTGGAATTATTTTGGCAATGAGAATCTCTTCAGTCCACGCTACTCCACATCAAATTAAAAAATCGGTTCTGACCCCAATGTATTGTCTTCAATCTGCCAAAACAGAGCACCTGCCACACACGGCTGCCATTGGGCAGCATGAAGGGCTCTGTTTCTAGGGAAAGAGCTCTCTCTCCCTGCACAACGGCTGCACGCTATTTGGGGCCGGCACACAACGCTGGGGTGTGCAGCGGCTTTCAGCACCGCCCGGCAGTGCCGCGGCTGTCCGTGCTCCCCCCACCCCCCCGGAGCAGCGGATCGCTTTCCATGCCACCATTGTCGGAGCATTAATTTTTCAGGCGCACGGCTGTGGTTTCCAGGTCGCTGCCCACAGCCGGTACCGTACGCTTCTAGCGGGGCGGGTTACCCTCAAACGACACAGCAACGGCAGAACTACGACCGGACCGCAACCGGAGATATGCGGATATGTCATTTAGTGATGTTAACACCCCGGTCGCCAAGAAAGCGATGTATGTTAATGACATATAGAAGGAAAGACGCGCAGCTCGCATTGCTCTCTAAAACACACGTTTCCCAAGGGGAAGAGGACGGTTTCCCATGCAGAACAGCCCCACCCGGCTCACCTGGGGAAGGGGCTCCCGGGGAGGGGCGGGGGCAGCCAGCAGCCCGCACGCCGCTCACACCCAACGAGCGCCGGGTTCGGTCGCCCACCGGAACGCGATGGCAGCGCTGTGACAAACGGCTCGCGGCGCTCAGACAAAGCGGTGCCGCTCTGGCAGGCGCCGGGTGAGACCGAGCCATCCTCCTCGCGGGTTCTGCTTTTCAGCGGAGCCCAAAGCACGCGGACGCGCCGGGAAACGCTAACAAAGGGCGGCCGGGAGGGATGCGAGAGCCACGGAACTGCCGGCAGCGCCTCCCGAAACCGCCGCTCGCCTCCGTCCGTCGCACAAAGGCGGTCACGGCGGCAGGCGGCCACTTACCCACTTGCCGCCTCGCCCCGCCGTGCCCCCGCCGCAGACACCGCCGCCGCCGCCGTCCCTCCGCCTCACGGGGCGCGGCGCCACGTGCCGCCTCCCAGCGCGATGCAACGCCGCACGCGCTCACGCGCCCGCCCACAGCAGCGGGCAGCCCGGCCGCAGGGCGCGAGCCGGCGTCAAGGCCCGGAGGCAGCGCCGATACCTGCCCGGCCCGCCCTGCGAGGGGCGGCAGCGGGAGGAGCGCCGCCAGGCTGCACCGTACCGCCCAGCCCCGGGAGCCGCCCCAGGGCAGCGCGGCCGCGGGCGGGGAGAAGGGCTGTTCGGCGCTTTGGGCGGCGGAAAGGGAGAACGGGTGAGACCGGAGCCCGCTGGTACCGGGTACCGGCACCCTGGTGCCGCCTGAGCTGTGCCCGGGCTCTGGATGCTGATTTGTTCACGTCCCGTACTGAGACCCAAGTTTGAGCGCAGAGCTTGCTTGGTGTGACATGCAAACCATTGTCTAATTTCATTCACCACGAAGTGTGAGGGAACTACAAAAAAAATAACACGAAAAAATGCAGCTGTCAGCCCCAAAACAGCAGTGCGGGAAAACAGCCTTCCCTCTCTTCTGCATCCTTACACCCAGTACTTCTGTCACCTCTGTCGGGATACCACTCCCACAGACCAGCCAGCCATCAAGGCTGCGAGTCAGCAAGGTTTTACTACTGCTGGCATCCCAAGCTTCCCAAGGAGCACACGGCAAAACCTGCTGCCGTGGAGGCTGAGGGGAGGCCTCGTGGCCGCCCATAGTTCCACAAGGGAGTGATTTCTGCTGGCCAGAGGGAACAGCATGGAGCTGCATAAGGGAAAGGATCTACACCTAGTAGAGGGTGGTGGGCATGGCCGCAGGCTGGAGTTCAGGTTATGTTTGGACTCTGCTTTCAGACACAGGGTTTGTGTGGTCATGTACGGAGACAAGGGATGGACGTATTGCTTTGGAACCAGTCTGTTCCTTAACTTTCTGGCCCAGGTAAAAGTGCCCCTTCTGCTCTCGTTGAAGAGAACAGGATCTTACGGAAAAGTAACACCCATGCTGGGTTGGACCAAAGAGCCATCATGCACATTCTTCTGTGTCCAATACTGGGATGATTTAAAGGGAGAATATAGTTTTAGACTCTTTAATGATCTGCAGATCAGCAAATTACAAAGTCAGAAGTATTACGGGGGAGGGGGTTGGGAAATGGATTAAAAAATAAACCATACAACACTGAAATAAATGCTAACTCACTTTTTCATCTGCAGTAATCTGGAGTTCTACACCTCAAGAGAGTTGTCCATTCCCTTTTCATTCCCTTCATAACTGCAGTCATAGCATACACTGCATGAAGCCTCTGTACCAGATATGTTACTTGGAGGACAGAAAAGTATATCGAATGCTATCTTTACATTAGCAATTACACGTATATATTTGTATCAAAAATACGTGGCCACAAACCACCTCAATTATTAAAGCTGAATTTTGCAGCACTCTTTTGAGGGATTCAGGTTTTTTACTGTTCTGCTTTGCTGCCCTTGCAGAACTTAAACATTTTAGACAGTAGAGTCCAGAACTTCAGTGGTAGTCACTAGAACAGAGGTAAAGTCAGCCTTCAGATCTATCAGTTTCCTCAGTCAGTGTTTGTGCTTTCAAGGAAGAGAAGCTTTAAGCTGAATAGAGATTTCCGTATTTTTTCTTAAGAACATGCTCTCTTTCTGCAAAGCGATAGCAGCTGTAAACCTCTCTGGCAAAGCAATGTTTGCAGAATCACATGGCATTCTAAATAATTGTTTCACCGCGAATTTAGTAGATGTATCGACTTTCCGTGGAATAACCGTATCTGCGGTGTGCTATGATCGCGAAAAAAGACAGACGTCCACTAGATGGCACAAATACACCACAGAAAAGCAAGGAGCAGCTGTGATAGGGGGAGTCTACTATTCTTCGAGTTATATTTATGCAAAGAAAATGAGTACAGGTAGACTTACTGCACATGCAGCTTTAGTCCAGTAACCCACATGTCAGATAAAACAATCAGATGTCAACATAAGTAAAAGCTCAGTGCAAAACTTCCTTCAGAACTTTGTTTACAAGTGGCAGTAACCACACTTTCACTCATTTCTGTTTGTATTAAAAAAATACACAATCGTATTGAAACTAAGTATAAAGAGCCACTGGCATCCACACTGATTCCCCAACTGTCCCCTTTTCCTATCATGCTGCTGTTGTTGATATAAACAAATAGTCTAATTCCTGGAGGCATCACTGGCAAGCCTGTGGTGGAGCAGCTACACTCAGACTATGCTCGCCTAGTCCCATGCACAGGAGAGGGAAATACAACATGATCAATACCAAAACTCATCATCTATCTCTGCTTGACTATAGATTATTCTAATATTGAGGGGGAAAAAAGCAATAGAAATTTTTTATACTCATAAATCTTAAAAGTAAAAAATAGCATAGAAAATAAAGCATAATTTCTCTATATATCACAAGCACAGGATAATAGAGGCTGGAAGGGACCTCTGGAGATCATCGAAGTGCAGCCACCTGCTAAAGCAGGTTCCCTACAGCAGGTTGCACAGGAAAGCTTCCAGGCGGGTTTTGAATATCTTCAGAGGAGACTGCAATCTCTCTAGGTAACATGCCCCTGTACCATCACCCTCAAAGTAAAAAAGGCTTTCTTTCTCACATTCACATGGAACTTCCAGTTTGTTTCCATTGCCCCTTGTCCTGTCGCTAGGCACACTGCTAGATCACATCCAGGGAAAGGGCAAAAGTCAGTGGGCACAGGCTGGAAAGAGCCTGGCACCATCCACTTTACATCCACCCTTTAGATATTTGTAAGCATTGATAAGATCCCCTTTCAGTCTCCTCCAGGCTTAACAGCCTCAGATTGGAGATGCTCCAAGCCCCTGCTCATCTTTGCACTAGGGAGCCAAGAACTGGACACAGGGCTCCAGATGTGTCTCCTCCAGGGCAGAGTAGAGGTGGACGATCACCTCTCTTGACCTTCTGGCCATACTCTTTTTAATCCACCTCAAGATACATTGGCCTTCTTGGCCACACAGATACACATGGCCAACTTGTTATTCATCAGGACACCCGGGTCCTTCCTTGCAGAGCTCCTCCCCTCACCCGTACTGATGCATGCAGTTATTCCTCCCCAGGCGTAGGACTTCACACTTGCTCTTGTTAAACCTCATAAGGTTCTCCACCTGTCTTTCTTGCCCTCCTGGTCCTAATGGATGGTAGCACAGCCCTCTGATGCACCAGCCCTCCTCCAAGCAACAGATGGACAAAGTAAACTAATCACACTGCTGTCAGGAAAATATCATCACCAAATTGGCTGCAGCTGTGAGCCCACAGGAGCAACTGAGGAGAGGGTCGAACTAGACAAAGGAGGTCCAGCTACAGCAAGTTGTCCAGGACTGCAGCCTGGCAGGTTTTGAATATCTCCATGGACAGGGAAACTCCACCACCTCACCCAGCAGCCTGCTACACCATTTGACCACTCTCACAGAAAAGGAAACAACAACTGCACTGTCAGATTTAAATCGAGCTTCCTATATTTTCATTTGTGTCCACTGACTTCTGCCCTACCCTTATCACTAATACTGCCTCACCACCCA
Source organism: Centrocercus urophasianus (assembly GCF_019232065.1). Lineage (NCBI taxonomy): Eukaryota > Metazoa > Chordata > Aves > Galliformes > Phasianidae > Centrocercus > Centrocercus urophasianus. The sequence continues at coordinate 25,381,636 of NW_024884475.1, read as the reverse complement.
TTTGGCATTTATAGACACATTTCCTCCAACGCATTTTCTTCCCAGGCTGAACACCCCCAGCTCAGTCAGCCTCTCCTTACGTGAGAAATATTCCAACTACTTCATCATATTGGTGGTTCTTTGCTGGTTACACCAACCCCTCCTGAGGTACTGAGAGTCTTGCAGAGCCTCTCACTGCAGGAGGTAGTGACCTAAGGTAAGTCAAGACTCTGTTGTACCTTAGTGCCCCAGGCCTGATCCCAGCACTCCAGCTGGGGTCATACAGATTCGTTTAAGAAATGGCATTTAAATAGGTCAGCTTTCCCACACATGCACCATTTTTGCATGCATTTTGTTCTACATGAAAAGACAGAAACCCTAAACTTAGCCCTCTTTAATTAGCACCACATAGAAATATTATCACTATTTTCAGATTTGGGGTTACAAAAAATAAAATAAATGCATTTTCAAATGAACTCTATAATTGCTCTTTAACATTGTTCATCTAAATTAACATTAAGGGACAACACTTGTAACACCGCAATGTGATGGAAAGTACAGCAACAATAGCAAGGTGGCGAAGTCTTTGGCTGCAGCAACTGTGGACACAGAAACAAAGGAAAAAAATCTGCTTACCTTTGGAAGGCCTCAGTAGTCAGGGATCTCCACTGAGATACCCTTACCTCCACTGCCAACCCTTAAATGAGGTCTGGGAAGGGGTGGATCATGGCTCCAGTCCTTCTGGTCACTCAGATGCATTGCTTGCACCTGAGCTCCCCTAAGTTGGCCCTGCCTTCCCACCAGGTGCTCAATCACTGTTTCAGGTCATGACTTAGCATTTCAGCTACAGTACAGTATGATACAAAAAATTAAGCAGCATTAAAAAAACAAACAAAAAAAAAACACAGAAAGTTTAATCAAGCACTTCAAATTTTAATAAGTTCATAAAAACCATCCTTTTATTCTCTCCACTTTTAACAATACACTTGCCTTGTTTTGTAGAAAAAGCAGCCCCAATAATTACAGCCTCACCTTCATTATTCTTCTAATACTTTTCCTCCATTCCCAACTGTAGAAAACAGAAAACAGATTAAGTAAGATTTAATGTCTGCCCTACTCTGCTTTCTACTAACCCCAGATGATGATTAAAACAGGTCATAAGGATTCCACCATTTTTTGGTCTTTCAGCAGTTGAGAACAGCACAGAAGATTCTTTGAACAAAGCCCAGCAGAGATGATCATATCCCTGACTTACATTTGATTTCTTTCATATATGACAGTCCACTGATTTAAATCTTCCACAAATTTTGGCTTGTTTTGTATTTTCAAATACAAAATACTTTATTTTAATGCAAAGTTGTTTAATTCTTACTTTTCTTTTATTGTAGTTGCTTACAAAAATGTATTCAAAATAATAGCAGCAGAAGTGATGTCTGAATATCAGCATTGTTTCTGTTTCAGAAAGCTGCTTCAGTCACTGCAATGACACTAGCTTTATTATACCTGTTGTGCTCCACGATCCACTAATTTTTACAGTTGACAGTCATGTAAGAAGGGTTATTGCTGTGTTATGGCTTTAGTAATAAAGACAAAGTATAAATTTCATGTGGGAATAAACACTTATCAATAAGATGGAACATTTGTCTTTTTAACTTAGATTCCATTTTGAAGGCTTTATACACAAAATAAGGTGTTTAGAAGACACTACTGAAAGAACCGAGAGCAGAAAATGAACTGGCATCAAAAAACTGTTGACTTATTTACAAATGGTGACAAACCATAAGAGACAACAACCTCCCCTATTTCTGTAACTGCCAAATGAGAGACATCAAAAATAAGTAGTATGGATGCATACATTTTAAAATAAACAATTCCTTCCAGTGGCTCAGAAGCCTAATCTGATACAAGCATTTTTCAGATACTCCTGAATGTTTTCTAAGTTGATTTTAATTAGCAAAATATAATACATACACAACACACACTAAAGAACACAACTGACAAAATACAATATGTAAAATTAAAATATATCGATTTAGCTTGCAATTAGCATTTATCTACAACTATGAGACAGTATTTCCAGTTAACTCAATATTCTGTATAATTTACAACTGTAACAATCATAATGCAAAATAGACAAATTCTAAAAGCAAAAAAAGTTTTTCTTGTTATTTAATAGGTTGTTTACTTACTCTTCAGGGATGCTTTCAATATTAGCTGGTAATCACGTTTTTTTAAATTATTATTCAAAACATTAAGCAGTCATTGCCCCACCTGTTGGTCAATGGAAAGATGTGCAACAGTCAACTCCCCCACTTCCAGTCCTCCACATGACACCTGTGAATACACACCACATCAACCTCAGCTGCCATACATTCTGGAGCAGAGTGATCTGATACACAATATCCTGCATAGACAGACATTAAGAGAATACCATAAGATTCTGATAGCACACCTCATAGTCTAAATTTGTAGCTCTTCTGCTAAATACACTAAATATTTTAAAGATTAGCTCTCTCTACACTTTTATCTAATGAGTCATAATATAAAGATCTGTGTCACCTTTCTAACAACTTGAGTTGTGTGAAGGATTCCTGATTTATGCTCTTTAAAAAAACTTTTTTATTCTCCCGATATGATTTGGAAATCTGACCATGCTTTTTAATTAGTTTTATAATATTTACTTCAATACACCTTTTAAAATACCAGTTTTCACTTTTTATTTAATATTGGGATAGTATTTAAATTGTACATAAACACTAGGCAAAAGGAGATGAGTAGTTACATGACAAAAACAATAAAGAACAATTGATATTCTTTATTAAGAAAAACATTCAGTAAGCAAAATACATTCATAAAATACATAGACATTCTTCACAATATTTGAAGTATTGAAAAAACACTTGTTAAAAACCCAAACACATAGGTTATCATCATCAGTATGAAACATACACTGGCTCAGCACTTTTAAGGCAAACATGTATGTTATTCTCCTGTTAGCTCACAATAAAATAGACAAAGTTCTGTAACCACGTAACAAAAGCAACTAGAAATAAAATAATAATAGAAAACAGGAGATAATCATATCATATACTTGTTTCTTTCATATAATTATATTATGTATGCAGAAGTCACAAAACCTAGCCAGACTTGATACCAACCCCATCAAAACAACCCACAAAAAAATCCCAGACAGTTGGGAGGGCAGAATTTTGCAGAGTTGGTTGCTTCACATGTATTCAGAGATTTCACAAAAGTAATCACTGATTTGAAGAAAACAGAGGTAGAATACAAAGTCATCCTTCATAATTTTCAATAATAAGTCCTTATAACACAGAAATATTATGTTTGATTGCTCAAGTACTCGTTACTCCTTGAAGCTCACGTTTCTAGGGGAGAGAAAAGAAATTTCAAAATAATGCTACTACATTCTAATGAAAATTAATGAAAATTAAGATAAAGCAGTAGTAATAATTAGCAACTTTGTGATCTCTTCTGTTATTCCTAAATATCAACCATTAGCATACTACCTAAAACTCTCTATTCACTTCACTGACTTATTGCTCAAGTGCTTAACAAAGTAAACGTGAGCTGAGGAGGAAGAAATATTCTTGAGAGGATTAAATCAGATCACAGAAATACAGTTACAGAACAATGCAATTACAGTGTATGCTTTACTGTGTTAAGTTCCCAGGAAGAAATAAGTAGATAGACTGAAAGATGATGATAGATGTGCAGAGATTATTCTAATGTACTTATCCACAATACATTTATAAGGTAAGACAGTAATTTAGTTTGCATATGAATTAAAAAATACTTTCTTTCAAAACACATACTTTGTGAAATTGAAATATTTGCTGATAGGATCTGATAATGACATAAAAACTAAGTAGGAAAAGTAGAAGGATAAAATATTTCACTACATGGTATTCTTCAAGTACATCAACCAGCCTACATTGCATTCAACTATAAAGCAAGAAAGAATAAGGACAATACTCCACTAATTACGTTCATTCTAAGAAATATATTACTTATCATTATCTTAAGAACAATACAGAAATGATCCACAGACTACTAGGCAAAATGTTGATTTAATATGCAACAAGGTTTGCTTAATGACTCACCAGTGAAGCGAAAGAAAAAAAAAAAAGACAACTCCTGTGTTGTCCTCATTAATATTTTATTTTTGTTTCTTAGTTTCACTGTCAAAACCTTGTGGAAGAAAAATTGCTGGCAATGTGGATCAGGCCACACTGACCTCAGTTCTCAGGAAACTTACGTTTTATTAACAAAAGCAAGCCTAAGAACAGGACATATGTATTTACCAACATAAATAGCTTAAACTCTTGTCAGTTTGGAATTCTGCTTCCCAGAGCTAGCAGACAGACAGTTACATTCATAAGCTTATTGCCTGATACGCTATTTACCAAAATAATCACTGCTCTCTCTCCCTGTCTTTCCATTCTTCACTGCAATGTGTTACACAGTATGGGAAAGACAGGACGTGAAGTTGGTGATGCCTGTAACATGTAACAGACATCATCTAAAACAATACTCTCTAGAAGAATAAAAATGACAGTGAAAATGAACAAACTGATTAAGACCTCTTTTTTTTTTTTACTCTGATGATCACGTTCTTAGATATTTATAGCTTTTAAGCACTAACAATGCAAAATACAGTAATAATTTTTATGTACTTTTAGATACTATTTTATCTAACATGTTGAGATCGAATTCATTCTTGTTGGACTTTTTCCTACATAGTGTCTCTTGAATTTTATTTCTTATAATATGAACCGTTTGTCATTTGCAGATAAAAATTAACAGTAATAAATTGACCATATATACCTGGACATAATTAATAACAGTAGTAAGCAGGCAATATGTATTTGGGAGCTGTCAGCTGATGCAAGACCATTAACAAAAACAGGAATGGGAATCCATTATATGGTCTTCGGAGAGCACTGCGCATCTACTGTTTCCAATCAAAATTTCATAGTAGAAGACAGCAAAAGAAGAATTAAGCACCACCTAAAGTGTTGAAGAACTTCATATAATTAAAAAAGTATTATCTAGAAACCATTTAACTTAGATGGAAACAAAGTGACTAAATCAAATCACTTACTTTTCAGTTGCTCCTTGATCAGCTGTCCCTACAACTGCACGATCTGGAGAACGTGAGGGAGATCTCAATGTAGAACTGAGAGGAGGTGAAGCACGTAATGACGACGTAGAGAGACCATGTCGACGCATTTCCTGAATTGCACGCTCTCTACCAACAGACAGCAATTTCAGTTACAAAATACTTCACTACTGCAGGGTGTCAGAACAAAAAAAATGTTTTATATTTTACTTTGGCGATTATCACAACAGTTTGCAAGAGTCTTGTTTTCTTGTAGTGTCTTTCAGTTTTCCTCTCACATTTATGATAATGGATATATTTTTTAAGGCAATAGTAAATTCACAAAATGTAGGAAGGAAATCAGAAATCACTTTTTTTTTAATTAAACAGTTTTCAAGTTATTAGTTTTACATCAGGTCATAAGAAAATTAGATTTTGCATAACAACAAGAACACAATTTTCCATATCAATTACGTTTCCATGTTAAAAAAAAAAAAGCAACAGTTTTAAAAATAAGAGAACCACCTCAATATGAAGAAAACATCCTCTTACCGTTCAAATCTCTCAGTCGTTAGCTGTCTTTTTAAAACATCATAGTCAGTCTGCAGCTGCGCAACTTTACTTCGAAGTGTGGAAACCTCTCTATTATGACTGCTTCTAAAAAAAAACCATCAGAAGCAACAACGTTTTCTTTGAACGCCAATAGATAGGAGCTCAGAGGAATTAGAGCAAGTCAACAAAAGAAAACCAGAAACTCAACATGCTGTTTCATACAGACCAAATCACAGAGACAGATTAGAAGGAGAGCCAAGCCAATTCCGTGGCATGCTTGTAGAAGAATCTAAGGTGAGAAAGATGTGAGAAGCTACTAAGTCTCTCATTACATCTTTACTACAACACACTATATTCTTTTTCAGGCAAAGGTAAGCAGTGATGTTCTATAAAAGCAGACAAATTAATTACATTACTATTCTACTGATTGTCTTCTGCTGCAATATTAAATCATTTTTATGCATACAGTGAAAAAGAAGAAAAAAATAGTAGCCATTCATAAAATGTACAAACATAACTGATATAACTGCAGTAAAAAGTATCAGTCTAGAAGGGAACATAACTGAATAACATCTAAATAAAACTGGTATTAATACAAGCTCAAACCAGCAAAATCTGCAGGTTTGCCAAGTACACTCCTGATTTTGGGGTCAATTGTTTCAACCTCAAGGATCAAAAAGAAAAAGAGCCCTGAAAATCTTAAGTGACATAATTAAAAATGTTTCTCAGCAAATCACTGATCTGGACAATTCAACAGTTGACTGCAAAACACTCCAAATTGCATTACAGAACAGAAAAAAAAAAAAAAGTCACTCCTTGAGTGTAAAAGGAGTTGTCTAAACAGGTATATTATTCCATGTCTTCAAAGCCAGTACAAAGCTGAGTGCTGAGAAGTCAGTTGTGGAAAGGGAAAGATGTTGTAGCTCACTGTGTAAGCACTGAACTGCAATCCTGAGAAAACAAGTTCCTTTCCTAGCTCAGTATCAGACTTCATGTCTGGGCACCCATTGGTCTCTGACTCCAGGCAGATGCAAAATGCTCAAGAGATGGGAGCCCCCAGAAACGCAGAACATTTTTCCTTGTCTTCCATATTCACCAATAAAATTCCTATAGTAATTCTGATCTAGCATATTGCAAATAGTTGCAGAAGGCTTCTGATGATATATTATTCAAAGTCCTTCTGAAATTGGCATGTATTTCCAGGATGAAGTAAGAACTCAGAGCCCAAAATCATTATTGTAAGATAAAGAAAGAAAGCAGTTTTGCGAATTCTGAGGTTAGTACATGTAAATAACTTTGAAACAAAAGTAGAGATGATGAGTTAAGTCACTCAAAAATTAAGGAAGATTAAAAATAACAGAATTTTGGAACCCCTATGCACAGCAATCATCCTATAATAAAATTACATGGTGATTCAATATTTTTCACGTGGCATCTGGCCTTTCCACAGTCAGTATCTCCAGCTAGCATCAAGTAGTTTAGATACTGAATATGCTGTTTATTTAGTACCTGATGACTGCAGTCTCAGTGCCTCATTTACCCCATTATGAAAGAAGCATTTTGAGTAATGCAACTATTCACTCTTCACAGAGTTCAAAATTTATGGCAGTGAAGAGCTTCAAAGCTATACTTTTGAGAATCCTTCTGAAGTTAGAGGCTGTGTCAGTACTATTTTATAAACAGAGTGGAAGCACAGGCACAATAGTGTCAAAAATGTAAATAATGTTCAAAAACATCAATGCACAACTTCTGCAAAGTTTCAGTTCTAGCTGACAAGTTCACTGCATTTTTCACAAGAGACAACTGTAACCCTCACATACTTCAATCACAGTTGTGAGCATTTAAAGCTTCTGTCCTTCAGACTCCAAGTACTACAAAAACTGAATAGTAGAAAATGGAAGCATATGCAACTAGTTCTTATACCTGAACACAAGCCTGGCAAGACAAGGAACCTCCAATATAAACACAGTATTGACATTTGCAATAAAGAAGAAAGGAACCTTAAAATGCATTCAGAAGAAATCTTTTGAAAGAAATATTATGAAGTGATTGAAACAAAGTTTTGTATTTTTGGCATGCAAGAAGCTGAATTTATGTTAAATGAAAACCTCATTCTTTTCTTGTTTTGTAATTTCCATGTTTTATTTCACAGTCAGGACATTCCATTAGTTTATATCTTTGTACGTGATTAAAATTCTTTTTTTCCTCAAGTAAACAAAATTCAGCAAATCTAAAACATGAAGCAATGAGATGCACAGAAGTGATCGATACCATACCCTCTATACCTTTACTGAGATCATCATTATTTGATGTATGGCATCAATTGTCAGTAGTAAGCCTTTACACACATCAATCCAAAGTGATTTTCTTGACATTTGTGTCATCACACAATAGCTTTTAACAGTTCAGGTATGTTATATTCTACTTCTTGTAATAGGGAAGCATTATCTGTCCTTTTACTTTCTGCTTGTTTCCCTTCTCAACCTACTGCAATGTTCTTTTATTCTTTTCTGAACTTCAGTTTGACTTCAGGCTTCATCTTCATCTACACTCAGCTGCTATTTCAGCATCTTGCTATTCAGTGCAAAGTTACCACTACAATCACTGGCTAATGATCCCCACAAGAATAAATGGTGTTACCATGTTATGATGAGACCTAAAATGAAAACTTCAAAACTTAGTTTACTGAAATTTTACATGAAGAGTTATAATGAAAGTGCTGTCCACATTCACTGTAGGTATTGGTTTCAGTTCTTTTGGCTTTTGACTGTCTCCAAAGAGGGAGACTCCCCAAGCTCTCTATGCAATCAGCATCAGTACTCAATCCGTGGAACTGGAGCATTAACTCTTTAACTCCCAGCACTCTACATGATGTTATGATATGGAATACTGACAACAAAAATCACAAAATCACCATACTGGCAGAGTCAAGAAGTGCTCGCTTAGAAGGAATCTCGTGTTCCCACTGGTGCTCATTGCCCATCATCCCTGTCACTGGGCACCACAGAACAGACACTGGCTCTGTCTTCCCTCCTGTTCAGTTATTTACATACATTGATAGATCCTGTCCAGAGCCTTCTGTCTCCAAGATAAGCAGCCTGAGCTCTCCCAGCCTCTTCCTCATAGGAGAGATGCTCCAGTCCCTTAAACATCTTCGTGGCCCTTCATTGGACTCAATCCATTAAGTCCATGTCACTCTTGTACTGAGGAGCCCAGAACTGGACACAAAGCCCCAGGTGGGGCCTCACCAGTGCTGTGAAGAGGGGAAGGACCACTTCCCTTGATCTCGGAGGAAAGGATTTTAGTGATTGCACTGAAAAGATGGGAGAGTTATATCAGACAAATGAATTTAAGAAATGTGTAACTTACCTCATTTTGACATGAAAAAAAGAGTCTGATGTGAGAAAGAATGATGACTAGCAGAGAAAGTACAGCAAACATTTTGGAATAAACACTGTGAGTGGCGAGAGAAATTTCTGCTTATTCTCAAGACTGTGAAAACAAACTTAGCAAGGTGTACCTTCCTGTTAGAGAAGGTTTGTTTTAGAATTCTCATTTGAATTCACTGCTAGTGCTAAACTGAATTCCACCAGATTTATTAATTTAAGTGATATGAAAGAGAAATTTTTCACTAAACAATGCCACAATTGGCCAAAAGGTCTATCTGCAAAAATCTACTCAGCCACACTGAACATCAAGAATTTGACTGTAAGTGCCAGAATAAAGGAAAAAAAGTCTCTTTGTAGCCCACATAACACATATAACTTAAAACTTACAGTTTCCCCTCAGCAAGTGTTAGCTTGTCTTTCAGTAACTGAATTTCTGAGTCTTTTTCATGAGACGTTAAATGGTTCTGAAATTCTTTATTTCTACTGGTAGCCAGCAATGTTTCAAGATTCTGAATTGTAAGTCTCTCACTGGATAACTGCTTTTTCAGCAACTCTGCTTCTGATTTAACATCTTCTAATTCACTTAGAACCTAGGGCACAAATTTTATTCATAATTAATACACTGTTTTACAAACACAAACAGCTCTCTTTCCTGAAGAGCTGTAAAAAACAACATGATTGGAAGTTTCATAAAAGTGAAAAGGAAACTGAGCTCAAAAAACACACTGAGGCAGAGAAATATTTTAAACTATACTTAATTAAGAAATATTCAAATATCTGTCAAAAAGTTTTACTGGGAACTGGATTATTGAGTGTGTAGGCACTTGGATAGTGCACGCATTTGCACAGGTATAAAAACAGTACATACTATACTTGATTTTATTTGACTAGGATGGCTCAATTAGTTTCCCAATTTTTGCTGAAATTGTAGAATTGTTTGGTTTTGTCATTAATTTTACCAATATAAAGAAATTCTGTGGGGATGAAAACCACAGTTCTCAAGGTCTTGAATAATCCACTAGGAGAAAGCTTAATAAATCACTAAGTAAAAACACTGATTGGTGCAATAACCAGAAAAACAAATGATGTAAATTGACAAATTTTACTCTCTGAAGCAATGTATTCTTTTTCTTCAAAAACCATTAAAAACAAAAAACATCAAAAGCAAAATATGATTTATTATAAAAATTAAATTTGCTTTTGCTGCTTACCCTTTCATAATCCATGCTTTTAGACGCAAGCTGTCGAGATAAAAGGTCTTTGCTAGCTTCAAGTTTAACACAAAGTTCTCTCACAGAAGTCAGGTCAGCCAACACAGAGGACTTATCCTGATGTTCACGTTTAATGTCCTCTTCCAATTTAGACATATTTTTTGTAATGGAGGAGATCTGAGATTCATAAGCTTGATGTGCAATCATATGCTAAACAAAAACAAATATGGATACCTTTTCAGGAACATTAGTAGTCATCTCCCGGTTAACAGATTTTTATTTTAATATTTCCTTTAGCCTTCAAAAATTAACTTTTCCTAAAAAATTAATTTTAGATTACATTATTTTTCTTTTCTCTTTCTAAATCACAGCTAAGAACAACTGATAAATAGTCTCTGCATTTTTACACCACCATCTCAAAGAATTATACACGTACATATACATGTACAGACAGGAGTAGAAGGAAGCTGGAATTCAGAACAGAATTAAAAGTTTCAAACTTCAAAATACAATTAATTTATTTAGTCATCTCACATTATTTTGTCTCTTATCTGCTTTGGTAATTAAAAGCACGAAACAAAATATGGTCAGTCCAGAACTATTTATATGTTCCAAAACTTCCTTGACCTCCATGAAATTACTGTTTCTAGAAAATAAACCTCATTATTTTAGAACCATTGCATTAGGTTACTGCACTTTGTAAGCCTGATTCTGGAATTTGGACTACTACTTATTAAATGTTATCAGATTTGTGCATTTAACCTAGCCACCAATGCTTCAAATACTTCATTCAAAGCTTCAGATAAAATCAAGATCTAAGCTCACACAATGCTCACAAAGATAGATGGAAATATTTTGAAGCAACTAAGTAAAAGTTTATTACAGAGACTATAACAATGATCTCCCTACAGAAGAGATCTTAAAATACATGCTGAGATTCTAATTTTGGGAAGCTAGGGAATAGAGATTAGAGAAGGAAAAAGTCTATCTAACCAGAATCAGTTGCTGTTTCAAAAACTCACCATCCATAACTGAAGCAGTCATACATAGGAATTAATTTATGTGCAAGAATAGAAGAAGTGTGTTGACACCTCACTTTCTTGACAGAATTACACTGTGTAGGTTATTACCTCTTGAATCTCTTTTTCCAGAAGTTCTACTCTCTCTCGAAGATGTCTCCGATCCGTATCTACAGAAAGGAGTTCAAGCCGTATTGAGCTGCTTTCCCCTTCAGCTTGATGAGCCTTGATTTCCCAGTCCTCAGCTTGTGTATGAAGCATTCGGAACTTCTCTAACAATTCTTGGTTTTCTTTTTCCTAGGCAAAGCAGTAAAACACTCTGCAATCATCAACATACCTTCAGAGAGCTTGGCCTTTTTTCACGCCTATGAAATATTCCCCATATATTTTTCATCAGAAAGTAGAAACATTCTCCATCATCTTACTCCTCTTATCTTAGCAATTAGTAAAGGGCATCATTCCTTTTACAAGACCAAATCACAAACAAATGCTGATGGCACTGAGTTTTATTAAACAGAAGTATTGACATCTAGCTGCTACTAGTAAGTTTTAAGGCTCCCACATTAGAGGTTCCTTTGAACTTCTTGTTCAAGTTGTGTTGTCGAGGGTCACATTACAGAGATGTACTCATCACAGTATTTTTTTCATGAAATTCCATCAGAAGACCATTTTTGGCCATTTTTCCTATCATACTCTTGTTAATGTGTATATTACAGCAACACTTGAAAGGCCCACCTGGCATAAGCAGTCTATAATGAAATTACAAAATTGCAAACTTTAGTGCTTATAAGATATGCAATGACAGAATAACTGCTGCCCAAAAATTTTAATTTTGCCCACCTGCAAATGTACATTATAAGACAATGCTTAACCTTTCTTCTTTATTTAGCCCCATTCCTTTTTTCTCCTGTTCATTCAGTGCGCAGCGGGATGAGCATACTGCTAGTAGGAATCAGATTTATCTAGTGAGGAAAACTATTGTTTGTGAAATTCTTCTGTATTTCTGGCACAACTTGGAAGGTACAGACAAAAATAGGGGCATTCGGATGCAGAAACTCACAATCAAGCAACTGAACACTATGCAGAAAAGCAAATTCTTGTCTCTGCAGACAACATTCACATGTTGTGACAAATCCCTGAAATTAACCTTTCATAACTGGCAAATTAAATTCTACAGTTTCTTGGTACCTGACTTGAATGATTGGACTCCCATTCACCACATTTGTAGCTTTGGACATAATGACGTATAGTTATAAACACTCTTATCAACTAAGCTACAAGAGTTTTAAATTGAAGGTTCAAAGCTACTGACCATTAGTTCTTCTCTGTGCTTCAGTTTATACTTATAAATTGTATTCAAATTTACAGACATTCATCTAACCCATGCAAATTGAAGTCACATCAAAACTCATTCTTTTACAGCCAATTTCACATAAATTTGCCAGTTCATGTTGTCTTGACTACTTATTCAGTATTGATTCATATAGAATCAAGAAAAGTAGTCCACTTATTTTAAGTACTTACAAGATTTAGTACACACACTTCACACTTTTGAATCGAAGTATGAGAATAAGATACATTTAGCAAGAGCACTGTTTTGTCAGGACAGCAAAAAGATTGAAATCTTATTGACCATGGAGAAAACATTCCAATATGCTATTTTTACAATGTCTTACAGAAGAACTACACCTACAATTTCTCTTTTAATTATTTTTTTTCAAATATTAAAAACTATAATTCATGCTTGCTTGTTGTCTATAATCATAAAAGAGTAATAGATATTTTACTTGTTGACTTGCTAAAACTCACAAAACTCAAGAAGTAAAACAACATTCAAATATTTGTTTCTCATTCACCGGTGTCATGGAGAACTGAAACATCAGTGAAATTCTGTGCACCAGAATTCAATCAAAGTTCTATACGAATTCACTACTAAAAAAGTATTGCAGATAAAGCAGGGGGAAAAAAAAAGAAAAAGAAGAAGAAAAAGGAGGGGTAGTAGGTAAGGAGAGAACAGGACACAAAATTCCACATTTCTTGATTTGTTTACAATATCCTAACAAAACCGTGTTATATTCTAAACCTAATGACGTTACCAAAAACAGCAATGGGTGCCTACAGAAAAAGATTTACCTTTGAAGCTATCAGACTCTCAAATCTGGAAACTTCAGTTATATAATTATGCACTCTTGTTTTCATTTCTTCCTTTTCACGTATTGCATCTTGAAGCTCAGAACTAACAGCCTAAAATGATTACATAAAGGCAAAATAGTGCATTACAGGAAATTTATCTCTTTATATTACTGTATCAGACAAGCAAAGTAATTACACGTGCCCTAGATGTTATTCTTAAACTTTTAAGTAGTTTAGTCAAAATCCTTTGGCATCAGTTGGGTTCAAAAATATCCCCTATTGCCTTAGCTATAAAAGAACGCTTTTCAGGAAAGAATAAACACAGAACAATGTGGAACAATGAATATCACATCAATTCATAAAATCTACAGCTTTTCTGGCAGCACAGCCTACAGCTGTTTGGAAAACTTGGTATACACATGTTTGGGAGCTGGAAATTTTTTTAGCCACAAAATAAATCATTCCTGATGCAGGAAGGTTTTGTGTGCTGAATCACTACAAAAACCAACTTTGTAACAAAAGAACATTACTTTAAAGTCAAATTGCAAGGTAAATTAACTAAATGTATTATTAAGACTGTGTTTAAACATCAAAAATGCTTCAGGGTGTTTACTTGAGATCTTGGAACTGCTAACTCTGGCCCTCTCTGAGGTTCAGCTCTGTGTCCTCATGTATGAAAGCTAAAAAGACACCTACATTTTATCTTGACTATCAAATATGTTTCTTTTCACAGTATGTTAATATTAACAGCCTTTCTGTGTCTCTAACTTACGATATGCTTAATTCAGACTGCTTGTGGTAGCCTTCCACAGCTACCTGGGAAAGATTTAGTCACTGAAGTTTGATATTTAACACTTCATCTTATTAGATGCCTGTGGAGGCATTTCTAATTTCAATAATACACCTACATATCTGTATACTGTAACACCGGATTTACAGAAATGATCAGAGTACTACATCACATGGAATACCTTTCTGTAATACACATTTTAGCTCCAGACTCAGTAGAGTTGATTGAATGGAAAAACATGATTTAACAGACAAGGCATTTACAGTGATTTCAAATAAGCATTTGTATCTCAGCACCAAAATTGTACAAAGTATTTGAATCTTATGATGAGCAGCAATGGCTGTATTGTTATACAAACTGAATGGGCAGTGAGGAGTTGCAACAAAACTTCAGGCAAGCTCTGTAAAGCAAATTCACATACTAACTTCCTTTTCTAATGTTTAACCTGATGAAACAACTTTACTTACCCTAAAAACACTGGGTAGTTTTTTTTAGAAATTGCTCGTATGCACATTCTCTTGCATGGTGACATCCACCTCATGCATGTGGAACTGGGAGATTTTCAGTGAGCAGTAATCAATTAGTGCACAAAACTCATTATTCCTCAGCACTTTCAATGAGGGATTAACAAAAGAGCGCACATTTCAGCCTCTCCCAGCTGCAAATCCCAGACTCAGAGAATTCCAAATAAGAACAAATGGAGCAATGATGACTAGGAAGCGTGCACGTGGACATACACTACATATGCTGTTTGTGTTCTTTGGAAGAATGAGCCTTACACAACAGTGGTTGCTTTAACTCCTGAACCCTAGGGGACATCTCAAGACGCAGATCCCACAGTGATGACAATCAAACACTGAACCTCTCAACCACTTCTATTTCAGAGTGTTTATTTAACCTAAACCATCAACTTGAAGTAGTTCATCTTTCAACAAAACAAATTATGATACTCTAAGACAACAGGTAATCCCTCAAGGCATTAAAGATTTTATTTCAACTTTGATTTTTATAACTGATAGAAATTTAATTTATGCACTAGTAGAATGCACCTTACAAAGAAAGTGTTCAGTCATCAGCAACTGAAAGGGATTGTATGCCTCTCTGCTGGAAGACTGACCACAAATACACACAAACTAACACTCTGAGCCCTCTGGGCAATCGTAAACCACTTCCCATCTACTTTTTAGCCTAAAGCTACTGACTGGCTAGTTGCTAGCAAGCAGTTACAACTCTGAACTACTAGAGGAAAGATTAAATTATTATAGAAAAATTAAATAATATAAAAGTACATAACAAAAATAAAAGATAAGGTTCTGAAACTGTCAAATAAAGTACCTGAATGGGATCTCCACCAAAATAAATTATAAAAACAAATCTAACACACACACTCACATAAGAAATACATTCCCAAAAAAGCTGCAATATACAGCCAAATTCTAAGATACTACCTCACTAAGACACCTACCTTACCAAAGCAAAGACAATCCAATAAGAATGTTTTCTCCAGGCACCTTTGAATTCACCATCTAAAAACCCCACACTATTTTGACACAATGGAAAGGGAACCTTTACTATTTCTTATCAACTGTGCATCCTTATCCATTCGTGAAATCAGGAAACAAATTCAGACTATTCAGACTGCCATATCATAAAATAAATTTTCTTTAATCTAACTTGTAACCTTTAAACTATTCCATTTTCTCACCAGAATTAATCTTTCCCGATTAATCTGTAGAGCAGACTTCTTGTAGAGCAATGCAAAAAAAAAGGAAACTGACCTTGCCAGAATTGAACATTAAGCATCAGCCAATGCTTCTTTACAGCCACCATTATCAAGTTCCTTAGAAAATAAACATTAATATCTAGATTCAAAACACCCTAATTTCAAAATGCGGCATAATTCACAAAATACATCCAATGCTTCATGAAGGTGATGGATAAAACTAAATAATCACTATGCACTAGAATGTATTCTGATGAACTAACAATATTCTTTTCTCCTCTCTATGTGTAATCTTTTAATAACTACTTTTTTTTTTTTTTTTTTTTTTTAAGCAATAACTGGCAACTATGATGCGATGTAACCAAGTAAGAAAATTTCATTATAAGAAAAGCAATTATGTCCTCAATTTATTTTATTTAGGTTTCTTTTTTAACCTGGGGAAGATTGACTAAAAGGAACGTTTGTTTACATATCTCTTATTGTACTGACTATGCATTTACAAATTCCTGGCTTAATTGCTTTTGCCCAGTAACTGTTACTACACCAGCATTCAAGAAATGTCAACAATTAATTATAATAAATCAAACTCAAGATGCAGCAGTAGTCATGTACAATAAGCAAACAATAAATAATTCAATACTTCAGCAGTATGTTCTATCTTCATACCTGGTTTTCTCTGGTCATTGTAGCCAGATCATCTTGTAGTCGTCTATTTTCTTTCAGAGCTATTTCCTTTACTCTTCCTGTTTCTGCAATCTCTGTGTGGGATGCATCAAGTTGGCGACGCAAGCTAGATATCTCACGGTCTCTGCTGCTCAAGAGGTCCTTCAGCTGGCTATTGAGGGAGAGATTTTTGAAAATCTTATTTAAGATGCCCCTTCTCACACTATACTGCATACTGCTGAAAATTATCAAACATGGATTTTATATACACAGAAAGTTTCCTTCTTTTCTTTTTAAATGGTACAATTCTCACTCTCCAAGACTGACAAACAAGCATAAGCTAAGCATGAAAGTAACTTAAGGGTGTGACATTAAGATATACAAATAATAAAAAAGATGCTTAAAAACAGACAAGGTGGAAAGATCAGATGAAACAGCTAAAAACTAAATAAATATATTTTATTAAAGACTATACTTGTAGCTTAAGCTTGAAGAATTAACTTATCAAAATTAGAGATCAGCTCCTGAGTTTTAACTGGGTAAATCTAATAATCTAATAATACCTAATGGAGTACTCGGAATACTAAAAAGCCAGTTCTTAATTGAGAACAAAGAAATGTTACCGATTTGGTAAAATAAGAATAGACAAACAATTGCTAATTTGTAATTGCTGTCTTAACAGTAACCCAGCACCCTGCCATTTAATTGCAGGAGGAGTATCTTTAACAGTTCTATACATTTTACTCTATTGCATATGCTCATTTACTTGTCCTAAAAAGAATTAAATTATTTTCACTGAATTAATTAAAATTATCATCTACTTTCACTCTAAGGCCACTGAAGACACTTACTGGAGAAAGCCAAACTATCGAATAAACTCTCTGAAGAAAGCTTTTACTTACTCTGTTGACGACTCCAGCTCAGAGAGCGTTAGCCGTAAGTGAGTAATTGTCTTTTCCTATGAAAATAAAAGCAAAAATTGTCCTAGGAATTACTGCAACATTCTAGGATAGCTCAAGTTAAAAATCTTAATATTTAAACCTTTATTTTAACACTCATCAATAAGTAATTGCATCTTTGCACATTCAGATTTTCAGGTTTTTTTTCTGTATTGAGAAAGGCTTGTCATGTCACCAAAAACAGATGGGATCTCAATATATACCTCGAACTACAAAGGGAAAAATATTTTTACTTTCTTGAAGTGTTTAGAGAACATGTTAACAGTAATAATTAAAACTTTATTAAGTTGGCAAATGACTTCATATTGCCTAGGTCTAAACAAGGAGCTCATGTGGTGCCTAGAGATCTACACAGGCTTTGCTTTCAAAGCAAAATGCCTCCCTGAAATTTAACAGCTTTGAAAATCCCAAGATAAGAGCACAGAGTAGTACTTTCACTGCACATACCTTATTAGCTAAGTTGTCGTCTAAGCACGCAATTCTTTCTGTTTTTTCATCTACAGTTTCTTGAAGATTATCCTTTTCTTTGTCCAAAACAGTAATAGTACTTCTAAGCACATTGACTGCCTCATCCTGTGAAGTGCTCTTCTGGTTTAACCTATCTATAAATGTCACAGTAAGTATTCTTGTCTTTAGAATAGGAAACAAAGGTAAAAATAACTAGTGATCACCTATTTTCTCCTCTAGCTTTACAATTTCTTCTTGAGCTGACTGAAGTTCATCCTTTTTGAGAGACAACCGGTGCTGTAAGTCTTCCACAGTTCTCTGGAGTTGTTCATTTAAGAGGCTGGAAAATCAGTACACCATTGAAAGACATTTGGGAACTCTTAGTTTGGGTTCTTCAACTTGTGTCTCTTGAACTGCTTGAAATTCTGTAACAGTTCCAGTGTAACCTCATGATGGGACTGTATGACAGCTAAGATTGCTGAGACCAATACCACCTCCTTGCTTTGGACCCCTGCAGCAAATCCACCTTAACACCATTCCAAAATGGAGCCATGGAACCTCTGTGAAACTACCATGAAAACTGAAACTGAAACATTCACGTCCCCTGATTTTTCTTACTAGAAAAGCTTTTCATTTTTCCAGAATACAACATAGCTGCAGGTAAAAGTGACTTTTACTCTATTTAGGATTAAACTTCAGAGGACAAAAAGGTGCTCTACACAGAGCAATAACAAAGTGGATCCAAGCGCTAAAATGACTACAGCCCTTTACCTTTAAAAAGCAGGAGATAAGGAAATGATACTTTCTGCTAAAATTGTAAGGAGTCTCACAAGATAGTCCAGCTCTATGAATTATGTCACAATTTTACAAACAAATACACTAATGGGTTTACCTACAAATAGCTTTTGAGTAATTTGGAGTATTATATAAACTCTGAGGATTGCTTCTGAACTTCAGCTTTTTACAGTTGTAAGTACAGAATAGTACTGCTTTGCCTTATATATGTTTTTGGGTTTTTTTTCAAGGGGGTTGGGAGGGTATGTTGTAGTGTGGAGACAGACACTGGTTTCACCTGTAAAACATCCAAAACATCTAATCTAACAGCATAACCTTACATCCAAGGCTCTCATTTTTACCTAAATCAAATGCAAGATTTTCAAATGTCTGCCCAGATTTATTCCAATTTCTATTTCATTTTGTAAGGCCTTTTCTTGTCTCTGAATGAAATACCTGATGGAAGCTCTGAAACAATTTGAAAGACCAGCAGTGATCCTTCAAGTTTAAGCAGGCCTCCACAAAACATATACGTATACTTAATCCTGCAATTTTGAGCAAATAAAATCCCTTCTGACTGGACCTAAGGGTCATAAGATGCCAACATGCAAAAATGAAGTATCCTTTGGATAGTACTAGCATATAAAAGAGAGACATGAAAAACAGCTCAAACAAAATGCCATTACAGAAAGGCTCTCCATGAGCTACTCAACTGTCAAGTATCAGTGATGCTTAACATAAAATCGTCAGTATTATTTACACCTCTGTAAAACCAGCACAATTTGGTCCTACTCCTACAGTTTGTAAACACACCTGTCTTCATTTTAGCAAACTGCATTCCTAAGTCCTTTGAGAACTTTCTGTTCTGCTACATTCATAAACAGAAAACACGGTTGTTGGAGGAAACCGTTCTTAAAGGAGAAATTTTTCATTCACAGTTTGCGATAAAAAGCATCAATATTTCTGGTCATTAAATACATCCAGAAGTTTGGTATAAAAAGCTGTACCAATATTTTTTCCTTATTCATATTTACATTTCCTTAAGATAAATAATGTATTGTGGTTTTTTTTCAGTTATCGCAAGGTCCTTCCTAAGATCTTATCTCTGCTATGTTTGTAGAGCAAAATCATGTTACTGTCACTGAAAGATAAGTTTTTTGTATTAGACTTACTGAAGTGAGCAAAGTTCAGCCTTAAATTGAGAAGAATCATCAGATGTCTGCATAAGTTTATTGGACTTCAATTTTAATTCATTTTCCAAAGACTTTATTCTTTCTTTCAGGATAGAGATTGTACTCTTTAGTTCGCACCTTTCCAACTCAAACTGCAATTAAAAAAATAAAAAGACATCGTTGAAGAAAGCTACCACTACTTGGCTCTTAAGTAAATCAAAGTTGAAAGGAGATGAAAAAAACCAAATTGCTAGGAAAAAAAAAAAATCTATCCTATTGTAGAATAAAAACTTGTTTGTTAAAAATGGACTTACTTGTTGAATATTATTTTCCAGTTCTGAAATATCATGCTGCATCTTTGATTTTTCAAGGTTAGCAGCTTCTTGCTGAATCTAAGGTAAAAGCATTGGTTTACATGTAATAAATAAGATACAGATTTTCACTATGCATAATTTCATAGCTGAAAATACACCACTGCAGTTATATATACACACACAAGATTTTTACAATAATAAATTTAAAGTTTGGTTAATTACAATGCAAATTCACATTTGGCTCTAATTTAATTAATATTTGTGAGCTGTTGCAGAAACATTATAGAGATACAGGGCAATAGAAAGGTCACAAGAATGTAGCACGTAGAGTTTTGAAGATGGTTTTTCTATCACAAAGAAGCGCATACAGAAATATTCTGTGAGATCTGCACTCTACACATAAAGTGTGTACTTGCCTTCTGACACTTCAAGCCCATTCCTCTACTGCCACCCTACCTAGGAACTGAGATTACCAGGATAACTCAGACAATTCATCCAGTTCTGCTAAGTGAATTTGAAATCAGACAGGAATAGAAGTTATTCAAAAGTGGAACTGACTGACAGTCATACACAAATACGGTAGCATTTAAAAACCTTTTCTCACTGTAAAGCAATGCAGCTAAAAAAGTCTCACCTTTAACTTTTCTCTTAGACTTTCCTTTTCTGTCATCAGTCTTCTAAAGTCTGCCAGTGCAACATCTCCATCTTCTCCCACGTGACTTTGAGAAACTAAATGATGCTTTGCTTCTCTTCTCAGCCTGTTTAATTCGCTCTGAGACTTTAAAAAGTTTTTACTTGTAAGCATTTGTGGATTGCAATTAATACAATGTATACACTGACAAACAGAAAGTTCCAGTGCCGTTACCACAATAGAAGTGCTATTATAGTCTACTTCCCTAGATAACTAAAACACATTTAAAATCACACAGGAGCACAACAATTTATAATGCCAACATACTTGGAATCCTTCTGCTGTTCCAAGCATAGACTAACTTCACTTCATTTTCTCATAATTTAGTTACAACTTCTACCTAGCCTGTATCTCTACCCAACTTTCTTATGCTTTCTTTTTATTTTCTCCTGATCATTCTCATTTCCAAATGCCAGTAGAATGTTAGAATGACTCTGAAGTTAATACATGAATGTCAGAACACACAATTTTTTTAGCAAGTAAAAAAAAAAGTATATGTAAGTAAATATTTTATTGTTCTTCATATTTTCTAGTAGGTCTATACTCAATTTCTATTATAATGTGGAGCTCCTTTTTGAACAAGCAATAGTAAAGAAAGTTTGAGTTGGATATTTCAATGCCAATTATAAAGATCTTCTTACCTGCTCATAAAGAATATTCAATCTGTCTCTTTCTGCAGTCAGTAGCTTGACGCTGGATTGAATTTCTATCATATGCTTTTCAAATCTGTCTAACATTGACTGTAGCTCATCTCTTTCTCTGGTGATCAATCTCAGATCTTCACTCTGCAAAGTGATTAATAAAATTGAGGTTAAAATATAATAATTAGATAATTACTCACAGACACGTGAGTGTTACAAGAACGAACGAACTCACATGATTAGGAATATATGAAAAACATACATAATACATTTTAATTCCAAGAAACGTGGCATTCCTAGTATAATTTAACCACGAGAACAAACTGTTAACCAGAAAAAGCAAACCAGCTAACAATAATACTTCAAACATTGTTTCTTTAACATCTAGTTCTATTTATTTTACACAAATTGATCAATATATAAATCAACACTACTGTAAAATGTGAATAAGAAACAAAAAGCAAGCTCACTGAACTTATTCTCAGTTAATTTTTATGCTAAGAATACAAGGTAAAAAAGTAAAAAACATTTATTGCTATTGAAAATATATTTGATTGCTCCTTAAATCATCTACAGTAACTCCATAATTTCTCCAGCCTGTATTGACAATAGGAACATTACCTTCTCTGGAGTCCTACGACTTGGGCTAGGTCTTCGTTTTATCATTTTTTGAAGATACTCTAATTCTCTTTTATAATAATCTCTGTCATCTTCTAAAGTTTTGACAAATGCATCTAGACGAGATGGAGATTTGTCTCCTAGAGCTATACCGTATTCTAATCTCATTCTTTCTATTTCTAGGACAAGCTCCCGTTCTGCAGAAAGAGAAATAAAAAAGAACTGCAAAGAAAGCTTAATTTCATCAGAGACATTTGCATTAGGAATGGACTAACATCCAGGAACTGCCTGGGCACAGGATCTGCTGAAAACAATGCAGGGATCCGGGTTCACCCATTGCCTACACATGAATCAGCAGTGTGCTTTGGATCCAGTTGAGGCCTAGCAGTAGTGTGGGCTGCATCAGTGGAGATGGAGACCAAGGGATGTGATTATTTCCTTTTACTTAGGGCTTACTAGGTCACATTTACAATATTGTACCCAGTTTTGTTTCTTGTGGTACAGGAAGGATCTTTATAAACTTGGGTGAGTGCAGGAAGGGCCTCCAAACTAGTCTTGTAGCAAAACACTTGCCCTGTGAGGAATAGCTGAGGGAACAGGGTTTGTTCAGCCTATAAAACAGCTCAAGAGGGCCTTAAGAGCTGCAGACAATACCAAGAGGAAGAGTTTACAGACAAGATGGAACCAGTTTCTTCACAGATGTGGGTAAACAAGGGAAAGCATCAAGCTGTTTTTACAAGCAATAGAAAGAAAACATTTCTACACTGAGCATAAATAAATTTTGGAAGTAGTTCCCTAACAAGACTGAGGAATCTCTGCCCTTGGAGGTTTTTAAGGTCTAGACAAAGGTCTTAAGAAACAGTCTGAAGTCACTTGCTCAGAAAGACTGAATAAAAACAGTATGGGATAATAGAAATTACTTTGTAAGAAACTGCCTTATTACTATTAGGATGTCCCATGGGATTACACTTCAACTGTAAAAGCTGAATTTTCAAACATGCTTTTGAGATAAAATATTTCACTTAATGATAGAAGATATACAGACTACTTTTTTCATTTATCTATTAGTGCTTTTAGTCCTGCAGTGTTATTAATTATGTCTTAAATAGACATTTATTTTATTTAAGACATTATGTCTTAAATAGACATTTTACTTCAAAAATTAAAGGAATCTACATTTTATCATTTACCTTTTATTTCAAAGTTCTCTGTTTTTTCTGTCAGCCTCTGTTTCTCTTGTTCAAGCTGGTTTAGCAGTAGTTCGAGATTCGCTTTATCATCTGCTTTTCCAAAGAGTTCTTCACTCAATCTCTCATTCTGACGACGACATGAGCACAGCTCCTGAAGTAACAAATATTACAAAAATTTAGAAGTGCCAATGGAGACATGGAAAGAAAAGTAATCCTGATGTTTTATGTAACATTTGTTTTAACTGAATATTGTTCCCTTTAGGCAACAATTCTTACTGATTTGATTTAAGCATTGCTCCTGACACAGTTTGCAATCAGCAGTGAAACAAGCAAGACTCACGCTTGCTTAATTCAGCTGCTACTCCAAGAAACCAAACCAGAAGTACAGTGAGATGTAAACATAAGAAAGAGTAGTAACTAAATCAATAAATATTTTTAAATGGAACTTAGTAATATTATTGGTGTTAAAACTGGATCACAATGCTGTATATCTCAATCAACTTCTCAATTCAACTTCAAAATCCTGCAGCTATTTAATGCAGCTGGCATTTATAATTTGGTGCTCTGAAAATATTTTCAGGTTTTCAAGTTCACTAGAAACACTAAAAACAAGACACTGCATGCAACCAGTACACAATTTATTACACACTGAAAATAGATGTTTCAGGAATAGGTCATACTGACATCTTTCACCTGCGCAGATAAGCTTTGTTTCTGATTAGTAATGTGTAATTATTCATATATTAAGAGACAAGGCAGATCCTATATTAAAACCTCCTTGGATATCATTATTAAATTTTAGTAAAAACAGTCATGTCATGGCAATTAAATTTCCAATAGCAAGAATAACAACAAAATTTATAGTAAGGATAGTAAAGCATGCTGCCTACAGAAATTTCTCTCCACTTATTTTCACATGATGTAGCTTCCTCAGCTCTTACATGTATTACGCTAGTTTGAAAGAATTTTGAGACACTGCAGAAGTTTCATTTAAAAAATAATGAAGCAATGCTGATTTTTATGAAAGAAATGTGAACAACAGTATGATAAAAGTATTACAAAAGAAGACTTAAACTGGAAGAATTTTTACTTACTGATTTAAGCCTCGTTATTGTGTCTTCAAGATCCTGTATTTCACTGTCCTTTCTTTCAATTTCCTTCTGTCAACCAAAACAAACTTTATTTTTAAAGTTACGTATTCAAAACACCAATTCCTTTGTTATAAAAATTAAGGAAATTGGATTTTTTTAAGAAACAAAGTATAATTAGCTCCTTGTAAAGGCAAAATTTTAGATTCACACATTCATTAAAGCTCCTATTAATTGAATGTGCATAACGCTCATTTTGAACAGAACAACTAAATGAATCACTCCATGACTCCTCATAAAAAAACTATCCATACACTCCTCACTGTTGCAAACATCTATTACGTATCAACAGTATAAATAGCTCTGAATTTTGTTTTATACTGAGCTAACAGAAGAAAGAAGACAGACTGCTTCTTAACTGAATTCATCTCACCTAACACAGCAGTAAGACATAACTGCTGTAATTAATCTTTTAGTGAGAAATTCCGTATATGACTAAGTAAACCAGAAAAAATATTTTCAATGTTCCTTCAGGTATCCTGTTGCAGCTAAAAAAGCCAAAATTGAGGCAAATTAGAGAAATTTCACCTAAGAGCTTAGAAGATCCTACCTATAAAACACTAGTGATTACCTTTGCTTCTCCTATTTCTTTATCTGCAGTTTCAAGCACAATTTCCTTATGTCTCTCCAACTGCTGTGCCAAATGGTCTATTTCATTCAGTTCTTGACAGAGTTCTTCATTTTTATTGCTTAAGTGCACTACCTCACTAGTCACATTTTTTTTTGTGTCCAAGAGGTCTTGAATGCGATTTTCAAGTTCTTTGTTTGATTGCTGAAGATATTCAACCTAAAAGATATTTTTCATTACAACTTTAATATATATTATTTAATTAGGTAGCATATTTTAGAAGACAAGGAGGAGTGTCTGCTATCTCTATATCTCTATATTAAAAGTTATATCCTGTTAATAACGTCTAGACTTCCTGTTCTTAGAAAACAGTATCAACATGCAAAAATATTATTTTTAGAAATGTACATGGTGAAAGAATTCATTACTACACTGATCTTTACATAGGCTCAAAAATCCAAGGTTTATCCTGAAAACAAAGTACTGAAAAGCAGATATCTGTACAGAAACCTGCCTTGGGCACCAGTCCAGTAAACTCAGTGCACTCTGTGTTTCCCCAGATTTCACAAGACTTGAAGACAGTTCCTTCCATCTATCTATCCAGTATATTTGCTAGGCTCGGATTCACTGTTAATTCATTCACAGAAAAGGAAGCTTTACAGATCACATTCCCAAGATCTATATCTTGCTTTCAACACACCAGCATCTCAAACAAAACATTCCAGAAATCCTGTTCTAGACACACTGTTTTTACCATTATGCTATTCCATGCAAGTGTAGTTAAAAGAGGCAGAGTAGGAAGAAAAAAAAACATCTCAACCTATCAGAGGTGCTGCACTTCCATCTCCACATAACTTTTCTCAGTACTCCAGAAAGTTCAGTTTTAGGCACAGAACACAGTCTGGGTTTTTTCATGGTTGTAAATGCTACTATATAGAATCGATCCATTTACTGTCAGAGATTAAAAGTGGTAGATTGGCACTAAGCCTGAATAAATAGCCTTGATCTGCCTTATGCCCCAAATCTGCCTTATGCAGCTCTGAAAATATAGTATAGAAGCCTGGGCTCACTTTGTATAATCTTCAGCACAACTCACTAATTCCGGATCACTGAAAACAGCAGTACTGCTTCCAAGTCATAGCTCATACCATATTTTTGCATCACTGAACCTAAGCTAATGAGCTCTGCAGCCTGGCTCTCTGTGACCCTGTATATGACACACCATCAGTAACCAAATGGTAAATAGGTAGTATAAATTCAGAGATAGACTATACTTCATCTGTACTCCAGTCTGCCTTATACTAGATTCAGAAATCTGAGACCAATAATGTATACATGCTAATATGCACAGTAAACACAGCATCCTTATTCCTAAGCTTACTCTTTTCTTGCAAGTCTGTGTTGCAATAAAGGTGAGGACCATTGGAATTAAGAGAACTTCCCACTATCTGATGCGATTACCTGCAGACCTCTTGGTAAGTATATATACCAGAGTTCATTCCAAAGGCATAAATAGAATGTACACATATACATTTTTTAAATAAAATTAATTTCAAACTCAGTCAAAACACTGTATGCAGAAATTTCCTGAATAGTATACACAGATGTGCATACATTACATTCTTCACAAAAAACAGGCTGTCAAAAAATTTATTTAGACAAGAAACTCTACCACCTAAAAAACCAAGTTAAATTCGTTGATTTTTATCTAATACTGAAATTTCTTTTTGAAAGAAGATCTAAGAGTTGTTTGTGGATTGTTTTCTTTAATTGCTAGTATTTCTCATTTTGACTAATCAACAGCAATTCATTCATTACCTGCAAATTTAATTGAGCAATAAGTTTCTCATTACTTTTACTTCTTGATTCCAGAGATACAACTTCATGAGAACGACCACCATCCAATGCTAGCATTAGGCGTTCTATTTCTTTGTCTCTAAGCTCAACCTTTGAAGAAAAAAAACCTTCATCATCTTCCGTAGCATTTAACAGTACCTTTGTTCTGATATGCCCCTATGCAACGCTCAGTAAGAAGAGATGTCTCTAACAATTAAATTTTTAAATTTAGTATTCAATTTTCTTGAATTCCGCATTTTTCTGAACAAAGCAATTTCTCTGAAATGAAACTAAACAAATAAAATTTATGGGAGAGAAAAGAACCACCACCAACAAAATGAACAAGTCCTAGCAGATTATTTTCTTGGAGAGCAACCAAAGAATTTAATTCACCAAGATGTGACTGAAAAAATGATGTTGGGGTTGGGTCCCACTACTCCTCAGATATTGAAAGATCCATAAGATACAAACACCTGATGCAATTCCCTCATTTATACAGATTGTATTGCCTTTTCGATCCAATCTAATTAAAGAGCTGTAAGATCTGCTGTCCATGAATTAACCTCTGTAAAATAAAATGAAATATAACCAGTCCAAACAATAAAAAAATTATCCTAATGTACCCGTAGATCAAATTAATTTTAACCGGTGGATATTTCTACACTAAAAAAACCCTAAATGTACAAAAAATTGAGCTTATAATCATCAACTACAGTTTATTTAGTGTAACTTTTATGTAGACAAATCTATAAGCAAAGGAGGTGGGGTAGCATTTTAATATTGTTGCTGTCTTCAAAGCTACAAATTCAAAACAGCATAGAAGAAAGAAAGAATTAGAATAATTATATTTTATAACACCTACAATGGTTAAAATAAAAATAAAATAATAGTATTTTATAACACCTACAAGGTTAAAGTAAAAATAAAATTATAATCAAAGCTATTACAAATAATTAAAACAAAAAAAGAAAATAATATAGTGAAACAAATGTAAACATACCTGCTTGCTGTAATTCTTCTTTCCGTTTTCTGATATCTCTAGTTTTTCCTGTAACTGTGTCACTTCTGACTGAAGTTCTTGTATTCTGAAACATAGCAATATCCTGTTTATCTAGATTCATGAATGAGCCCTCCATGCACAATAATTCAATACTGTTATTTTCTCCTTGCTCTCGAACGGAAATATTTCACCAAAAAGAAACTTGCTGATACAAAATATTAATATAGAAGCTATTGTTTGAGATACTGTGGCAGGCCAATCTTGCCTGGCTGTCAGACCCTCACTTATCCTCTCACTCCATCTCCTGAAAAAGACAGTGGGATAAAGACCTGAGGAAGATTAATTTGTTAACAATTGAGTAGGATGATAAGAAACACAGATAAGAAACAAAGACAACTCAAGACCATCTTCCACCCACCTCCATTTCCTAGGCTCAACCTCATCCCTTCATTCCCCACTATTCTACCTCCTGTCCTCAAGAAGTTGCCCCCCACAGCCAACTCCTCTAGCTTTATTGTTCAGCATGTCACCAAAGGGTATGGGATATCCCTTTGGCCAGTCTGGATCAGCTGTCTTAGTGCTGTCCCCTCCCAGCTCCTCACTGGCAGGACAGCACAGGAAGCTGATACGTCCTTGGCTCTGTGTAAGCACTGCTTAATAACAACTAAAACAATGGTGTTACCAACACTGTTCTCATCCTAAATCCAGAAGACAGCACCATACTAGTGACTAGGATGAAAATTCATTCCATCCCAGCAAAAAACAGGACATTGTTCTTTAAAAACTATTTCACCATGAATCCTTTCCAAGGGCTACAGTCCATATATAACAGACAGCTGCAGCATGGGTGCCCCACTTCTCACCCACTTCTCATAAAATCCACCCTAGTATGGGCTCTTCTCCATGGGCCACAGGTCCTGCCAGGAGCCTGTTCCAGTGTGGCTTTTCTTTCCACAGACTGCAGCCTCCTTCAGAGTACATCCACTTGTTCAGGTGTTTTCTCATTCCTCCCTCTAATAGCTGCTTGCTTTTTTTTTTTTTAACTTGTTCTCAAGTATGCTTTCGCTGAAGGACCATTAGTTTGGCTGATGGGCTCAGCTCTGGCTATTGGTGGGCTCATTTTGGAACCAGTTCAGGGCAGCTGTGTCTGGCACAGGACAGCCCTTGATCTCCTCTCACAAAGGCCACCCCTGCAGCTTCCTCACTAACAAAACCTTAACAAGTAAATCCACTTGCAGGCATACTCAGAGTAAGAAAAATTTTATTGAACCTTTTGTAATGTAGGTTTCCAAGCCAAAAATAGTATTACATAAGTGAGAATATGCCAGCCTTCCACTATAAACACAAAAGATCAGTTTCCCCCTGCACAAAATTATGTCTGTTTTTTTTTCAGAATCCCTTACTTAACATTCAGCGCAAGAGTAAATCCTATATAGAAATCATAACATAAATCCTTTAAGGATATAAGTAGCATATTAAGTATCATTGCAATTTCAACAGAAGCAGCAAGGTCAATCACCAAGTAAAATCCTATTTAAGAACTATAAAGTTCTCAAAACATCATGAAACCTTTTTCCTCAGGCAAATTTGAAAGGCAGAAGGAGGTGCTGAAGTCACAGCAGCAGATATTTAATGCCTAACATTGAAAATTCTTTAGATTACCGATTATCAGCCACCTGAAGAAGGTCTGCAATGTAGGGGTCCTCTGGCTGAGGCACTGGGTAGGCACTAACAGCTGATGGTGGGACAGGCTGGTCTATCTGCATGCGTTGACGCCTGAATGGGATGTTTCTTTTTCTGCCACCTGAAAAAGCCCCAAGTCAAACAGCTATTTATGTGATGTTAAAGCAAGAGGGTCTTTGCCTTTTGTACAAAGTGCGATTCAATATTTATCCCACTGCTTCTGAACTGACACAAAGCATCATTTTAATCTGAGTGAAGTTAATAATCTGTTCAACCCAGACATCATTCCTGCAGATAGCATTGGTTTTGCAGAAGTTCAGTTTTAAAATAAGGAAATATGTGAAATCTAGTACAAGTCATTTGCTCCAGTGCTTAAGTCTCAAAACAGTCTAGAGGTTGAACCTGCTGAAGCTGTAACTGATTTACCTTCCTTCCAGCTTAAACACTATCTAAATGCATTAAGAGTCCTTAATAATAATGGCACAAATAAAGCCTTTGCCTCTTTGAAAAAAACAAATGTGCATTCAGCAACAGAGAGAGAAAACAATACAGAAAACAGGAGAATTAAGGAGCAAAGGACAGGAGCAGATTTACCAGCAAAAGAAAGGACACAGAAGCAGCGGTTATTTGGCCCTGTTCCCCTAGCAGTTAATGAAAACAACTAACAAAGCTAAGGTAAAAGATCACAAAAAACATTTTGCTTTCAAATTTAAGAGCCATTTCATGACTAGCTTAAACTTCTGTGACGTTTACAAGTAATCCTTTTCCTTCTATCCTACTATCATTTGTATCATAAACACATAGAGCAAAGTAGGTTATTTGGTTGCATAGTAGCATTATATTTAAAGAAAGCAAAACATTTTACAGAGGGAAAAATTACTCTCCATCAAACAAATATGTATGTGAAGTTTTTGATGCTATAGTATGGAAAAATCTTGTAAGAGTGGTGGACAAGTAGTTAAGTATGAGGGAAGAGAGACAAAAGTGTAACAGCATTTTTGAAGCAAAAAACATAGAATATAGAAAGGTATGAAAAAGTATGATTTTTATTTTCACCCCACTACATTATTTCCCTCAGGTGCCAAAAAGATGGGTAAGATCAAATGACTTTGAAGGAAAGAATTAATTTTACAGTACACTTCCCGTTATCACCCTTAATTTGAAGCAAAAGGAAGAAAAATTGAAAAAATGGGAGAAGTAATTAACCCAACAGTAATATCCTCAGCATCTTAAGTTAGTAAGAAAAAAAATACCTTTTAAAGGTGTAAGCTTTCAGAGGGTTGGACTATTTGTCTGCAGACATATTTTGCACCTTGCTACTTTTTGATCTTGGTTAATAAAAATCTGAATTACTCACTTACATAGCATCAGTTAGCTATCAAAACACTCAAGTATATATTAGAAAAAATGGAGTAGGTTAGGAGTAGCATTAAAAGATGGAAATAAAAACCATTGAGCAACAGTGCCTTTCAGCCATGCTTTAACTTAATAAAGCCTTTAACTCTAATGAATTCAAGTTTGTATACAAATTGGTCCACAGCACAACTGATGAAATTTCTTGCACACAGAGAGGAAGACTGAATTCAGAGCCCAAAGTTTCAAAAGTTAATGTCATTCTATTAGACAGTGTTATTTTACTTCAGTAATTTCTCTTCCTATATGGAAAAAATATATGTATATTCTGAAGAGCCAAAAAAAGAAAGAAAAAAAAAAAAGCCAAGAGAAATATTACCTGGGATTATTTTCACTCACCAGGAGTTTGCACAACCGCTTGCAGATTCTTCTCTTGAAGCTGCTGAATTTTTTCAGTCTTGGCTTTGCTCTCCTTTTCCAGCAGTTTAATTTTATGCACATACTGGTTATTCAGGAATTTCAAGTCAACTGCTTCATTTTCAACACTCCTTAAGCTGGCTTTCAAGTCTTCAAGGGAGAGAAAAAGCAATTTTATTTTTTTTATTCACTAAAGTAGGTATGCAAGTGATGCTTATATTCTTTTTCCACAACATAAAGTTTCCGAATACCCACTGGTAAGTTTACATATGTACACATAAGCACTAATACATTTCTTTTAATTACAAAAGGAATATCCTCACATGAGCTTTAATTAAAGGCACCAAAATTAACGACAACTTACAAGTAGAACTACAGATAAATGATTCTGCAGATTTGTCCACACTTTTGACGCAAAAG
This sequence comes from Centrocercus urophasianus, assembly GCF_019232065.1. Lineage (NCBI taxonomy): Eukaryota > Metazoa > Chordata > Aves > Galliformes > Phasianidae > Centrocercus > Centrocercus urophasianus. Next base: position 25,349,827 of record NW_024884475.1, on the reverse strand, counting down.
AATTTTGAAGAAGTCTCACAACTTTTATATTACCTTTAATATGACAATCAGATTGCTCTTTCAGCTTTAATATTTCCAAATGCAGCTCATTATTTTCCCTGGTAAGTTTTGCATTCTCAGTTTTATACGGTTCTATAATAGCATCATAATTGCTGCATTCTTTTTCGATTTTTCCAGCAGATAACTTTGCACTGCGCAGGCTCTCTGTTGTATGAACAAGGTCACTAGAATCAAGGGCCAACAGACAAGATCACAACGTTATCAGCCTTTAAACCGTTGCTTCAAATATTTATTAAAACCTTAGAAACAAAACCAGACCATGTTAAATGTAGAACACATAAGTTGCAAGAAAAACAAAGAGAACATTAATGTAAGAAAAAAGCAAAGACAAAAATCATTTGCTTAAAAAAAGTATATAGGAAAGGACTGGACAAATATACAAAATAAAGGTATGGAGAAATTCACAACTAATAATTCAATAAACTCTATTCTATCTGCATTAGACATTAGCTATTTCTAGAACCAATTTTTTTTTTGCATGTTTAGTCAGATATAACTAGATGAATATGGAAATTATTATGTTCCTATTGCATCAAAGCCATGAAACATCAGAAACGTTAAGAAGGTGATAAAAAAGTTTGTTCTTCTATTATTATCCTGTGCAACACCAAAGACAGCAAACTTGAACTTCTCCAAATGGAATAACAAACAAGGGAGTTGTGAATATTTTATGCTCAGGTATAGTAGAGAGAATGGGGATTATTATACAACCAGCTATAAGTGCGTCTTCTAATTATCAGCAGCAACTGCTTTGGCTAATTGATAAGGTTAGAAAACTGAATTTTCCCTTGATTGCTGATCCTTAGAGACTATCTTAACAATATAACCAATTTAAAATAAATCTTAAGATGTTCTTACAGCTTAGGCAAAACCACTTGACTTCATCATATGCTGAAACCAAATGTTAGCCTTGAAATAAGATTGTTTGAAAATAATCTTTAGGCTCTTTTCTCTCACATTAAAAAAAAATAAAATAAAAATCAAACAATACCTACTACACGAATACAACGTTGTTTTATTTTTTATTTATTTATTTATTTTTAATCAATAAAGAATCTCTTTTGGAATACCTAAAAAGCTTTTCCACCAAAGGTAAACTCTCCACTCCCAAGGGCTGCCGGTAGCCCAGCTGATCCAGACGTTTCCTGAGGTTAACAAACTTCCTCTCTGCTGCTGTCGTCATTGTAAGTGCAGCCTTTGTAAAACTGAGGGAAGAAAGGACACCTGCAAAATATCGTCTGTTACGGCACTCCTCCCTTACAGAACAATAGACACAGAACCTAGTAATGGAAAAGTAATTTACTGTATAATACATAAGCATATTCTGAAAATTTAGGTAAACTAAAACAGAATCATAAGGCAACCAAAAAGTTTTCAGCATATTTGCATGTATTTTTTTAAATATTTGCCTTGCCAATTAATTGTTTATCACTGAGCATTTCCTAACATCAGAAAGCATTCAATGCCAGGTTGGATGGGGAGTGTGATCTAGTGGGTGGCAACCCTGCATATAAGGGGGTTGAACTGTGTGAACCTTCAGGTCCCTTCCAACATAAGTCATTCCATGAGTTTTAAGAGTATAAACACATGAGTTTTCTTTCTAGACCTGCATTGTGAAAAGATCTCTCCATAAAGATGACAAAGAAGTAGATTCTGATTTCTTGAATCAGCCATCAGGGTAGCGCCCTTCATAATCCAGACTGTTCCAAAAAAAAAAAAAAGAAACCTGTACACTTTTTATCTTTCATATCTAAATCTTGTTTTTAGAATTTACAAGGCAGTACTTATATTTCTACAATAATGTTAAGCATTCTTGAATTAGGAACAGCAGTGATTGTGTTACTGTACCAAGATCTTGTCTCACAGATCCATCTTACTAAAGAAGTAAGGTGATAACTCTTAATCCCATCTTCTCCTTAAGAACTAGATGAGTTAAAAAAATTAATTGGATTTGTTCATCAGGCTTGATTTAAGAGCATACGTTTTGGAAAGAAAAAGGATTTTTCTACTAGTTCCTTGAGAGAGTTTCACAGTGATGGCAAGAACAAAACTGCTTTACAACAAGTAAGGGAGTAAAGCTTTTCTACAGCAACCGTGCTTGTTTGTGCTCCAGTATAACCAAGAAGTGGATACAGGATCTTGTTAAATCATTGAAACCAACATTTAAGCGAGATTCAATTCCTAAATGTGGTCTAGGATTAAGAGATGACGAGAACTTTTAGGATGAATCACTGCCACGCCTTTCTCCTTCCTCAAGATTGAGAAATTCCTATCAATTCATTATTACCACCTTAATTAAACAGGAGAAAATATTATCTGACATTGCCTAGAGCCACATCTGATAACAAAATTAGTCCAAGAAATGAGTTATGTAATTTGTGCTGTAGGTCCAAAAGATGGAGTTAAAACAACCAGAAGAGCTGTGGGTTGTTGCTTCAGAATGCTTACCAGACGCTGGATTCTTTAAGGACAATAATCTTTGTACAATCTTGCGCACAGGAGAATGGAATTGGAAAGACATTACAGTAGTCTGCAGTAGTTGCAGAGCCAGCCCTTACAGATAACCACAGCACAAATCTCACATCCTAAGCTCTAGCAACAGGCCTTGAGTTTATCACGTCACAAAGCCTTCAATAACCTCTCCATCAGGAAAACAGGGTTTTCTGGAGATACAAAACGCATGTAAGAACGGCAGCGCAGCTTCATTACAGCCTGAGCTCAACCCAATCAGCATCCCGCGCCTCCGACAGCGACCACGTTTACAAACACAAAAAGCACGAGCTTCAGGATCAGGCCGCCGCGCGACGAGGCACCAGGCCGTGTAAGCGCACAGCGCACACGAACAGCGCGCGGCCACCGGCCCGCTCTGCGCCCACCTGCCCCGCCCTTCCTCCTCGCCGGCCTCCCTCCGGCTCAGCCTTACCGACACGCTGCTGAAGGTAAATTCTTCCAGGGCAAACCACAGAGGAGACGCCGAGACGTGTCACCTAGGCATCGGCAGAGCCCGGAGGGAACGAGAGCCCAGCGGCAGCCGGGTTAATCCGCGCTCCCCGCGGTCAGAGCGCATCGGCAGCGGCCGGTTTTGCGGCAGGAGCCCCGGCCCGGCCCGGCCCCGCCGCCGGTTTGAAAATGGCGCGCGGCGAAGCAACCACTTCCGCCCCGTCACCACAGCAACGCGGCACGCGCCGCCGGCCCAGCCAACAGCTGCCCGCGCCTGCCGCCCCGCCCCGCCTCTTGTCGCACGACCGGCATCCCTCGCGCTTGGGAGCGGGGCGGGAGGTGGGAGCGGAGGCGGCTCCGCCTTGAGGGGCCTGGCTGCGCTTACAGGCTTCGTCATGCGCTGCCCGGGCTGGGCTGGGGGAACTTCTGCTGCGCATAACCCCGCCCTCCCTGCTGCTTAACAAGGCTTAGCGGGGCTTATAGTGATGCTACATCACGCCTGCTAAAAGGAAGGAAGCACTTGAGAAATAGAGCGGCGCTCCGTCAGTACCCAGGGACATCACCCCAGAAGCAGCTCTGCATTGCCGCCTGCCTGAAATAACACGCCTCAGAGACATAAAGAATGCGATGAACAGATTTTAATTGAGAATGACGGCCACCCTCACATCTCAGAACATGAATTCATATTCCCACTGCTTATGTTCCACAACCATACTTTCTGGAACAAGGATGGGAAGAGATGTGGCAGTCTTTAATGCTTGTGTAATCTCCAAGATGCAAAGTACTAGTAGAGATGGTAGTACCCTTTTGTGTACTACACACGTAGTGCTTGCTGCTTTTAGCAAAAGAGGGGTTATAAATAAAAGTATCTGAACATTAGGGGAGGGGAAAAATGTATACAAAGTGTTTCACGGAATTAATGCTTTCAAACACAGTGCATAGAAGAGCAACAAATGACCAAAGGTTTCACTTTGCCCCGAACAACATTTGAAGCGTATACATACTGAACAGTTAGCTATACACACATACTGAAATACACCTTATAAAAAAAAAAAAACAGCATCTATAGTGTTTGATTCCCTTATCATACAGGCACAGACTTTGCTAGCTTCTCTGTCCCTTTATAGAACCTTAATGAGATTGTGCAATACTGGAGCAGTAGTCTAAAATATCCTGTATAGTGAATTCCATAGTAATTCCTGATCCAGGATAGCAGCGAGCTATCAGCCCTTCAAAGTGCTTGTACTGTCGTATGAACTCATCTTGCATTGAATGCCACACAACCTGCCAACAAAAGCAAATTTTAGGAAATGACAACTGGTACAGCATACTAAATGTGAACTACAGGACACATTAGCTCATTAATTTATTCCCAGTTAAGGTGACATGAAAACTAAAGCTTGTCAAAAACAAAGTTCAGTAAAGTGAGCTACTGCATTAAAAATTCTCAAAGTTTCTTACCTATCAAGTTTCTTAAAGATCATTAATATTCACATCACTCCTACCAAGTGTATTACAAAGCAGAAAAAAAAAGAGGTCAGTCTTGAAGAGGCTGCTTCAAGGAAAGCAACCCAAACCAGACCTGCATTCGTATTCACACTCTTAAAAGCTGTTAAGGCACACTTAACTTGTCATTACAACAGGAAGAAAGTTTACATAATATAATACAAGATCTAAATAATACACTATCAGAAAAAGTCTAGCTGAACTATATTCTACTGCAGTGTACGAGCCAAATTTCATGCTAAATTAATGGCTCATTTCAGTCTAGTTCCTTCTATTTCCATCTTATTTTGAAGAATAGAGATCACTCACTAATGGACAGATAAGGAATCATAAAGGGATTTTCTTTCAGAGATCTATTACCATACCTGAAACCAATCTGTTATGATAAATACAATCAGAAAAGGATTATTAAAAACAAACAAACCGCCACAAAACAGTTCAAAATTCAGGGGTTTTCAGAATTTTGCTGAAGCTATCTCCCAGGATACGCATACAAAAAAAAAAAATAAAGACCTTTCTGCAAACATACAAGAGATTTTAAGCCATGAATTAGTTTACCTGAAGTAAGTTTTCTTCTTCACAGAGATGTTTATCTACCTTCTTGTAAAGATTATCCAGTCCTTTCTTGACTTCTTTGCCAGGATACTCCTTTATAACTTTACGAAGCTCTTGTTTATTAAAAGCCAGTTGATAGCTTACTTCTTCTTCTCGTATACCTTGGGCCACGCGAGCTTCAACACCTTCAAAAAAATGCTAACAAACAATAATACTATTAATGTTTGTCATAAATACAAACTAATAAACTGCAAAAATTCTGGTCAAACTGCATCTTCAACAAAAATGTGGGGAATGCACAACAGTTGTTCTTTTTAACATAAGTTGTGCTGATCCATATACATTAAGGAACAGCAAACCAATGCAGTACTAAGTAAGTAATAAGGTAAAACTGAAATTCATAATCTACAGAAGCAGTCAAGCTTTCAGTTACCACCTCGTAACTAATACTGAACCAGCCTCAAACTCCTCAGTTTGTGAGACCACAGGTTAGGAAAGCATTGGATCTTTCAGATAAACTGACAAAGCATTTAAATTGGAAATTTTCTTCTTAAATCATAATTATACAAGAGCAGTATTGGTTCATTATTGCCCTCTTTTCTCAAGATTCCTCACCATGTTGATCAACATAAAAAAAATGGAAAGAAATATGCTTATGAATGTGCACGTAGCACTGTAACATCATTTGAAGCATTGCACTGACTCTGGACAGGATGGAATTAATTTTCTTCACAGCAGCCTTATGATGCTGTGCCTTGGACTTGTGGCTAAAACAGCGTCAATAACACCACAGCATTCTGCTATAGCATAAGAGTGCTTGCACTGCATTCAGACTTTCCACACACATCCTGTCTTCCTCTTGCCTCCTCCACAGTAGACTGGCATTGGGCAAGAAGCTGGGAAGGGACACAGCTGGGGCAGCTGAGAAGCCGGCCTAAGTGTATTCTCTAGCATGTAACATAATGATCAGAAATAAAAAGTGCAGCTAGAGGAAGTGGAGCAACTGCTTGTCCTCAAGGGTGGCTGTTGTTCAGAGTCAGGTCAACCTACAGAAAGTTAGAAGTGGTAATAAGCATCTTAATTTTCAAGAAAAGAATACATCTTACACTATTCTGACAATAAATGGCTGTAAGCTGTGAAAGCCTGGAGTCCTGCTTATTGAAAAAGCAATTGAAAAATGGAAAACAGAGCAGAACAAGATTAAGTTGAATGCATAGCTCAACTTAGGACATATGGAAATTTCCTAGAACTTTTCTTACAGTTATATGAATCAGAAAGGACAGTAATAGTCTCTGCAGTTGAGGTGGGGGAGATGATTCCAAAGCTCCCAACTGCTCTTCAAGGTAACAGCTGTGGATGAAAACTAGATTTTTCATGGCAAAGTACAGTGCTGACTACACAAGTAATTGTGTATTAAATAAACAGTTTTGAGGAAGGAAAAAAGTGAGGGGAAAAGTAGAGCACTTTAGGCAGCCATGCTTGAGTCTAAAATAGACAGGGATTATGGTAGATGCAGTGATAAATAGACTGGACATTGCAAACTAACCATGTAAGAAAAAGTTATATACGTACTTTTAAATTGTGTAGAGTAGTATATAGCTAGACTGAAGTATACTTACATTTAATTTCTCAAGAGGCTGTCCAAGTGAGTAGACTACATAAGATTGAAGATGTTCAGTGTATTTCAGTTTGGCTTCTTTTTTCTCAGCTTCAAGACAAGAAATTTTCAACCGAGAAAGTGTTGCAAAAATATGATGGAAATTCTCCATCATTACCACATCCCTGGGTGTTTTCTGGCTTTCATTAGCTACTTTTTCAACTGAAAGATAAGGGAAACAAAATATTTAGAACTCACAGAGGACAACCAAATTCAGAAAAACATAACTGATGAGCAGAGAAAAAAAATATATGGAATTTTATCACAGTGATAAAAACCACAGTGTGGTTTTGTTTTGTTTTTTACTTTTTGCAATTTTTAATTCTATGTGAAGTACTACATTTTTCTGACTTGTTTCAACATTACTTGTGAATTAACTACCATGCTGCATTAAACATACTGCTTGCATTAAATTTGCGTATCATTTTGATATTGTTTTATCTCCATTACTTATTTCTATCCCTTATACTCCCTCCATCATAAATACTTGTTGAAGTTCATGCTGTACTAGTGAAATTTTTTTTCTAAGTTCAACTGAAATTCTTTTAAATCTCTTAAAATATACTTCCCTGAATTCTTCCTAGTAGTAATTCTACGTGTATGTTTTGTGTATGGTTTGACTATTAGTGTCTACCTAGTTTCATCACTTGAACAGTAAATTCTGAAATACTGAATAGTTGGCTACAATCAATGTTTTTAAAATTCACTGTCCTACCAACTTCTACTATGAACTGTAGTCCATTATATTGTGCAATGACACATCTTCACAACCTCCTAATGTGTTCAGAACTCCTGTGCTACAGTTTCCTCAAACAAGCTTTATTGCTAGAACTTCCCTCTTCCTTAGCTTCCCTCTGAAAAAAGAGGTAAGTCTCAGTGGTTGGAAAGCACTATAGGCAGAGTTGTCTCAAGGTATGTACACAAATCAGTGTGGAGGTGTCTCCCTGTTGCTTAAAAGGTAAGTACAATGTTTCTGGGGTTTAAATTTCTATTACTTCAGCTTTTTCTTTTTTTTCTTTTTTTTTTTTTTTTTTCTTTTTTGTTAATAACAAAATAAATGAATAAAAACAGGAGAACAAAACTGTTCTGGTTTACCAGATCAGAGTTGGGAAAACAGGGAGGGATAAGAGAGACCTTCTACTGTGTCAGGCTAGGACACAAAGGACCTCAACTGCGATGAAATGGTCAAATTCCTAGCCAGAACACAAGGCTACATAAGGACTGAACAGTACAGCATTAGATCCAAATGACAGGGATTCCACCCTATCTCATCTTCTCATTTAAGCTATGCTGATGAAGAAAAGCCAGAAAACCACTTCAGTCTGGGCCAGTAGTATTGCAGTTATTTCCCCTCTACTTCCCGAGTCCTGAACCACTCCCCCTGTCATAATCAAAAGTTACTTTACAGGTATGTGTTAAAGGAAATATCTATGGTTTGCTGGTTTGCTTTTAAAGATTACATTTTATCAAAATGTTTCACCTTACTTCTGTAAATTAGAGCTGGGGTTTTTTTGTGGTGGTTTTTTTTTTTGGTTTTTTGTTTGTTTGTTTGTTGTTGTTTTTTTTTTTTTTAAATCAGTACAATGCTGGTCATGTGCTTTACAGCACAGATTCTTTAAAAAACCCAAAATATTATCAATTAAATGGAGCACAATATACCTATGTAGGAGGAATGAATTTAGTAAATATCACCAAATGAGAAGACCTACCGCTGATAAAAACAGCTCGAATAAGTTTTATGTATGCTTTATCCAGATCTCCTCGTCGTTCTGCATTTTTGAAAATTGACTCAGCAAGGGCTGCAAACTCTTCAAATTCAGCAACAAATGGAAGGATCCCAACTTTACTTTTCTTTGAGATTTTTACTTCATCCATCTGTTTCATTTGATTGCTCTAAAATTGAAAGGAAAGAAACACAAAAATCAGACTCTACAATACAACTCCAGACCATATATTAACTAGTAAGACAAAAAAATGAATATATCAAAAGTAACATATTTAATCAGGGAGATCATTTTATCTTTTAATTACAGCATCTACTGTTTTTTCTTTTTAATCTTCACAGATTTGTTAAAAGTAAAAACTGTGAAGAAAGGTAAGTAAGATCTTACAGCTTTTATATTCCTCTGCTTGCTTATTTAGCATTAAGAAAAAAAAACTACAAAAACGAATCCACAACTTATCCACCAGAAGCAATTAACAAGTGACAATTAAGACTTCCATTCCACAACTTCACTTTTTAGAATCAACCCAGCAAACAATTCATTTTGCCATAGAAAGCCTCTTTAATCTTCTGTTGAAATTTTATTTCTCAGTATAAGCTAAAAAACAAACAAACAAAAAAACAGCTTCAAAGTACCTCAAGCATTGCTCTGACAATAAATGATCAGTGTTGCCACACTGGCCTGGACTCAAATTACACTTACAGTAATAAAAACAAAAGCAACAGTCACACAAACAAGAATCTGTACTAAGGTTGCCTTATTAACAATAGCAAATTTCCTTGGTGGCAGAAGCTGGCAAATCTTTTGGCAGTAGGAATGAAATCTTAATGTTTAACAAAACTCTGTGTTTTGTTTAATGATAAAAAATACCTGAACACATGGACTAGCTGTCTATTCAGCGTATTATAAAGATTTTAATTTTCCCTTAAGTCTGTGAGGTTTTTTTTTAGCTTTTTTTCCTCCCGCCCGGGGGTGAATGTAAAAAAGCCAGAGCACTATTATTTTTACTTGATCAACTTCAGTAAAAGTTCTAAACTACTACAAGAGTCAGCTAGCTCACAGAATTAAAATTTTGAGAACAAGAGGATGTATTTCTTAAAAATAGCTCATTATTCAAGAAAACTGGAATGGAGTGGGAAGAGAGAAACAACTGCTAGTTAATTTCTTTTTTTTTTTCAATAAAAAAAAGTTTGGCCAATATAATACCAACAAAGACACTCATTTTCACTTCAAATTAAAGCAAAAAGTCCTAACTATAAAATCCTGAAATCAAATTGAAAAGGAGTGGACTTTCTATAATAGTACAGTTAGCCTAAATAGCAAAACTAAAGAACTTACAATGCATTTATCAAAGTTCCTTTTCACAGTCACCAAAACATTTCCAAGAGTTGTGCTGAGAAAGGAAGCTGGGTCCACATTTTGTGCAGTCCATACGTGATGGCTCATCTTAACTAACATATAGAGGGAATTAAAGCTATCTATTTTGTCCCCCAGTGCTATAAGATTGTTCAGCTCAGGTTCAATACAACGAAATATTTTTGTCATCATTTGTCGAATCATGTCCTTCCTAGGAAAAATATATAAGAAAAATATTAGTCAGACAGTTTACTGGATTATTTGAAGTGTTCTTTGATACACGTTTTAGGATAAATTTATTGCTTGTAACAAGTCTCATTTGCAACCAGCACGTCTCATGATTTTCAGAAAGCTGTCTCACTGTAAAAATCAACAGTCATAGGTATGAAATATTCCAACAAAACATCTTCTATGTGAAAGCTGCCACACACTTAAATTCAGAATTTTGCTAAGCATATTTTATATATTATGGAGTCTAGTTTCACTTTGCAGCTATGTATTTATTATATTGTAGACAGAAACTTTCATCCTGCACACAGGATTTTTTTTTATATATTTGCTGTTGCATTAATGTGACTACTTACAAATTTAGAGTTCACCATTCATTTTCACTAAAAGGGAACAATTTGTTATAGAATGTTATAATCAAATAAATTCACACGTAGACTTAAAGAATAAACAGCATCAGCACATACTCAGATGACACTGTCTGTGGAACACCAGACATGTATGAACGAGATAAATTTCCTCCATCCATTTCCTCTGTTTCATTCTGTAAGAACAAGGAGTATATGTATAGGAAGTTGAAAGTTCGTCTCAAATTCTGTATTGAACTGACAAGCATGTCTAATGAAAGCAATAAAATTATCAGCTTTTTTATTTTCCCCCCAAAGTAAATACAATGGTTGGCGTGGTTCTGGTATAAGATCTCCAGTCACGTTCTCCAGCACTATGTGCAATTACTCCCCATTGCCTTCCTGCATAATATCACAATTCAGCATATTTAGTGTGAACTTACAGGGAAATTGGGCCATGGCAAAAGAAACATGCCAGTTTCTTAAATAACTTTTGTAATGACAGCCAAAACCCAAAGACTGCTAGTAGAGAAGAAACTACTCATCACTCAGAATCACTTAGCCAGATAAATTCTAAAGTTAACTTTTAAATGGGTCTCTTATGAGACTTGCTCAGTATTTTTAAGTTCTGCCACTGAAGAAAGAGAGTCATACCGTTGTTGTTCCTGAGACATTCTGATGTTGCTGTAGTTTGAAAAATTTACTTATGAAGTCCTGTTCGGCCAGACATAGGGGCTCCAGTTCACTTAATACTTGCTCAAAAATCTAAAGAAATCAAATACTTTAATCAACACATTGACTAATTTAAGCTGTTACAAATACTATGTTTAATTATTATTACATATTATTTATTTTTTTTTACTGCTTATCTTCAGTAAGTGTTAAAAGGCCAATTTTCACCTAATAAAAATGCAAACAGTTGCAAACAGTTCAGAGCTTCTATCACTAAGAGTGCTACCTGCATCTTAAGGTTATTCCCCTTCCTATTTTGAATGGATGAGAGGGAATAACCAGTACTTTTCCACAACTGAAAGTTTCTTAGCCTAAGGACAGACTTTTGTGCTGTAGTGAACACCTTAGAATTTTAACAAGCAATAAGTTCTGCCACCATTTTTTGTCCCCATTTGCTAAGATGACAAAAAGTAAAAATCTCTCACTGAAGAAAACAAGTAGAAGGTAACTGTTGTGTAGAAAAAGTTGGTATCTAACTGCTACAGAAACTAATAGCAGGTCTTGTGTGCTGAAATAAGAATATTCATTGTGATTATGTTCATTGTAAAATGAAGCACTATCTTGGAAGTAATTAATCTTAACTAGTATGAGCTACTGAAATTCTCAGGTGTTAGACATATGTCCAGTCTATAGTGTTTACTTAACATAAGTATTTCTCCATAAATATTTAAGGATCAAGATATACAATAATTCACACAAGTAAATCCAATGGTAAATCTCTTCTGGAAATTCAGCTAAAAAAGGTAAATGAAAAAATCACTATGTTTGCTCAATAGCTTGCAACTCTGTATATATCCACATTCACATTTTCCCAAAGGGTGAGAAAAAGTCATAACACTTGTACAGGACTATTTAAAAAAAAAACAAAAAACTATTACTTTAATTCTAGAAAAAAATGCTGCTACCTGTTGTCCTCATTTATATTTAAAAACATTAAACGCTTACAATATTTCCTTCCAGATGGAAAAAAGAACAAGGATTTGAAGAGTGAGAGAAAAAAAAAAAAAGAATTTTTATTAAAAAAAATATATATATAAAGAATCTCTCTTTCAGAATGAGTACTCTTCCTTCCCTTCCCCCTCATGCTGAGGTGTTAATTCCACTAAGTGAGTTTTGTGACTTCAAAAGGGTCAGGAAAATAAAAATTATAATAACAATGAAAAAATAGATGCTGAGGACACAATAGATGTGCTGAAGATACTCCAAGAACAATAAAGTGTAGTTGGTTAAAGCTGAAAACTGACAATGACCTTCCTGTGATATCAGTATAAATAAGACTTCAGGACCATGCTCAGGTCCTGGCTAAACTGCCAAAATGGAGCAGAACTCCTAAACACTTGTAGAGAAACACTTGAGAGAAAGTCAAAGAATCAGTTGAGTTCCTATTTGCTTAAAAATGCACACTGACCCAGTTCAAAAAACATGTACTTTTTTTTAAATAACTGAGATGGATATGGAACACAGTTCTAATACACAGGTAAGTAGAATTCCTATGCAACATTTTTGCTTTACCTTATCAAATTTTGTTCTATCAGCTACATCAAGATCAGAAGCAGACATGTTTCCCATGTCCAACAGTGAGGATGACTGAGACCTACGATTTCCTGAACTCTGAACAGAAAGCTTATTTAGGCTAGAAGTGGATCCAGTCAATTTTCCAGAGCTTCCATGAAGACCTGTTAAATAAAAAAACCATGAAAGAGAGATGCAAAGGTAGAATAAAATCCTCAAGAGCAGGTTCATTACCAAATGTAGGACTACTAGCAACTTCTGATCTTCTATGTTAAAAACATCCAACAACTCACTTTATTCTAGACTGAAAATGCTCTTCCTATAAATAAGTTATTTTCTCACTATAAAGTAAGTGAAATGCTTCAGCAAGTTTTAAAGTTTACTACAATTCAGACATCTAATCCCACATTGTAAATTATGAAAGAGGTATAACAGGATTTTTCTAACAGATACAGAAGTCAAATACAGGAATACTAGGGTATTGTCCTTGAAAGCTGGGAAGCAAAGATCAGTTATGATCTTTGTGAATGTCTACTTTGGACAAAGCTGCCATAAGAATAATATTTTATTCAAAAGAGGGGAAGAAATAAAAATCAAAAGTTTTACAGGCACTTTCCACTTTTAACTTTTTTTTTTTTTTTTCTTTTTTTTTTTTGCTATATAGCTATTTTGTCTGACCTACAATCCCAGACGAACTTTGCTGTTACACTGATGCTACTCCCTATGAGCAAAACTAGTGTTCAGACATTTCTCCCTGGTATTCTAGAGCTTTCCCTTGGGTGAGGTGCATTTTGTTCTTGATGTCTGAAGTTTTCTGAAATGCTGAAACAGGATGAAGAAAGCCAGTAACAAAAACAATGCAAAACAAACAAATAACAACAAACACAAAACCACAAGAAGTCATCAATATTTGACTCAAATGTAAACTTCTCATACCTCAACCGTAAAGAAGCTTGAAAGCAATCCTGCACATTTCATTTAATTGCCATATTAGCATCTTGACATGACTTTCCTGCTCTAGGGGTATGTGCAAATTTATATATTCAATAGAAGCTGAAAGAGTCTGAAACTAAGACAACCTCTTGGGCATAAACACTTCTTTTAGATCACTTACTAGCATGGGGAAAGTAAGAGACACAACCTTTACATGCAATACTTCTCTATTTCTATCTTGGGCAATCCTGGCTGCCCTTAATTTTTGCCTTGCAAAAACCAGGATTCTGCTAATGCTTATTTCATACAGAACAGAATGCTCTAGCACTTGGTAGGCTTCCCATGATGCAGCACTACATCTTTACATTGACACACATGCACTGACAATACCAACTAATGCAACTAGTCATACTCACTCTCAGTTTCCTGTTTGACAGCACTTTCTTTTCGAGGCAGTGTAGCTGGGATGGATTAGGTTGCAAGCATCAAAGACAAAGACAAGTTAAAATGCAGTTTGCACAAACCATGCACAAGATGCAAGTTAAGCTCTAACTGGAAAGAAACATGCAAAGAACTATAAGCAGCAAGTAACTACATGGCAAACACATTTAGTTGGAGAGGTACTATCCTAGAAATTGAGAATCTAAGCTACATGGAAAACAATACACTTTAGTTATTAAATTTTTTCCTATACAGTATATTTAAATACATATTGCTAAAAATATTAAGTTCTCCCAAATTGAGAAGTTTACTGAATTAGGGATTTATATGTAAGAGTACATATTGCAAAAGACTCAGTTTTCATGATCAATCATCATACTGATACCAGACAAATAAATTTAAATGCATTTACGCGGTTTTGTACTGAGTCAGAAATAATTTTCCAGCTCTTCAATTTAAAAAAATAAAATAAGAACAAAAACACAGTACTGCAAAAACCATTTGTATATGAGGTAGGACTGGTTAACTAGTTCTGCTGTTAGCAAATCAGAGTGCTTACATTGAGAATACATCTCTGTATTCATGCCACATCAAAAACTGATGACTTCAAATTTGAAGAGGATGAAAACAGTGTAATATACTAAAAATAGCAAGTTTTTGGTTTTTTTTCTAGTTTATGCCAAATAAAACACTTCCCTCAGGTGAAATTCAAGAAGAAATTAACAGTAAGTGGGCATTGCAAAAATTTCCTCACACCTGTAGAGAATCCCTAACAAGTAAAAGGCATTTGCATACATACACTAAAAGCAGTATGTAGTATTAGGAAGATTTTGATGAGGATGGATCCCCGAAATGGAGCAGCCAACAGAACCTACTGTGATAGAATGAGCAACAAACACGTCTTAAATAACAGATGTTCTCAAGTAGCCAACACCATTGACAATTTCAATGTCAAAATCAAAGTTAATTCCAATCTAGTTTTTAAATCTTGGGTTTGGGGCAGTTTTTGAATAAAGAAGTGTAGGTTACATATATTTATCTTATGCACATGCCATGCATTTGTCCCTTTTCTTCATTGTCCCCAGTTTCCAAATGCATGGGACCATATGACAGAACATGAAGAACCTATAGGCAAAAATCAGGCCCAGGACAATCAGAGGCATCATACTAGCTTTTCAGAAGCCACGTAATGTAAATGTATAACAATAGTAGCACATTTACCCACACTTGATTTTGTGGTATTAAGGTATCAAAGTCTTGGCTTCATCAGAATAAAAAAGACTATTTAAGGCAAGTGTGAATGCTCATGACTCAGATTATTATTATTTTTCCCATAAAAATGCAGACAAAGAACCTTGCATTAGCACAGAATGCCAGAATTCTCCCAGCATCCCCACTGCATTTGAGGGATTCAAAGAGTAGTGCTATCCCCAAAGCACAGAAAAAAAAAAAAAAAAGAAGGAACACACACCAACACAGCTTGGAAACAGGTCATCCTCAGTGTCTGAGTACAACTGGAGCATTAAACACCTACACTACTTCTTAAAAGTTTGCTAATAAGTATAGCAGATATATAGATATATTTTGAATTAATGCACAACCAGTAGCATTGCAATCATTATATTCAACACGGAATGTTTTGAAATTACACATCATTATAAGCTGTTACAAACTAAATACACAACTTGATATTTAGATAAAGTGAAATCGTATTCATTTAACAGCTTTTCAAACACAGATAAATTGCTTTTCCATCTTTGCAAGTGATACCAATAAAAGCACTATCAGTTCCGAGGAGTGAAGCTTTATTGGTCTAATACGTTACCAAATTAGCTTCTTGCCCCAAGCACATGGCCACTGCTAGCCATTTTAATAGCATAATTTCCATTCATAGCATTACAATTCCTGGAGAGTCTCCACTTTTAGTTTTGGCTTTGCGATTGGTGCCTACCAGTTTTCACAGGACTGCATACTTGGGCCAAGTTTTCTATATGAGTCAGTCTCCAGCAAAACTCAAACAAGCAGACAGCTTTGTATGACTGAAAACGTTACATTACAAAAGAAATCAAACCAAGAGAACTGGTTAAAATATCCTTTGCTACTCTCTTCCTAGACTATTCTGTGCAAAGTTCAAACGTGCTTGAAATGTGCACAAACATATAACAGAAGGCTTCTCAAATGCAGCTCTTGCACTGGTGAATTGAAGGACCTCTTTCTCCAAAATGCCAGATCACAACATTCACAGACATCAGGGATGTAACTGCTACAAAAACCATTTCATCACAAACACAGATCACAAATGAAGTGCTAGGATACAATGTTTTAAAAGTCAATTTATACTAGGTTATATTTATAGAAGTGTTCAGTTCTACTAGTAAGATAGCTTTACAGGCTTTAGAAATTCAACTGTTCTGACAGTGTCACATCATGGCACCGCTTGTCCTCCATGTCCAATAGCTCGCCAAGACTAATCCTTCCAGCTGCCCACTCCCCCTTACTCAAAGCCTCACCACTATCCCCCTTCCGTACTCTCATTACTTTCCTCTGTTCTCCAACATCAGCAGAACCCAAAGTAGGCTTGAAATAACTTATTAGTTCAAGCAGCACTTCACTTTTGAATTCAGAGCTTGGAAACAGGCAAACTGTGACATATATAAATATCTTCAACATTTTGAACCTGTGCATTTGAAAATACAGTATAGCCAATTATATATATTTCTATGCTGCTGTTGCTACTTACTCAGTTTTGTTTTAAAGCTTCACTTCTATACTCATACTAGATGCTTTACTTTATGAGGAACACATACTCCTTTAAACAGGAAGACCTACAAGTTACTAAGTATGGAATCTATGACTACATAGCAAATCTCACACAAGTTTGTTCATGTAGAATCAACATTAAAAATAGCTTCTTCAAAATCTACCTGAAGTCTTAATAAAAGCAGAATAGCAGAAGAAACATATATAAACACACGTGCTGCTCAGTCTTTCCTTAACTCCAAAAGCTGATTTTCCAAATTTGTTACAGTAATGAAATAGGATAGTTACAGTAATAAAACTGAGTGATAATTTATTAAAAACTTGGGTGTAAATTTAAAATTTGAGAAATATTATTTCTTATCCTTCCAACTTGCTCCATTTCATAATAATTCAGTTGTAATTCTTTGGCCTTGGGGAAGCTAGAAAAATATCAATCATATTTCTTACCCAACTTTCATCTTGCAACAAGTGAACAATTTAGACCATCATAAAATTGCCCCAAGATGTTACAATGAGTATTTTCTAAGTAAATAATAAAAATCAAAGAAAGATATATGCCTCCTAGAAGCTTACCAAACTTTTTTCCTTCTTTGGTTGTGCCTGTCATCTTGATCTTGGCAACTTCAAAGAAATCTTTTATTTCCCTTTCATATAGACGTGATAAATAATCCATGTAATTCTTAAATGAAAAATGTAAAATTAGTTAACAGGAATATATACTTGCTTGTTTTGATTACAGTTAAATAGATCTTAAAATAAAACATAACTGTGTGATTGTAAGTTCTACTGAATAACTATTGACTGTTTTGGACCTTACAGATATACTAACACGGCCCCAGAAACAACTACTGCTCCTCTGCAAGGAACCACTTATAATGTGATACATACAAGCAGGATTACATGTGGAAATTATGGAATTTAATTCAAGAGTAGAATGGGGGTGGAATTTGGCTCCACTGTTCACAGTCTCAATATAGGATGCCACTCCTAAACAGCTTCCTTTGCCCTCCTTAATTACACCTTCAGCACAAAAACAAAAGACCCGAAAAACTTCAGGATACGCAAGCTGTGTGTCCTTACTGTAAGACTCAAAGAATTCCAAATTTATGTTTGTAACACTGCCAAAAAAAAAAAAAAAAAAATCTTGAATTTTAAGACAACAATTGGCACAATAACTGTAATGAGTTTGAAAGTTTTCTGTTGTTTAGATTGTTTGGTACAAAGGTTATAATTTCTTATTCACAGACAAATAAGACCCAATATGTTTTTCTCCTATTTACTTCAGAATTTTGTTAGCATATATAATACATAAAAACATCCTAACTTTTTTATTTTTTAAGAAGTCCATAAAGATGTCAGTCACCTATTTAACAGCTTCCTTAAACTGAAGCTAAAAGAACAACTACTTAAAAGATTCTAGTCCGACTTAAATCTTCTAGCACTGAAATTTCAAGAATGACAGTACTTCAATAAAAGAATGCTCATTCTGCTAAGGAACAACTTTCCACCGATGTCTACCTAAACACATTTTCCACATCATCTGATTTTTACGCAAGATAGTCAACAATTACACATACACAAAGCTAAGATGTTTCTATTTGATCTGCTTTACAAGAAACCTCTGATGTTTTTGATAGTCAAATGAAATGAAGAGAATAAGGTCTGTTAAGATAAAATGTCAAAAGGTGAACAAGCACATCAACATGAAAACATCTTAGTTATTTATCTTACTAGATTGTAAAATGATAAACTTGCTTTACACAAAAGTTAGTGTCAAATGATACTTCATAGCATCTTGGGAAAAAAAAAATACAGGATACAACAAATATCAAACATGACATTTCTTATTCCAAAGAGAAACAAGAGAACAGTGAATGTAGCATGAAGGAATATTAAAAGAGTACACACATAGTCACAGATAATTCATTTAAATTTCAAAACAGTCTACTATGTAAATTCTGTAGCATTAATGAACACTTCACATACCTTTGTTAACCCTTCATATTTTCCATAATCTGTGTTCTTGAGCCACTCCATGAGTTTTGCATAGCGAAGCAAATCTCTATGAAATGGGTGGTGATTGGGTAATGTCAATTCTACAGAGTGCTGGGCAAGAGTAGAACTCTGATCGTGACCCTTAAAGAGAAAGTATTACAGTAATTCTAGAAGCACAATGCAGATGTAATATAGAGGTTCAAAAACTCAAAGACAGCATCCCGTTCAGAGAAACAGAAGACTAAAATGTTAGGGCTGCTCTGAAAGTAATGCCTCCTATTTTATTCTGTTGGCCCATAACATCAGAGGCAGTATCAGTGGTATGACTATAGAAAGTTGAACCTTCCTGCCAGTATTCTATTGTATGTTATTGCCACGTGACAGATGGCAGCAGAGGGGCAGGCTTACAAAACAGCATCTGACATGGAAGTACATATGAAGCAAAGGTGTGCCACTGAATTCCTCCATTTGGAAAAAATGGCATCCACTGACATTCCTAGATGCTTGCTGAACATTTATAGAGATGAAACAGTGTGAACACAGTGAACTGAGTGGTGCATTTCAGTAGTAGTGACAGCAACAGCAGGTCACCTCCACTGGTGCACAAGCATAGCATGCAGGCTCTCATTGGAGAGAACACATAGCAAATGATGGTGCCTATTTTGAAAAATAGTGTTTTGTAGCTGAGATCTTGCTCTTTGTATCTGCTGTAGTTTTCATAGTAACAAATAGGCACTCATTTTGAAGCTTTGTATCTTGCATAGAAAAAAAAAGTCAGACTCAGACTGAAAAGATGCCAAAAATAATACAAACACTGGAGTGTGGCAGGTAATGCATCTTCACAAGCTTGTTCTTCGTAAGGCTCTTGCTGTTTACAGCTTTGCATTAAGGGCAAATCAGTTGGGTGGGGGTTTTTTTTTTGCACAAGAATTTGAGGTACACCTCAGTGGAGATTTAGTGACAAGAACTCAACTGTTTTTGAAAAAAAGTAAAAACTAAGATAATTACATTTCTGTAAGAATTACAAAAATAAAAACACAACAATCCTGTAGTTACTTCTTAAGTCTTTTTCCATATGCTGCAAGACGTTTCAAGTTCCTAGCCAAGAGGTGACTGAAATTTTCTTTAGTACTTTTTTTTTTAAAAAATACATATTTTAAACAAATAATGCAACTCTTCATATGCTAAAGTATTCTGCTTAGATGTTTCAAAACCACAGGACTGAGAAATAGCTACAGTCTGTTCATCAGATTAACAGAACAAAATTTTTTTTTATGAAAATAGAAAAAAATTGTTTCATCCGCAACAATTGAATCCATGCCTCTGAACAAGGT
>NW_024884475.1:25300028-25329647 GCF_019232065.1 Centrocercus urophasianus | reverse complement strand
AATTTTATACATGCCACCTTTTAACGATTTTTTCCCCCCCCCCCCCCCCTTCTAAAAGCTTAATGCAGAGGCTCGTCTACCACATTTAACTATTCCAGTCTAATCTTGCAGTGATTTTTTTGTTGTTGTTTAAACTGCTGATTAATACTTGATTAGAAACAACTTCACAGAGGGTAGGTAAGTTTATACAGAAGACAATATGAGGTCAAAGTTAGTACCAGAATTTAAAATACACATTGTTTACAACTGTGAATTTGCAATGTTACTCATTCTTAATAGCACTGGCAATCTCTTTGATAGCAGTTGATCTAATACACACAGTATTACACTAAAATAGTAATCTCTTACCATTTTTAACAATAAAATCCTTGGCGCAGATCATCAGAAAAGACATTCTGCTCAAAAGCCACTTTCATTTGCAAATCTAAGATTCAGATTTCATTTATGATTGCCTTTGCATTGGATAATTTCTACTTGATCATCATTTAAAGGCCAGGACAGATGGCCTGCATTCAGTTTTTCAAAATACAAGTCATGGGAGAAATGTACTTAAGAATAGAGCTGAAGATAAAAATTTTAACGTGCTTTAGAACTCTGATTTCTCTGCAGAAGAAAACATAGGAAACACTTTCCTACCATTAAAAGAAAAACAGACTTATACTCTCAAATGCCATTTTCTATGCAATTTTCCAGCATAACTCTTTTCTATCTCCTGCAGACTAATAAACACAAACTGTAAGTTCAACTGCATTAATATGTAGAAAAACTAACCTTTTATTTACAAATACTATTGTTTCAGACCACTGTACAGTTATATACATACTACAATTTTCTGAAAGAAAATGTGTCTCTGCAAACTTTGGAGATCAGAGTTTCTCTATCAAGAAAATAAACACTGGTGGTAAAAACACTGGAACTGAGAGAGGATGCAAGTCTGATATTCTGCGATCAGGAAGGATTTCTTATTGTAAATACAAAGATGCAGCCACTAGTTGGGTAAGTCAAGCTCAAAAAAATTAGTTGGAGAAGCTTGTATGAAAGCTGATGTACTCACTGGAACTGAAAGATTGGAAGCCTTGCTATAGAGTTGAAGGAGGGTCTGAGTAAACTAATTGGAGATAAAAGAAATAGTAAAGCGATAAAAAAAGATTGAAAAAAGAAAAGACATCCAGCCCTTAGGAAACAAAACTCATGATAGTGATCTCTGAATATTTTAAATAAAGGCTCAAAAATCGGGGTTTAAACATTTCCTTTCTTCTTTTTTAGCTTTTGAAGTTCAGAGATCAAGAACCCTGATCTTTACAGCCTCCATGACCCATGAAAGTTAACACTTTTTTTCAATTAGTCAAACCTTAAAGTTAAAATAAATCCTTACATAATGACACATCTGCTTAACACAGACACTGAATCCACTACAGAGAAATATTTTTTTAACAGACTTCTGTAGTCACTACAGTTTGATGCGATTTAGTAATCTCTCTCTCCAAGGTACCTCAGAAGTCCGTTCAGTTGCTGGTTAGGTTCACAAAATACACACAATTTTAGATTGTGTTCCTTTTCAGGAGAAGTTTAGGATTGAAAATTTCATATAAAATAATAAGAAATAATACCTGCTGAACAAATACGCTGTTCAAATGGCTGGTAAGTCTCCGTGCAAACTGCTCACGCAAGTCACTAAATCGCTGCTGTTGCTGTTTGACTGCATGAAGCATATCATGTCCTAAAAAGAAAAAGAATTCACAGAGTACAAACATATGTAGTAATATACTGCATGTGGGAACCAGCAGGACAAAAGGTCACAATCCCTTCTGTGTTTGGAAACAACATCTGAGACTGGTTGGAAAAGCACACAGAAAAGAAGCACTATCACAATAAATTTAATGTTAGCTTGTAGTTTAACAGAAACATTACCTGGACGAAGAGCTACATTCATACACTGCAGAAGGGCATCTGCTGCATTAGTGCAGGCCTCAATGCCTCGAGAAGATGTCAGATCCCCTTCCTGGAGGGCCTTTATATGACCTTTAGCCAAATCCATGTGATTCTACAAAGTAATAGATTTCCTTAAGCAAAATCAGGTCATAGCTTCCTATCCCGCTAAACCAAGAATAATAAATACAATTCCTCTATTATAAAAGCTTACTGAAGTGAGTGCAATAATAAAACAGAAACAAACTGATGTTAATTTAAAGAACATACAGATATCAGAGAGGGCAGCAACTTAGAAGAAATTTATACCAAATTTGAACAGGCACAGTAAACACTATAAAACTGCTTACCACTAAGTACTCTATCTCTGACAGTAGCTTCACATTGTTTGTGTAGCTGAGATGGATTAGGTGATTACTTTCTGAAATTTGATCCATTTGCTCTTTTACACTCTGAAGCATTTCTTCATAACTGCTTAATTTTATCTCGATTTGGTCCACTTCCTTTAGAGCCTCATCCAGCAACTTCATCAAGATATTCACCTGTTTCTCTGAGGCCATAATGGACTGGATATTTGCCTGTACAGAAAATTATATCGTAAGATTTTGAGACATTTTTGCACCTCAAAAGCATTTTGATATACTCTTCTGTCTAAACCTATGAACATAAATATGAATGTCTATTCTCCCTGCATTTCCACCTTCACGAAAGCTATATATGAGTACATCCTTTTTATCTTCTCTCCTGTTTATGTGAAAGCTTGCAATTTATTTCAGAAGGTCTGGAAGGTGAATAATAACCTACAGGTTATAGTTCTGTTTAGGAGAAGATGTATGTTTAAACATGTAGCAAAATGTTAGCTACTTTTTCAGAAAACAATGCTGACACACTGTACATCAGAGGAAATGTTTACCCCATCTAGAACTTGCAGCTCTCTAGACAACTTCTCTGCAAAGGCTTCAGCATTAGAGATAGCGCATTCACACCCTTCCATCATAATTTCAATATCCTGTTCTTCTCTTGCATTTAATTCCTGGTATTCATCCACCGCCTCTTCATCACCTCCTGCTACACTTTGATTCTCTCCGCTTGGAACTGATTCTTGTGTAGAGAAGGAAAGTAAAACACGTTACCAAAAGCAGAAAGTCAAAAGCATTTTAAGTGTACTGACGTACATTCAACAGTATTTAAATAAATGAATCTATCAAATCACTTTCGTAACAAGCATCTGCTACCTATGCACACTTTTTTCAAGTCTTCCATGGGTCTCATTAAGATTTTCAGAACTGGTTCCCAATAGTGGTCATTTTCAAATCATGCAACAGAAGTAAAATACAAATAGCCAGCTTCCTTTACTGTATGTAAAAAAGGGCATATTGTCTCTGTCCATTCACTTACCATGCTGGTAGTCAACATCATACGTAACAGTATTATTCTACAATTGCAAGCAAAAGACTGATAGAAATTCGACTCTTTTGGTAGACTGAATGTAAGGAAATATACTAAAGTTAGATACATCTTCAGCATCAAGACAATTTTTATCCAAAGGTAAGTTGCACAGCAGGAAAAGCAGTACTGAATTAAGAGAAAGTTACATAATGGTGCCTTTGAAGAAAAAAAATTCTTGTTGCAGCATTTAATTCAAATAGTAACCTAATGACTGAAAAACGTTGTATACAATGTTAATGTAGTCCAGGCAGCAACTATGTAGGCAATGTGAAACATCTCTTATCTCTACTAACTTCGTAAGTTATTTAAAGCCCTGTTTTCAAAGAGAGTAAGAGTGAAAAAGCACATTATTCAAGAAAAAAATGCTTAAACAGCAGAATAAAGAAAAAAGGTGTTACGCACCTTCGGTGACTTTAGGCAGTTCTGGAGTATTAAAAGGTATGGAAAAGCAGAGGGAAAGGAAGCAGAGAATGTTAGCTAGGCAAAGCATGAACACTGTGTATTTCTAAGTGGAAGTAAGTTTGAATGGTTTAATATCACAAGAACTTGAAGAGGTAGAGGTCAGCTATAAAAAAGTTTCTGACAACACCAAAATATAGAAATGCTATCCTGTTTTACACTTCTAATCCACATTCCCCTACTCAAATCAGTCCAGTATTTAATATCAATCTTCAGCTCAGCCAGTTCTGACAGAAGTGATGCAAAATATATCTACTTGCTAGATTTTAGCAGAAACTTAACTGGTAAAAGATAGTGAATATAAAAATACCAAATACAACACAAGCAAATGACAAAAAGTCTTTTTGGCATCCAGTCACTCAGATGTGATAGGATCCAGCAGAATTTAATATGAGTCACAGAGTGTATTTAGAAACCAGATGAAAAAGGTCATCTGAATTTTAGCATGCTACTTGAGCACCACTTTTAAAAGTATTTTTATAATTCACAGCAAATTAGAAATGGAAGATTTTTTTAATTTTATTTATTTTACACACACAACTACCAAGCCTCACAGGTTGATTTTGTTCTGTTCAGAAAGATGATATCTTAGAAATACAACAAACTCATCAATATTAGGATTTCATTAATCAACTATTTTGACCCAGTTAACAGATTTACAGTATCCAGTTTTCTGTTGGAAAATGAGTTATCTAGTCTTCTTGCTTATTTGAAAACTTTAAAACCATGAAGGAATAAAATTGAATAGGAAAAAAGTAAGGGTTAGAATTTTTTTTTTCCCAGTACATCCACTTCATATTAGTAGTTACTAAAATTTGCACTTAACATGCAGATATCATAGAAATTGTATAAATTTACCTTCCAAAAGTTGTGAACTGACATTAATGAAGTCAATTTTTTTTCTAAGGTATCTCTGATTGAGTTTCCAGATGCATGAAATGAAAGTGTTCTTTTCCACTGTGCTGCTTGCAACCCATTTGTATACTTTGTCAAAATGCAAATCAAATTCAGGATTCTCCTGCAAAAGACAAGATATGTTACAGCCTCAACAATCGAACAATTCTCTGAGCTGCACAGATTGTTTCTTCATTTAATTACTGATAGGATAAAATGGAACTACACATATGCCAACCTTGAGCTGATACACCAATATTGGCACCTTGATGTGCCTTAATGAAAAAAAAAAAAAAAGCAACAAAATACAAGTAATGAATACAGTATTCTCAAGGAAGACGAGGTAACAATAATACAATACAGAGATTAGTGAGAGTTTAAAGAAACATTTGACAGCATTGCCTGCCCAGAAACACAGTCCTCAAAATGACTAACTGCCTTCTGTTGCCAAAAAGGGTAGCTGGAGTTACTGACAACACAAAACATAACTCAGGGAAGCTCAGGGAGTAGGCAAGGGGAGAAGCTTATTAACACATCGAGACTATACACTTTCCACAACCTTCCAACTTCACGATTCAGAAGGTTTAAGAGCTCACCTGCAAACCTATATACTGCTCATTAAAAATGTTTCTGCATTCTTGTAGCCCAGTATCAATAGCAAGATGGTCATAAGAGGCAACTAAGAATGGAATAGTAAGGCACGAGGCAGAAAAAAGAAAAGTGTATTGGTTCTTAGCAAAAACACTGCACAATCACTGAGAGACCACTATAATGAACTAAGCAGATGTTCAGAGTATTGCTGTTGGGGCATATCTAGACTTACTCAGTTTAACAGGGCTATATTCTTGAGAAGCCTGGAAGAAAATGCAGGTATAATAACCACAGGAATGTATGATCTTAATCCCAAACGAATATGTTATTAAACTAAGATTTAGAGCAACTAGTTTCAGGGAAGCCAGCACTGCCTTGGAACCAAAAGAATGCTCTGAACCAAGCACTAACCCAAAAAAACGTTACACGTACTTTAACAGCATCTTTGGCATCAACAACAGCAAGGTCTCGAAGTGCCCATGCAGTCTGCCGTTTGTAGAAATCTCCCTTGTCAGATTTTTTCACTTTTACCACATTTACTTGCACCGGTCGTTCTGTTGTCACTGTTAAATGAAGTACAAGAGTAATCTCAAAATGCAGAAAGTGACATCGTTTTCTGCTGTATTTCAAGTTCCAAATAGAATTACTTGTAAGGGAGTTCAGTTCCTGTGGTTTTCCAGAGCCCTCTGCCTTGAATTCTTATCAGCACTCCTTATTGCATCTTATTTACACTGATCAGCCTAGAAGTCTAACAGATGTCCCTTCTGAGCACTAAATAAAGCCTGCTTCAGAAGCTCACCAGTCTCACATAAATAGTTTTTAATCTTTAAGTCCAAATTGCATGGAGATCTAGGAGTAAAAGTACAGAGCTCTCCTTCTTTCTTAATAGAAGCAATAACACAAGTGTAAACTACAATTGATTTTCTCCATTAGAAACGGGGCACTACTTATACAGGGCAAGAATTAATGCTGTCATGTGTTGTAAATAAAACTAAGAGAAATGTAACTGAATAAAAAAGGCAAAGACACACAGTACAGTGCAGTATTGCTACATACCTGTGGCACACAGAAAGCAGTTTCTCTTCTTTTTGCCTGCTTTGCATACGTTCACAATGCTCAGTAAGCGCTCATCATTGGGAGTGAAAATATCCCTCTGTAACGCATGCTTGATTGCAGTCATTTTCTCTCAACTGAAAGATTTTATGAAGACATAATGCATTCAGACATTTAACACACCTAATGCAAAACATCTCTTAAAAGTCTAGAAACTTTGGGTTTCTTTGTTCTGTTTTTGAAGTTTCACAAAGACCTGTTTCAGTGCTCTCGCCAGAACATACTACTAAATGGAACAGGTAGTTCTCATTCCCCTCTATCCTCACATACAGGCCTATCAATTGTCACAGCAATGCAGAATAAAGTACATCACTGTACCTGGCAGAAAGTTCCATTTGAAGACCTATGTCAAAAAAAAAAAAAAACCACAACAAAAAAAAACCAACAAAGCCTATGATCTTTGACTAGTTTACCAACTTTCCCTTGGTATATGGACAAAGCTCAGAAATGGAAAACATTTTGGTTTTTATTTATGGTGTTCCTCAATCTGCCAAGGGAGCAAAAGGATATTTCACAAAGAGAAAAAGAAAACAAGCACGTATACGTAGGAAAAAAAAAAATCAAAGAGATTTCTTCCAGGAATCAGATGGCTACCTCAAACCCTAACTCCAACCAAATTCTAAAAAAGAATTCTGCTGACAGGCACCAAACAGCTATCCTTTACTCATTCTCACAGCCTGTGGCAATGAACGCAGGAGAGCATACAAGGAGATGAAAGAGTGCCATTTACACCTTTCTGTGCAGCAGCAGATAGAGCTTAACATTAGTGATGTAGTCACATACAAAACCAGACCGTCGCGCTGCCCAGACAAACTGCACTGCCACTCACAGTCCTAGCAACGAAGTTTACTCCATAGTTTTTTTCCTCATTAAGAACAGGGTTCTGGGCTGATGTGGGGCACATGGAAATGCAGACAGATGGGGAGGGGAAGAAAGTGACACTAGAGGCTGTTCAAAGGGTTCACCTCCATTCCTTGCCCCAACACACAAATGAATCACTCTTGCAAAAACAGCAGTGAGAAAAAGGAAAACAGAAGAAGGAGAAGCAGGAAAAACAAGCTGTTCAGATACGTGGGATGCATCAACAGCTTTTTTTTGGCTGCTTTTTTTTTTTTTTCCTCCGCTTTAAAAACGCAACATTCACTAGTAGCTCTGATTTTCTTTGGCAATAACTTGCAACATGATCAGAAGAAACATTTCAGAAGAAACATTGCTATTCCAGCAAATTAATTTACAACACTTAACTAAACATGCATTAAACAAGAATAAAATCCTGAGAAAGTCATAAAATTATGGAAGAGACCTCAGCATAAACAGGTGATTCTCCAGCAAAGGCCGCTGTAATTCCCATAAGAGTCTAGAGAATCTGAGGGAGAAGGAAAATACACTTTTTTGGAACTTACTTATTATTAAGGAATTAGTACCATTCATCTAATTCAGAACAGGTCCTCACATTACAGATTGCTCCAGGTGGAATAAGAAGGGCAACACAAACACGTTTCAATGATTTTAGTTAAAAAGAGTTCCAATACAGCTTGCACCCTAAAATTCTAGTGTGCTAAGAACATGAACAACACATACTGCATGCTACTTGTACTGCTTCATCATAAGGCTGCAGTTACATTTTAGGTTGTTTTTCTCTTGGAGATACTTGGGTTGCACTCCCTAACAAACACGCAGCAAACAAAAAAAGGATTTCGAGGGCAACTGAAACAGAAAGGACACTGACTTTATTGCCTACAGTATTTTATGTCCCACCATATCTCCCAGCTTAGGGAATTTGGCAATTTTAAATATCACTAATTAAAGGCTTTGAGAAAACAGAGGCCAGCATGCTAAGCTGGAACCAGTACTGCGAAGAATACAGAAGTCACAACATTTGAACCAATGCTGTTCGTGACACCTCTATGCCTCTGCAACACTCTTGTCAGCTGCTAGCCAACAGCATTCCTACATTCCTTCCCCTTCATCAAGTGCCAGGCCAAGCTTCTGTTTCCAAACTGCACCAGGTTGTGCTTTTCTTACTCATCAGCAGGAACCCAAACATGAACACACAAAGTACTGACAACCTCATGCATTTCAGAAACATCAGTTTTCCTTCCCGATTTAGGATTTTACCTCCTGCTCTAAACCACAGATTGCTGTAGCAGACCCCGCCGTTTCAGCACTGACAGCCACGACGTGCTCTGACACACAGCCCAACCTTTGCTGCAAGCTTAACCCCGAGTCGCTGCCACCAGAACCTTCACACGGAGCCGGGATGAAGCACGAGCACGTTCTTTATACCCGAGCGCCGCTGTCCCAAAGGAACCCCAAATAAGCAGGAGACAAAACTGCTTCCTCAAAACAATGCTCTAGGATAACTGAAACCAAGCCAGCTTCTAAGAAACGCCCTTAGACACCGCTGTATCTTTCTCTCTATAGTGACGGTGCAAACAAGGCCACTTATACGTGACATTCATCAGACACGGCATCGCGCCAGGTCCCGACCCTTCCCGCTCCGCCACCGCTCCCCGCGGGCCGCAGGCACAGCCCAGCCGTCCCGAGCCGACGAGACGCCGGGGCCGCGGGGAGCGCCCCAAGCACGCAGCGCGGGAACGACTGGGGAGGGAAAATGACGAGGGACGCCGGTAGCGCCTCGCTCTCACCGCAGCGCCGTAGCTGAGCGGGACGGTAGAAGCGACGGGACGGTAGAAGCGACGAGACGGCACCGCTCCGCGCCGCCCGCAGCAGCCCCGGCCTCGCCTTCACTTCCGCCCACGTGACCACGCAGCACGGCTGCCCGGCCGAGGCGCGCGCCCCCTACCGGCGCGGGGGCCGCAAAGGCCGCGGAGGGCCCGCAAGAAAGGGAGGGCGGAGCCAGACCAGAGGGGCGCGGGCAGGGGCGGGGCGGCAGCACGGTGTGAGTCGTAGAATCGCAGATCAGTCATCAGCCGGGAAAGACCTCTGAGATCTGGTTCAGCCAATGACC
Source organism: Centrocercus urophasianus (assembly GCF_019232065.1). Taxonomy (NCBI): domain Eukaryota; kingdom Metazoa; phylum Chordata; class Aves; order Galliformes; family Phasianidae; genus Centrocercus; species Centrocercus urophasianus. The sequence continues at coordinate 25,320,241 of NW_024884475.1, read as the reverse complement.
CGTTCCCGCAGTGCCTGCTAACCACGTCCCTAAATGCAGCATCTGCACGCTCCTTCAACACCTCCGGGGACAGTGTCTCCACCACCTCCCTGGGCAGCCCGTTCCAATACATCCCCACTCTTTCTGAGCAGAACTGTTTGCTGACATCCAACCTGACCCTCCCCCGGTGCAACTTAAGGCCGTTACCTCTCATCCTGCCACCTGCGATCCCGTCCTCGCCACAACCTCCTTTCAGGTCGTTGTGAACAGCGATGAGGTCTCCCCTTATTTTTGTATTGCTTAGAAGCTACTACCGTTTATTCCTTCTAATTCTTCTACAGATTATCGAGGCAGATGAGTGCACTTCTATTACTAACAAATAATTCCTAGGAAAACCATTATCACATCCAGATGAGTGGCACTTGATATGGTAAACAGCCACCCAAGAGAGAGCGTGATTAGTGAAGAGTACATAGTCTGGAATTTCAGAGCACACTGAAGACCAAACTGGAGAACAGCTGGAGAGATGCACAGGGCTGATGCACAAGGCTCTTTTTCACTTCAGTTTTATTTTTGGAAGCAATGGATGGCAACTATTTAGTTATTGAATAGATGTTTTTGTTTTCAAGGAGTGAAAGGATGATGATGCTCTGGTGTGCACTCATGGGGAACCATTTACTTCTAGATGTGTATGAAGACATTTGGCACATAAATGAACGCAGATGATCATCGTCCCACTCCATAAAGTGCCATGGGAAAGCTCTGCAGAGCTGATCTTCAAACAGCAGCTTCTGCTGCTAGTGGGGCAGCCTCGAGTAGTTCCCACATGCATAATGCTGAAGTGAGCTGGCTCCAAGGTAAGGGAATTTGCTCTCGTGTAAACGACTTTGTATCCCTTCCAAAATTGAAATGTCTTTCTTTACATAGTTTTAAATTGTTAGAATAAAACTACAGTACTTGTCAAATGCCTAACAGTCAGTGTAAGAGCACCAAAAGGAAGTATAGGCAGGAATTAGGTTGAAATCTTTGCCTCTAAAATAGCATTAAGCCCAGACAGCACAGGACAGGTATAATGTAATTGAAAACACTTTTGGAAGTGGAAGAAAAGGCTCCTCTGAGCTTCTATTGCCTTAGGATCAACAAGAGAAAAGAGAAGTTGGATCAGAGATGCAGTGGGATATTGCGAGAGTTTCATTTACACTCTGCTTGTTACATTCACTTCCAAACAGTGACAGTCTCCCTAAAGAGAAGCCAGTGGGTTTCTTTGAAAAGCCTGAGCTGCCTGTTTCAAGATGTAAATCTCCAGCCAAAGTGAGAGGGGGTGAGCCCTTGTATCATGTTATAGCTCCTTTGTTAATGTTTGCATCATATGAGGAAATTCCATGGCAATGTAAGGAAAACCTTCTTTCTTTTGAGGGTGACAGTACAGGAAAGTGTTACCCATGGAGCTTGTGGACTCTCCTCCTCTGAAGATATTCAAAACCCACCTGAATGCTTCCCTGTACAACCTACTGGGAAGAACCTGCTTTAGTTGGACTGGATGATCTTCACAGGTCCCTTCCAACCTCTATGATTACATGATTGTGTGATTAGTGCCAGCTCATGTTCTATGGCACTCCTGGGGCTTCCTTTTCAGCTGCAGATCTCCTCCCAGCACCCAGAAGTAGATCAAAATGATCACAACTGTCAATAGCACAACTGCAGGTGTAGGAGGAGAACAGTCATCATCCGTCTGCCAAAGCTACAGCTGTCCATGTCACTCAATACAACTTCTTTAAGAAGGGGCTGCCTTCAAAATCAAATTGGGTCGATAAGCCTCCAAAAAGAGCTGCCCATGCTATTACTGTGAAGTATTCATCAAGCTGGATCTCAGTTGTTTTGAGACCCAACTCTTGCCCAAGTCGCACTGCAGGCCTGCTGTGGCATTGGAGATACCATTGCACAGAAATCTGAGCAGAAACACTTTATTCTGTGGCAAGTTTTAGACTTGGAAAGTAAAGAGGCTTGGGCCAGGAGCAGCAGCAGGATCATATCCTACATGTATTGAAATGGCCAGGATGGTGCGGAACGAACAGGACGTGGTATGTTAGGAGGATGTGGGACGTTAAGAGGACGTGGTACTTTAGGAGCACGTGGAACGTTAGGAGGGTGCAGTATGTTAGGAGAGTGTGGTGCAGCAGTTTGCATGGGCAGTTGGAGCACCCAGTGTACCAGACAGCCAGAGGCAGAAACGCAGACCAAGGGGTGTGTTGTGCACCCAGATGGGCTTCCCAAGGAGCAAGAGGGCTGTCCAAACCTTTGACTGTAGGGAGCTCTGAAATATGGGGGCCACCCACGGGACTGAGGTAGACGAGGGGTGTCATGGGTGCAGAACTGGATGATCTTCTTGAGCCAGCAGTTGAACTGAGAGAAGAGGTTGCCAGGCTGAGATGCATGCAGCAGAGAGGGAAATTGTCACCTGGTATCGCATGGCTGCATGGGCAGACAGACAGCTCTGTCTTTGGGCCCAGACAGGGGAGGGTGATAAACAGGCTGAACTGAGGATAAACACAAGCAGGCTGAGGGGGGCTGGACTCTTGCCTCTGCTTGGAGCAAGAGGGTCTTGGTGAAAATTATCTGAGGTTCATGAACTCCTAAACAGTGCCTTCACTGTGTTTTTTTTGTTGATATGGAAATATATTATGTGAATGATATTGAAAATGCTTTTTTGTTTGTTTGGTTGGTTGATTGTTGAGGTTTTTTTGTTTGTTTATAGCATGGATCTGCGGAATCTTATTTTTCAAGTATGGAGAAAAAAGACAAATATAGCACCAACAGATCAGGAAGTCACCAATTGCAACTGTATTTCAAAAGAATGCTCTGAGGTATCAATTATTAGAGATTCTACTTTTTTTATTACCATATGAATGATTCTTTCATCCATAAAATAATTCCTTGTGCCTAGTAAGCAAAGAATTTGTTGACTTCACAGAAAACATTGTTAACTTCACAATAATATATTCAAACAAGACAACGTGGCACAATATATAACGATATTCTGCTTTATACATGCTATTGTAAAATGTCTTTGTACAGCCTGGATGTTGGGGAAATACTTTTTGTAATGATGGATCAAATGCTGGACTGAGTTATCTCAAAGACATTTTGGTAAGAACAACTGCATTTCTTAAACAATAATTATAAATACAATCCTTCTCTCAAACAATATTTAGGTGACAAATGTAAGCTGTAAGTTTTCAAAAATTGCTGAAAATTAGTGTTAATCCATATAAACTGCCTTCACAACTGTCAAGGTATAGATAATGATTAAGTTTTGTGTTAGAATGTGTGTAATTTACAAGATAAGTCTGGAATAAATATGTAACTTATTAAGATAATCAAATATATGGCCTTTTTATATACAAGCAGTAGGTTAACATTTTAAAAGAAAAGTAGAACGCTGTACATTTTATACAGTTTTTCAAATATGCCCTCACTTATTTGATTTTATTTCAACTTTGAATCCAAAGTACATTTGCACAAATGTTTTCAAAGGTGGGAGTCCATGTGAAAGGCTCCCAAGACCAAGTCATGATCTCCTTCCACAAAAAAACCATGATGGCAGTTACTCAGAGAGGACATTAATCAGCTTGTGATTTTCTGGGAGCTATTTACATTTATCAACTTTGGTACTTAGCTGGCTTAATCTAGAGCTACTCTCTCTGTACTCTCTAGGCTGCCAATAGAGAAAGTGAATTTTCTCCTGCAGGAAGTTGTGACCAGAATGGCACAGAATGGGATGGCATTGCTTTCTCTGTTGTCTCTGGGGGGGGAGTAGCCAGCTAGATCACCTGGGTGACACCAAGAAATATCACTGTGCCTCTTGCTGAAATTGTTCCTCTTCAGCTCTTGGTCAATACAGCTTTAATTCATCCTGCATTTCTACTGTAATATTATACTGTCACAAGTCCAGCTGTTATTTTTCTGTTATGGGTGAGATCTTCCCAACCATTCAGTAGAATCCACCCCACATTCAATGCAAATGTAAATACTAACACACATCAGTAGTGCACTGAATATGCTAACGTAGCTAGACACTGATGAAAGTTACTCTCATAATTCTATGATTTTTGAGAAGTCCATCAGTCACCTACTAAGTAATTGTAACTAAACGCCAAAAACTACTGTTCATATAGGATTTCCAGTAGTATGTTTGTGAATCCTTCTTTGTTTTTTGGCTCAAAGCTTGCTTCCTGAGGTATTTCTTGTGATAAGACTCTGAATGATTTGTTAAGGAGGCAAGTGATGGGTGCTAACTGTGTGACAGTCGATATCGCTTTGGGAACATTTGAAAGCCCCTTCCCCCAGAGCTGCTTGCTCTGTAGAAGAGCGGATGAGAATGCTCAGCAGTGTTCACTGGCGGAAGATCTGGCCTGTGACTAAACTGCTCCAGCTAGGTGTGGGAAAACTGGGGAACGATACCATCGTGTTCTGTAAGAAACAGGATGCAGATGGGCATCCCTGCTCCCTCTTATCTGCTGGCAAGGCCTGGAAGATGGGAACAAAGGAGTTTCTGCTGAGATCCCAGAGCCAGAAGCTGCCACTCAAAGGAGAGCTGACTCAACCACTATCAAGCACTGAAAAGGGGCCATCCTCATCATGCTTCTCGCAGTCATCAATAGAACAACTCTGCCTGACGAACCGAACCACCACTACTGAAGATCAAAGACTGAACTATGAACCACGCTGGATCCATGGTGGTGACTATGTCCCTCTTGCTTCCTATAAAGACCCCTTGCTTCTTCTTTTCTATCGCCCTCCTTCCCTTCCCCATTACCCTAATTCATAATAGTGTCCGTCCTCCCCTTCCACATTCCCTAATTAAGATTTGTAATAAACTGGTCGGACCAACATTTGAACCGTTGCTTCTTAATCTCATGCTGGATATACAGATAATAAAAGAACCTCCTCTCCCTCCTATAAATTGGAGTGAGACAATGTTGTTAACTTTTAGTCCTGAGGCAGAGAAGAGACATAAACAGGTGCTATTCCCTAACCAGGCCTGTTCATGTACATAAACAAGTTGCAAGAAAGAAACACTAGTGATGTAAAAAAAAAAAAAAAAAGATTTCAAAGGTCTGACAAATAAAATAATTCTGCTTCAAAATATCCATTTTATGTTTCTATGACAATATCATAAGTAATGGAAAGGTCGAAGGGAGCACTTGATATTCAGGAGGAAAAATCACTGTAAGTGCATAGGTAAAAACTGGTCCCACAGTACACAAATGGAAAACTCCATACTTCATCAGGATGAGTATTTGATTCATGTATTTATGCAGGTGTGATCTCTTTAACAGAGTTCTGTATTTCAACACATTTGAAAAATGAAAACATGCATCATTCTTGTGCAAAATTCATTTTTCTTGTTTTATTTTTCTACTTTAGGATGTAAATGAACTGCTAATGCTCTTAAAATATTTACCAATATTTCTAGCTATTCATGAAAAATGATTTATACCTCTATAAACATATAGCAAACTGTAAACTTATCTTACATTAACAACCACCACTGAACTTAGGAATCACTGTCCTTTTTTTTTTTGAAAGCCTCATGTATTTCTATTTGCCAGTAAGGCCCTTCTAACACATATAAATTAATGGTCAGACGGATATTAAAAAAAAAAGAGGTTCCTCTGTGGACTTATAGGTAAAATTAAAAAGCAGATATCACGTATCATTTATTGTTATTTTCATCAGATAATTTATAAAATGCTGGTTAGCAAAATCAACCAGTCCCTTTAATGTTATAAAATACATCTTCAGGACAAAGGACACAAGGAGAGACATAAAAGGTTGGAAGCATAGAAGCATATTCTCATAAGTACTAAACAATCCCTATTGTTGGATGACCAGATCGAATCATCGTTTAGGTAGGTGCTATCAAAGTTCACAATCTTCAAGTCCTTTTTAAGATACGTTTCATTCAGATTGCTTAGCGTTCGAGCAAAGGTGTATTTAGATGCACAACTGTATGCCTCCATACTGTAGACTTCGTGAAAGTGCATATCAAAATATGGATTATCCTAAAAAAAATTGAGAACAAAATTATTACATGCATTGTAGACATCAGAATGGCAATTTCTTGTTTTCTGTTTACTTACTTTTAGGGTTTCTTTTTCTCAGTTTTATGGATTCCAAAAAGTATTAGCTATGGACTTTGTGTATTTCTGCTATTCCTATTAAAGAGTCTTGTAAAATTTTACTAATTAACTGTTTATAAGTAGCTGCCTTTCTTTGCCATTATGAGTTTTGCCTAAGTAAAACTTTCAGAGTTTGTCTAAGGAAGACACTGCACTTTATTGTGATTATACAATGCTGTTTTGAAGTGAACCAATTTGTCATGTTGCCTAAAACACACTTGCCTTCTGACTTGCCTGTCAGAAGAAGAATATTGATTGCTCTTCCTGCCCAAACTGTAATTTTATGTGCTTTCAAGCTCTTGGCACAATTAATACTAGCAACAGCTAAGTTATATTAAATTCCATGGATATGAATAGCAATATGATGAATATTTATATCAGTGCTAATCATTGTGTAATGAGGAGTTTGAGGCTCATCTATGCTTTTCTGTAACCAAAAATAAGATTTTGAACATCCTAGTTGTGGAAGGCTGAATAATTTCTGATGAAAAATATTTGAGTTTTTTAAAAACAAACAAAAAAGAAACCTTAAAAAAAAAGTTGAAAGTTACTGAGTCCATGTAGGCAAACAGTAAGTAATCTTCTGGCTGCCTTATCTGGTAAAGGGATAGGAACATCTCCAGCTGCAAGATAACTTGGAGAGTACATAAAATATTATTAGCTTTGGCTATTTTCCCCTCTGGCTTAAGCTGCAAAGAGTTCACGTGATTCGTGGATACTCTGAATCTGATCTCACCTCCACAGTCTCTTAGGTTTCTAGTTTTAGAGTTGAGAGCAACGCACAAGGGACTGCAGACAGCTGCAGAGATCGTGGCTGGCTGCCCATGCAGGAGCTGTGGAAGACTTTTTGAAAAGAGAACAGTTGTCAGGATGGAATGAGTACAACTGGAGTCTGTCATTTTTCCTTGAATCAAGACTCTGACGCCCCTTTTGTCGGCTCTTGATTTCTATGTCATCAGGACAATATAATCTCAACTCTATTTTATGTTCATTTGAAACATGAAAGGTAAAAAAGTAATTTTCTCTGAAACGACATTTTATATGCATGGATGCCTGTTATAACACTTTATCTACAGTAAGACATTATCTTCAAAGCACTCTTATAGCTTCTGTAAAATAGAATTTAATTCTACTTTTGGTGTTTTGTATAAAATTGTATGTTGTATTGCAGCCTCATTTACCCTTCTGTAATTGAATCTGAGAGATAATGACTTTTTTAGCAGTAATATCAATCATAGCTGGCCAAAGCTGTTTGATTCGGTTATTCAACTGATGCAAGTAACGTGAATGAAATTTAAATTATGTGAAAGATGATGTTTTACATATTGATACAAATTCTCTTTGTTGTACAAACAAGATCCTAAATTCAAATGGAAGGAGTCTCCAAAAACATGTTTTCAAATACACTGATCTCAATTCAAATTTACACCAGGAATTGCATGTTGTGAATTTTTGTTCCCAGTTACAATGAACAAATGAGAAAACATCCAGATTGTCCCTCAGATCTCAACAGGAGAGATGAAAATTAAAATAAACAAGAAAATCTCTCTTTCTCCCCATACCTCAAGCAATATAAATATAAATGCAATCTGGACCCTCTCGCATGCAATAAACTCAAAAAACCATGGAGGCTTTTTGTTTTGTTTTGTTAAAAAAAAAAAGATAATCAGATAATGTCCTTCAAATGCATTTCAATACTTGTATTCCAACTTGCAACATAATAGAATTATATTCTGTGTATTTAATAATACATAACACTTACAGTATCTGCTTCTTTTCCATCAATCATCTCCAGATCTTTTAAAAACCACTTTTCAACTACTTCATATTTCTCTTCTCGATCTCGAAAGTGTTTTACCATACATATTTCTACTTCTTCACTTTTAGACACTGCAAGACAAAAATAGTTATGATATGCAAGCAAATACTTCCCCAAAGTTCTAATAATAAAATACTTAAACTTCATTTAAAATAATAATTTAAATGACAGTATGAGTAGAAATAGGCCAGTGTTCTCAGCCTACGAAACCTATCTGTCTTAAACAAATCGAGTGTTTAGCTTCCCCATCCTGTGAAAAGGCAATCTTTCCACTGCAAAAGCCTCTGGTTTGAACTCACCAACAGTGCAGTGAAGGCCCAACTCCAGCACTGGAACCGTGGGGATAATCCACGTATCCTGATTACTTTGACAGTGAATCCTTGGGGGTACTAAAGTCAGAGAACTGCCAAATCACTACCAAGGCTCTTGTGGGTATGACTGCTTTCTGTTCTGAGGATGACGTTCTCTTACAGACTTATTTTTAAACAAAACTCTCACTTCCCTATCAAATGTATTTATGTCACTTACCCAAAGTAACACTGAAAATACTTCTTAAAGCCTCACATTGTTCAGTGCTGTCTTTGTAGAAATAACTGTTTTCTGACTTAGACAGGAAATGAGAATAAAAAGAGCGTGCAGACATTCCTTGTAATAACTACCATTATTAATTGATTACACTGAGTGCTGTGTAGAAGATCAGACTTCTTTAACATGAAACAATTAGTGTGAAAAGCACTGCAGCTTGAAACAACTTCTGCACATCCAGCATACCAGCTGCTGGGCAGAGCACTTCCCCAAGCCAGCTTTGAGATTAACGCAGCTGATCACTCTAACTGTCACCTCTGACAACACAATGTGATGCTACAGATGAAGGACCAAGATTCTTTCTTATCTAAATTATGCCTGGAATTTTGAAAATCTATTCTGAAACTCAACTAGATTTATCTTATTTATGTTAAAACATGCTTTGCTTCTGACTTTTTTTTATAAGATGGTTAAAAAATAAAGACAAACAAAGGATTATCCAGCTTCTTTCCACTGCAAATTAAAAAGAGGAAAATGTTTAAATTAATTGTAATTCCCTCAGCGCACGGCTTCTCAAACAGCCTGCTGTGAAACACACACCACTAGTTTGTTTGTTTTTTTCCCCTTGGTTCTAACAGTCATAGTTGCACAATGATTTTTAATCAAAAGATCACAGGTGTGTTGTTCACCTTCTGTGATCAATGTTTTCATTTATGCATCTAGTAGGCTTCTCATAGAAAGTGCTTTTTTCACTTTGATTTTCTCCCATTTTGTTTGCTGCCCTGTGAAGCAGTATGTTGTCTCCCTCAGAATTAGAAGAAAACAAATTTAAACCCAAAAGCCCACAGTCTTTTCAGAAATAGATATCCTAGGCACCTCTGAGACCCACAGACTACCATTTCTCTATCACTCATGTAAGAACAGAAATTGTTCAAAATAAGGACAGAGGCAGATGTGTTTAAGAAACTGCTGCAGTAAGAATAATGAAACCAGGAGCACGTTCTGCTCAGTGGTGAAACCTGGGTGGGCAGTTTTCACCTATAAAATCTTAATTTTCCTGCATTTTAGATATATCACTGGGTCCTGAATTCAGTTGACATTTTAAAGACAACTATATTTTTGATAAAGAACATGAGTTCAGATCTACCATTTCACTCATTGAACTCTCGAAGATTTTCTTGTGGCAGAGATGGTTATGACAGTGCCCTCAAGAGCACAAATTATTTCTTAATGATTCCATGGACTGAAGACCTTTCTGGATTTTCTCCATTCCACTGAACAGTCTGATGTTAGTCTGCCAGTGCTCTCAGGCAGACCAATGCAGACTTGTGAAAGTTCCTAAATGTAGCTGCATTTCAGCTTTGCATTCTTCCAGGGCTCACAAAGAAAGCATTTAATGAAAGGATACTCTTGTCTTCACACAAAAACCTAGATTTGCTTTTTTGAAAAAAGGAAGGGAAATAAGGTTGGGCATATGGCACAAAAATAAGATTGTTAATAAGAAGTTATCCATGCCAAGAGTTCATTTTAATACAGATTTGAAAAGGTATATACTTCTAAACATTTGCCTTCGTGTGGTTTGACTAGGTTTTGTTGTTGTTGCTGTTTTTGTTTTCTCTTATGTTAATTTGAAATACAGAGGAATACAGTGAAGATGTATTGTGGGGATAAGATTTTAGAGAGTACAGAATCACAGCAGATTACAGTAACTGCTGGCAGATGAGTGCAACCCATTGTTCAGAATTAGAGTGCTACTCTACTCACTACTCAGTTGAATATGCCTGAATATATTAAGAGAGTTTAACACTGGATACTCTACATATATTTTCCTTTATGTCTTCAGTGACAATCAATCAGTCAAGCTGATTAGAGGCTTTCTCTAATGGCTTGTTCTTCTCTACCTTAGGAAGAAATTTTTAGTTAAAATTGTATAGATAGCAAATGTTTTTTCTCCTCTTCGGAAGTTTCTTAACACCAAACTGCTTAATTCTACTATCCAAATCTAATCACACTTCTACCAAATTGTTTTGTAAACTATGAATCAGGTTTGTATTTTTGTACATTTAGAAGCTCTACAATACTCAAGAATCCATATCTTAAAACTATTTTTGCAGTTCTAAAATATAAAATCTCTTCTACTAAAATCACATCTGTTGGGAACAGATCTTGCTCAGTATGTCCATTAACCTGTAAAATACAATTATTCAGATGTTTTCAAACATAAGGATCACAGAATATATTTGCCATCATCCCATATTGGCCAAAAAAATTCTGAAATACAGAGATGATTTCTATCTGCTCTGTGTGTTTTGATCACCAAGAGGAAACAGACTGCAAAAAGCATTCCCTTCAACCCAACTGCTTATATCATAGAATCACCATGGCTGGAAAAGGCCTCCAAGATCATCTAGTTCACCTGCCCACCTGTCACCAATATTTCCCACTGAATCACATCCGTTGGTACAACATCTGAATGTTTCCTGAACACAAGATGCATGAGAATTTCTCTCTTTCCATCAGCTTCCACTAGTACAAAAATAATAATTAAAAACATAACGCAAACAGCCCTAGAACCATGTTCTAAAGTCACTAAGAAACACATGCACTTGAAATCAAATTCAGTAAAGAGCCAAATAATTAATTTTGTCACACAATCTTGCTTTAATCACGGTTCTTGCTAATTACTAATTCAAACATGTATTTGTTTAAGCCATAAGCCCATTTAATCGTTACTTAAGTAACTGGGCAGTATGCAGGACTTTAAAGTACGACAAGAGATAGCACAAAAGCTCTAAAAATGACGAATACTTCCTGCAAAGCGGATGTATCGTTACGCTACACGTACGTTACAAAAATCAACAACCTCCTAGTAGAGGAAAGAGCATTCCTCTTTCCAACAATCACTCCGAGCGCTGCCACGTCCAGCACGTTTACCAACAGCTGTGCGGAGATCCTCGAGTCTCCCCGCTGGTCAGAGCACTCATGCTCTCAGGAAGGAGGAGGAAACAGCAGCCCGGACAGCGCCAGCAGGCACAGCCGCCGCCGGGCAGCGCGGAGCCGGCCGGCACCCCGCGCCCCGCACCCACCGCGGGCAGCCCGGTACCTGCGGCGCACAGGTAGCAGCGCTCCGCGCCCGAGCCTTCCACCTCGATGAACTCTTGCAGCCGCAGCCGCCGCGGCCCGAAGAGCCTCTTGGCCAGGTCCTCCTTCACCAGCGAGGACATGGCACCCGCCCGGCAGCGAGCGACGCGCCGCGGGCCGCCCAGGCTGCCACCGGGGGGACATCGCCGGGCGCAGCCCCGAGGGGCCCCGCTGCCGGCCCGCAGCACTGCGAGAGCCGCGAGGCTGCGGCACGGGAGCGGCCGGGTGGCACATCTCGCCGCCCCGCCTCCTCCCGCCCCGGGACGGCCCCTGGACGAGCGGCGGTGCAGATGTTTGCAGCTAGGGGGGAAATTACCGCGTGCTGCTCTTTACATGTAGCAAATGAGAGGGCATAAAGACCCGTGCAACAGGAGTGTTCAGAGGGTGGGTGCAGTCAGGGGACGCAGGTGTGTTTCCGTGTATGAGAGGCTGGGTACATCAATGGGAGCGTTTTTGGAAGTGGTAGCAGTTCTGCCACGCTGCATGTGGGTGGGTAGCATCCGGTGTACATTTATTCCTCTAATTTATGGATCTGCAGTTGCCTGTTTTAGAGTTTTAACTCCTGGCTGCATGTAAAAGTTGAATGAGTAAAAAAAAGGAAAATAATAATAATGAGGTTTTTTCCTATATTATTAGAATAGTTCAGCGCCTGAGACATCCAGGTTCTTTGCTGATATGAAGTGAATGAAAGCAACTGCTCCTCCATTGTGTAGGTGTGAAACTAGGGAGAATAACCCTGTCTTGTAGATACTAAATATATTGCATGGGCTTTTTGGTCCCGTGTGTTTAGAGAGATAGTTGTGGTTCTTGAATCTATTGATGAATTTTCATCTCTGCTTTGGGAAAGCAATATTACTCTAAGCTTTAGGTTTGGGATATATGTTATCAGAAAGCATGAGCCTGCAGCCTTCGGTTCCTCACCACTGGTGTTACCAGCATCACAGTCAGGTCAGTGCCAGTACTAAGTGCCAGAGGCCTCATTGGGAACCTGGTTTTCCCTCGGTCTATAGCTCACATTGCATCTCTGATACTTGGTTGTTCTTGTGCAGGTTTGAAGCAACAGATGAAGAGGTGCTAAAGTACCTTCAGAAAAGTATCTTCAGCTCTGGAAGAATTATCTATCAGCTTTCCCTTGTGAGAGGTTCAGCTGACGGCAGTAAAACTGCCTGGATGGTGAGTTACATGGCACTGGCATCCTGGAAGTGACGGAGAGAGCTGAGGTAGTGGCTATGTGGAGCTCTGCTCTTCCCCTCTTGAATGTTCCTCAGATTATCAGAGAGACATTTTGAATTAGGCTTCATTTTTTCAGAATTCTATCAAACTCTAAGTCATTTTGCCTCGGTTTTCACAGGAGTGTTTTTTGGTTTGATGCATTAGCATTATTTTTGTCTTTGGGGATATTCTGCAATACTGATGTTAAGCTGCTCTGGTTAACAGTGTATGTCTGGTATCAGCACGTACCTTAGCAGCTCTGTACTGAAAGCTGTGTCTGGCCATTGGTGGGGCCGGGCTGTTCAGCTGCTATCTGAGCAGTACTGAAGGGTTCACAGCTGCTGGTTTATCTCCCTCATTCTTGTATAGGCAGAAGTGCTTGGAAGACCTTATGCTGTGATGTAACTGTTTTCTTTGTATCTCCTCTTAAATCAAATTACATTTCAAAAAAAAAAATATTAAAGAGATTAAATTACATCTGCAGTACGCGTTAGTACATTCTCAAATGCTACATCAGGACACTAAGTGACCACACTGAGTATGTAAAGAGATGTTACAGTGATGATTTTAATGTTGAATATTTTAATAAGAAACAGGAAAATCTGTAATTCAGTATTGTTCTTGATGAGAACATAGCAGGACAGCTCTGGTGAGCTGACAGTGGGATGGCCTGTAGTCATTTGGACAATGACAATCAACGTTTTTTTCTTATCTTTTGTATGCTTTATGGTTAGTTTTTTTTCTCTCTTTATGATTATATTACATTGTGGAGAAACATCTGCCCTATTTTCTAGGTGACTCACAAAATAACTTTTTTCTTCCAATTTCTCTGCTATTTTACTGACTTGGGTGGAAGGGAAGTAAGGCTTAGTAGGCTTAGGAATCCTCCCTTTCCAGCATGCACAAAAGCAGCTCTTATGTTTCCATGTCTGGTTACCAGCATATTACAGATTTTGTAGGATGATTCTTACAGAAGGTAAAGAGCATCTGCAATGTCTGCACAGTACTTCTTCCCTGCTTACACATTCTTCTGTTGTTTTTGTTTCCTTGTTCTGTTTCTTCCTGTTGCTTTTCTTCTGGTGTTATTTCTGTTCTCTTTCTTTTTCCCACTCATATTCAGAAACATACAACTCTTAAGGACTTAGAGGATCTTTTTATGACTCACGCAGGCCCTCTTATTTCACACACAAACTGGGGTTTAGCTGAAAGCAGGTGAGTATAGCCATAAGCATGTATGAAGAAGCATACACAAATCATACTACTGCAGGAAATCGTTCTGTTCTGCAAATTGAAGCTTTCCCATTTGACTCAAATTTAACACTACTCAGAAACTGTCAGTAAGAGCTTTCACCTTAATATGCCTTTTTGCTGGTGTCATTATTTACTGAGTAGAAAAAGCCATGCTGCCACAGTGTTATAGAAGATAAACAGATGTTTTGATCTATGAGGTTTCTGTTCCATCTTAGCCATAATACTGTAAGTCAAAATCCTGACAGTTCATAACTTAAAGGCAACAGTTAGGCAGTAACTTACCCAGCCAGCAAGGGCACATGGATGGTGGTCCAGAACCAGGCTCTGCTCCTGCTGTCAAGCACCACTGTCAGCCCTCCCTACCTGAGCTCTTCCCACTATATTCACAGATAGAACAAGTAAAACTTTTTGTTACCAATGCCATGAACAAATTTAAATCCAATTTAACACGGATTTTTTTTAACTGTCAACATCACAGATGTTTGTGGAAGCTGCATACCCCATACAACAGTCTCACTGTGATCTGCAAAGGGCCTCTCTACAAAATGAAATATTCACCAGGGAATTGTGTTAGACCTTTCTGGCAAATATTAATTATTCCTGTTCCTTTCTGTGCCCTGCCATTTGCATGCAAACTTACATTTTTTTCTTTACTGTATACAGGACATTAATTTTAATAGATGTAGTAGCAGATCCTAATAGGTAAATCTCACCATTTTTAATCTTTGTTATTTCTCAGATTCACTGTTCTGGGAAAAAGCAATTCAACAGCTTCAGAAGCAGTTTTTATGATGAGTCTTTATATTCCTTTGTATCTTCTGATGTGCATTAGTGTATACATCTAAATGATTACCCTGGGGCTTGATCCAAAACCCATTAGGTCAGTAATAAGATTTCCTTTAATTTTGGTGGGTTTCAGAGTAGCCATTAGTTGAGCAGCACAACAGTCACCATGTTTTCTGTTCACAAAAATGAAAGGATTACCAATGATGTTTGCAACTGTTTTTAATGAATAAACTTCTAGCATTTATGAAAACAGTCTTAAGAAGCAAATAATGACTGGGCTGAGGCAATGTAGAAAAGACCAATTTGCTACCTTGTTATCCTTCCACCATCAGTAGCAGAGGGGCTGTCCCCCAAGAAAGGCAACTCAGGAGCTGAGAGTGACATTTCCTTATTAAAAATAAGCACATTGACCACATCCTGCTGACTGGAATAAGGCATGAAAAACATATCAGTAGCTTTGCTCAAAACAGGTGGGAATTTGCTGTGTTCTGCATGATGAAGCACTCTGGAGGTGTATATTTGTTCTCACATCTTAAACTCCCAGCAAGTACCACACCCTTATAAAGCAGTGTTCACTGGAACATTGCTCCTTGCTTGACAATGTTATCAAACAAAAGGAAAGAAGGAAAACAAACCTAGGCTGAAAAACCTTATTTACCATTTTATTTATATGAGGATTTATATTGCTCTAGCTATTTCTGTTTGAGGTTTCAGCCAGTTGTGGTTTTCTCAGCTTGTACTCAATTCATTGTCCAAAAGTATTCTTCACATCTTAAGGGCTCTTGACTGTGTATTTAACATCTCAAGTGAGGTTTTAGAATATTTTTCAACATTTCCATTTCATACTCTACAGGGACCTGGTTGTGTACAGAGATTTGTGAGGCAATATTCTGAATGATCATTACTTTTTTCCCTTTTTTCAATGATTTGCTTTTCTCAGGCTTGTTTTCCCACTGATGTTTACCTAAAAGATCTGACTCCAAGCCATGTCTACTTATTGGTATGTTTTGACAGCCAGGAAGCGTTGATCTCTGTGCAGTGAAGCATAAAAGTAGTTAAGTTGTACAGAAAAGTGTAAGCAGCAAAAGTGGTAACACTGTTTCATGCAGAAATGTTATTCAGTGATGTACAGCTGGAGTTACTGGTTCAGTTTTAAAGTAGAAGTGTAGACATACACATGAGAAGATAGCAGTTGGTTAAATTGCACTGTTTTTCTCCTGAATTCCTTTTGTGATCCCATTGAAAGAGTGCTATACTGACTTAATGATATGTGGATGCTAAAGCAGAGGATGAGTTAAGATCTCATCAATTCTGATAAATAGCATTAAAACTCAAATATAATTATTTTCCTTAGTGATGTAACCAGTCAATTAAAAAAAAAAAAAAAAAAAAAAAAAAAAAAAAAAAGTAGCATTATTCTCTTTTCTTGAAAGGAAGGAGAAAGAGTTTGGGATTTTATTTAACTAAAGCTCTAATTTGTCAAATTTATTCAGAGCACTGTAATTCATCATTCTGAAAATGCAGTCAAGACTGTTGCTTGGAAAACAATACAACAGCATGCCAAAATTCCTCCAAAAGCTTTCCTTTAAACCACTTTTTCATAGAATAGTAAATAGATGCTATTTTATGGATGAAATTTACACAGGTTGAAACCTAAAATACACATAAGCAGTAACTCTATGAAAAATGTTGAGTAGCAACACATTGAACAGTACATATTTATGAGTGAAAAAGATGAGGACCTTTAGTAAGTTAACCTATATAGTAAGAATTAGTTTTGTGTTCAGGAAAGCATATAACAATGCAGTGATGAATTGGAGGCATATTTAATTAACAGCATAAAATCCTGGCATGATGGATTCAGCATTTTGTTATCCACATATATTCCATTCAACATCATACAGTTTTCTTTGTGAGTGTAAAATCCTCAAGGTAGCAGTGAAAAAAAAGGGTAGTTAAGGACATTAAAAATAATCTTAAGCCACTCTAGGCATACAAATAAATGTTAGTTTTTACACAGCTGGAAGCTTTTGAGAGCTTAGTTCAGGATTTTGACATCTGTGTCAAAAACAGTAACTCCTGGTGGCATATTTTATAAAAATGTAGAGGAAAAAAGCCCAGCAGAGGGTTGTATTGACCAAGAGTCAATAAGTATCTTGATAAATATGTTTGAAACAAATTAGGCTGTGAAGCCAACCCAACTGCCCTTTTATGTTCTTATTTAGTTGTATTTTTTTTAACAAACACAGTTTTTCTTGAAGAGTTACCCAGAGCAACTTCAATAGATATTCTTTCAAAAGCCTTTTCATACTTTTTAATAATGATTTTCATCCCAACTTCTGTTGTCTCTAGTAATAAATTTCATTTGTCTTGGCACAAGAGCCATTCTCTTCCCTCATGAAAATTGAACATTATTATTAATGTAGATAGTCAATTACTTCAGATTAATGTGGATTTATATTTAAAATCAATGCACCAATGTGATGCAGAGCGCTCTTAAAACACTGTAAGCTTCTGCTGGATATCTAATCCATTTTTTAAAAATTCATAAAGAGCTGGGAATCTGTACAGCTACATAATTTGTATGGATATTGTATTTAGGGGATGAGCATATATTTGACAGCTGTGTGGCATAAAATACATTTTATTCTACACAGATATTTATATATTCTTATAGTGTCAGTTACTCAAAAAGGTTGATGTCAAATACACTTAGAGGAGAAATATAATACAACATTGTTGAGAATGAATTCAATTCATCACAAAAAACCTTGGTAAGGGAATGACAGACACAACTCCAAATGCTTTCAGAGGTGGCCGGCATTGTAAAAGAGTAACTTTAATCAGTTATAAACTAAAGGCTTTCAGTCTAAGGATGATTAACAGAAACGTAATGATTCAGCAATTACAGATTGCACAATCCGATCTTAAACTTTGTGGAGCCAAAACATTTTGTGATAATTAAGGCAAGAGGCAGTTCTGAATTGTTTGGTTTGATGGGAGTCCTGAGCATGGAAGAAACTACTTGGATCTGAAAGAAATCTCCCCATTCCAAATTGCAGCACTAGAAGAATTCTCAGCCATTGCTGTTTGCCCCTTTGCAAACTTGACCTCTTTAGGGTTCTCTGGCTGCACTGAGAAAATAGTAGGTATCCAGGGAAAAGTTCTGAGATTTTTGACTTGGGAGTGCAGTAATATTTATCTTAGTCTTCATTTAACTCTTACATTCCACCCCTAAATTTAAAAAGTTGCATGCTAACGCTAAATTCAATAAAATAAACTACAGTGTATTTTTCTTTCTTGCCAGAATTTTGATATAGAACTGGAAATGATGGCAAAAAGATTGGAAAAGTATAGTCCAACCTCCTTACGTCTTTTCCGTACCTCAGTTCATAATCCAGGTCACAGTAACTTCACCTGTCCCCACATCCCTTCTCATGGCAGGGAAGAGTCTTGACTCTGGGTAATACTTCTCAGTGAGCAAATGTTACTTTACGTGTATAGTGAGCATTTTCCTATAATTACATTTAATAGTTCCCTTTTCTCTCCTTCTGTAGACAGATATCACGATGTCAATAATCATTTTTATTCCCATTAGGATCTTGGTAAAGATCTAGATGAAGACAGGAATATCCTTGCTCCATAGACATGAAGAGCAGGACCCTGCACATGATTTCCATGTGTTGATCTCTGCCAATGAGTGGACATTGCAGAAGGCATAGAACCAAATCAGTTGACTACTGTTGACCTGGTGATTTGTGAGGAGAAAATCACAAGTTCTGTCCACTGGAAGGTCTGTTGCATCTGCAGCGTCTGCTGTGCAAAAATAGATGAATCTGTACAGTCACTCTTTAAGGATTAAACTGTCTTCACCAAAATATTTTATGCTGCTAGTAGAAAAGTTGCTGTAGTAGTGGAGATAGAAAGTTTTCAAGAACTGACCTTCAGGAACCATACTGTCAGGTAGCTACGTCCAAGCTCAAAATTCTCCAGCAAAGACATTTGAACCCTTTTTCGTTTGTTTTCACTTAGAGAGGTCTTAAAAACACACTGATGATTTCATGTAGCACCTGCAGGGAATTTGTTAATTATGCTGTAATTACTTTGCTTCCATTAGAATACACATATCTGTAATAGTTAAAATTAGAAACTAACAAGGCCCTCTTTTCTGTATGAAGCCTGAACTTCTAATTCTGTAGTTAAACAGTTACTTCAGTTCCACAGTGTTTATTTCAAGTATGATCAAATGAATGTAATTGTTAAGGATGAGTGCAGAGTTCTTAGTCACATTAGTCTGAAAGACTGTCTGGTTTTCTAGCTTTTCTCCTTGCTGTGTACATGCCTCATTGAGGTCATGTGTTAACTGATTCAAATTCGTATTTATTAATATCATGGCTAATGTCCCTTTGGTTTGTTGTTTAAAGCCATTCATGAAGTAAGAATAACACGAGTAAAATTGTTTTATATTGCAGACTTAATGATTACTGAAATCAAGTGTTTCCCTTTCTACTACTGGAAAATTAGAGCTTGAAAAGATTCTGCACTTCTACTTGCTCCTCTACATGCAGCATTATGAAACAAGCATAGGCTTATGTTGATGATGCTGGCAGTGGGAAATTGGTGCTGTACTACTAAGTGGCAATGACACCTCTGTTTCTATCACATGCAGTATATGCTGTACCTGGATTTATGGAAATACTAGTTTACATGAAATTTTTCAATAAGTTATTATCTAAAGGAAGTTTTAGAAACAATAGCTATAGGCCTTTCAAGTTGAAAATATATGTGCAAAGTGACACGTGTATGAGAACTGTAAATAAATGACTAATGGTTTATTGTTTAAAAAACAAAGATTGAATTGTGAAGTCCAAGTATTGTGACCATATGAGTAATTGATACAGAAAAATAGGTGGCAAAACTTGTATCCATAATACAATAATGATATAAATGCAGTTTTTCTGTTACTTTATTTATTGGGATACACGGCGCTTTGTCACATTCAAAAATATTTTCAGCAAAGAATGTTAAAGTATTAAAAGAACGTTAAAAATATTTTCAGCCTAACAATATATTTCATTCCAGCACACTTTTTCCAAAATTTGGAAAAAACAAGAGTGGTCTTCATGAGGGAAAAAAAAAAAAAAAGCATTATTTACATTGGTCAGAAGGTGATTAGAAGATTAATTCAAATTCACTGTTCAGTCAATCCAAGCTAGAGACTCCCTTCCCTTCCCTTCCCTTCCCTTCCCTTCCCTTCCCTTCCCTTCCCTTCCCTTCCCTAACCCTACCCTAACCCTAACCCTAACCCTAACCCTAAC